>NC_090651.1:238237797-238564528 GCF_040937935.1 Hyperolius riggenbachi | reverse complement strand
CGGTAAAGTGTGCTGTTTTCTGCATTACCGTATGCGGTTATGCTTTATGCATCGAGGCCAATGTTTACATATGTAGAATATGAACAGTGAGCACATCTTCTATTGCTATGCAAGTTTAATTCATTCAGCATCTCTATTCTCTTAGACTGAAATGCCTGTGACTTAATAAAGTTAGTTATCTGAATGTAAGTGATGACTTGGTCTAGGCAGAACAAGGTAAATTCTAGCTTACAGGTGGGCGCATACTATACAATATTTTAAAAAAATTAGATGTTAAATCTAACACAAATCTATTAAAACTACAGTAGGTCATTTACTGCCAATATTACAATTCAAATATCAATCAATTATTGATTAGACATGCCCATTCCTGGCCCGATCAATGCTGACTGGAGCACAGGGGGCAGGAGCAGGAATGGTACATTAGTGATGTCATCATAGCTTCATTCTGCATCACGCAGTACAAAACCATGCTAGACAAGATCTCTGCTGAGTCCACCGTCTACTGGTCCAATGTAGTCAAACAGGTGAGCCTGTATTGTAGGTACTGTTTACCTGATTCACTACAAATTGTACAGTGTATGTCTAGCATTGCACTTACAGCCCTCACCACTAGACTGCGCTCTCTTGGACTTCCATTTTAAAGGGAAACTATCATTTTCAGAAATGCATAATCTGAGTTATAGCAATATTTACTTTAAAATGTTTTTTGATGGGATGTGATCATAATTCTTCGTTTGCTGTTCCATATACAATAGATGTTATTGCATTACGCTATAATATCAGAACTCTATGGAGACGGAGCTGACCCATAGAGAGAGGTGAAAGGCCATTGTGTAGCACTACAAAGCAGGAGCTGCATATGTAATGAAAAAAGTGGCTGTTCCAGTATATATATATCTTCACAAAGTGTATATAATATAAAGCCCCAAAAAATTAAGAATATTCATAACATCAAAAAAAATGAAACGTAGTTCCCCTTTAAAATTCTGGTAGAAAAACAAAGTAATGTGCTATATCTGTACTTACACATTATCAATTATTGCTCTGAAGATTCAGTTTCAAGCTTTTCCATTCCTCTAGCTAAAAACCTTGAACTAGAAAACAGCAAGGCTGCACACGTGTCATCAACATAGGCCCCACCTACCGATTTACTCAATTTCCTGTGCTTGCACAGAGTGCAGCGTACCACATGGACCCCCCTCCCAAGCACAGTCAATATTAGGTTTGGTCTGTTATATGCTCCTGAGCTTCTCCTGGTGTGAATCTTTATTGTAGGTGGATATGGTGAAGGTTTAGGAAAGTTGCAACCCACGCTGCAAAAAGCAGTGACTGGGTACCACGGCTACAGGTTATTTACTTACAGAAATGTTTGGAAGCATTTTAATGATAAGGATGTTTTTTTTTGTACAGACAGACTTTAAAGAGACTCTGTAACAAAATTTGTAGCCTTATTTCTTCTATCCTATAAATTCCTATACCTGTTCTAATGTGGTCTGTCTTACTGCAGCCTTTCCTAGTTGCACAGTGGCTGTATTATCTCTGTTACATAATCTAATCTTTCCCTTGTCAGCTTTGTCGGCTCAGGCAGGAATGTGCTGCTCTGCTGTGATAGGTAGAAGTTATACACAGCCTCTCCACGCCCCCTCCAGGCTCTGTATGAGTCACAGACTGAGCTTCTCTCAGCCTATCACATGCTGGTTGGCAGCCATGTTTTTTGTTTGTAAACACTGCCTAAAACTAGCAATTACAAGCCAGGATTGCAGCAGGGAGTGGCAGAAACAGCACAGAGGGGCCCAGGAGAACATAGTGAATAGATTGGTATGCTTTTTATAGTAAGAATTTTAGAGTACAGATTCTCTTTAAAGCTCTGTATGTATCTACTTTGCGCTCCAAGGACCTACATAAGACCTGTGACTGAAACCGTTGCATTCATCTAACAGCCATCTAATGTAAAACACAAGTTGTGGTCCCTCTATAGAATAGTTCGAGATGGCCAATGAGATGCAACCTATTCTTGGTTCTATGCAGATTTAATGCAAATTATGTGCAGTGTGGAACTGGGGGAAACAAATGCACTTCCTGCTGTGCTGTTTAAAGGCACATTCACACTGCATCAGCCGCCTAGAAGAATAATTCTGCATGTCAAATCAATGCTCATACCATTTTATGGGCCTGTTCACATGTCTGCATTGTAATGGATCGCATTATTCCAACTTGCTGCGTGTAGGCTTTGTATTAATGTATACGGTATAACACCCGCAGTGCCCATTGCAGTTCACATACATTACAACTCATGTGTTATGCAATGCGCACAATGTGAATCCAGCCTTAATTGGCCCAACTGCGAGCTGCATAGAATTTGCATGAAATCTGCAGCAAGCCAGAATTATTAGCATCTCATTGATTATCACCGTTTATAGTATTCCCACATTGGGGGTCGATTCATCTAATTGCGTTAATATTACCGAGCATACACAGTGCAGTGTATTTGCATGGTGTACGTGTAACAACTGCGTGATATGCTTGTAGCACGACCGCAGTACTCCAGTAGCGTGGCCGCTACTATGGTAACTTGCACGTTACTGTAGTAGCAGCCACACTACGAGCGCATCATGCGGACATTACACACGTAGGCTATGGGATCATTACTGCGCACTGTGTATGCAAGTTAATATTAACACAATTCGATTCATAAACGGCCTTAAGTATATTTACAGTATACTACTTGGCAGACCAAACACAATACAACAGCTCCCACAGACAAGTATATTGAAATATACCATAGATACATCGGTCTCTTAAAGCTCTATAGGCCATTAAACTGGCTTCAGGTGTCCGATAGACAGGTCCAAAACTCCTTTATCTACTTCTGCATTGGCGCTCAGGTAGGCTTATTGGGTATTAAGTGCACACAGACCATATAACCCCCTCTCCAGCCACCAACTAGATTTCACTCTACTGATGTCATCTCCGCAGTGGTCAACTTGGTGGTTAAGATCTTTTGCACTTTACATGCTTCTCTTCACTTTACTGAACGATCACCATAGTGATTGATCCTACACTTGAATTACAAGTGCACTCACAAAACTATTTTCTCCTCCATAAGTGGGAAAAATAAGGCCAGAGGATCTCTCCAGATGTCATGTGAGGAGGCACAGAGACCTATTGAATTAAGCCAGGGTTTTAATAGAAATGCCTGCTCTGATAGTAAGTACAATATGGACTCACGTTTTAGTGTTGACAGCTCTGCACTGGAAAGACCCCAAAAGATCACACAGGGCCTATTTTACATAAGGAGCTTTACTAATGAAAGTTGTTGTCAATGGATGACCCGTTACTTGGCTTCATAAATGTTCCTCCTGAGGCCTAGACCAGACATCCTAAGGCAAGCATTCTGCATTTAAGTGCACCTGTAGTTAGTAAAACATAATGCTGTAATGGAGAAGCAAAACTTGGGGCAGGTACTATTTATTGTTTTTGCTACTGACAGAGACTTGAAATCCTAATTTAGGCTTTTTAAGGCATATTATGTGAAACATATGACTTGCAATGCACCAAGTGTTGTGCATTGCACATAACTTTTTTTTTTTTAATTTCCTGGCTGTCTGAATTTGCAAAGCTGTTTCCCTACCTATCGTCACATGCTGTCTGTCTGGGTAAAACAGCAAGTCTATGAGTCATCCAAACTCCTCCCCCTATCCAAATATCCCACACATGAGGTAGTCAGGGAGGACATGGTGGTGTGCCAACTAGGGCATGTGGGCATAATGCCAACCCTGCCCACCTCTTCTCTGCAGTGAATAAGCAACTCCCACACTTTTGGCAGCTTCATACTTTGTGAGTCACATGACTGACTTTTCCAGAGGGAATTTCTCTGAAACAGCTCCAACAAACATGAATATTTAAAGAGTAATGTAGGAAGAGCAAAACTGCTCCCCAAAGAGGGTGGGGGCTGAGAAAAAAGGAAGAGTAGAACTGGGCACTGAGTATGAAGAAGGCGGTGGGCAACTGCTGCCAAAGAAGAGAGACTGAGCATAAAGGAGGAGGCTTGAAATAATTACCAAGATTTAAAGAACATCATACTAGTGCTGGCAACATTATTAAGTTAAATGTACTAAAACTCTCTCACCTAAACATCCAAAGGTAACTGGACATGCAGGCACACCCACTCTCGTGGCCTTTTGTCATCGGAATGACACACTCAGCTTGACTGAGCTTTCAAGACACAGAATATTTATATAGCGATTTTCTCCCGGCAGACTCAAAGCACCAGAACTGCAGCCACTAGGACGTGCTCTATAGGCAGTAGCAGTGTTAGTGAGTCTTGCCCAAGGTCTCCTACTGAATAGGTGCTGGTTTACTGAACCTTACTGAACCTTAACTAGTACACTATCCAGTCACTGCAACGTTTATGGAGGGAAAAAGGTATGACTGGCAAGCCTGAAGAAGTTCTTAAATCTCAAGAAGAACAGTGGAGATTAGACATGATCTTTAAGCATGCAGATCATCTGTTTCTCTTAGTGTTGGTAATGTGGTGCTCCCATGGACATTAGATTTCTATCCGATTCAGCTTTATCTTTCATCCACGGTCTATGGTGGCCATAAAAGTAAAGCCCTAAGGCCACCTGTGATAATGATTAAGCTCCATATTATACCAAATGAATCACTGAAGCAGGAACTTGTTTTGAGAGCCTCGGACTTTGTTCCAATATCAGAACTCTGCCTGGCTTCACCACTAATCCACAAAGCAAAGGCAGCTTCCTTTGGCAAGTGTGATGGAACTTTTTTGGCACCGGCATGGCACTTAACAAGAGGCAAAGGTTAATATTACTATCAATTACATCCTTAAACCAAAAAAACAAAATATAATTGTCCAACCTGCCTTTCTCCCTTACAGCATAGACTTTTTATGCTAAAACTACAGGTGCACTTCATTCTGACCATCCCTATTTCAATACATCTCATGTTCCCTCGTCAACACAAGATTGCTTCATCCACAGACTTCTTATGAATTCTGACCATCCCTATTTCAATATGTCTTATGGTCCCTCATCAACACAAAATTTCTTCATCCACAGACTTCTTATGGATGAATGCAAGTGGTTTCCAGTTACCCTGCAGCATCAGCAAAGCTATTCCTCCCGTAACTTCAGTGGCAGAATAAAGTGGCAATTGCAACAGTCCATGTCCTCTCTACTTCCCATGAGACTTTTGTTCTTGTCCGATGAGTGGCTCGGAGTCCTCCGCATTAGCTGGCATAGTCATCATGCGGATTTTTTCTCGCTGGTACTGTCTGGCTTTGTTGTACAGACCGACACCAATGATCACCAGCACAGTCCCGATGGCTGAAAGGCTGGTAATCTTATTACCGAACACAATAATACTGAGCCAGATTGAAAGTGCATGCTTCACAGTGCTGGCAACGCTGAAATGACAAGAAAGCCATAGGTAAGACGCCCTCATTCATTGCAGGCACATTTGGTCTACAGAGAATTTGTTATGCAGATCACAGAAGATTGCTGATTATTAGGGACTGTATAATCAGGCACGAATTTAGGCCTATATAAAGGAATATGGGGAGTAACAGAATAAGCTTCATTCTACTTTACAAAAACATAATTCTCTTGGCGCCAGTCTAGTTTAGCGGACCCAGCAGGAAACCTCATAGGGAAATTCTGCTCACATGATTGGGTTGACAGCATCTTCTCAAACTGCTAGGTTTCCAATAGGTTGTAGTAAACTATGCCCACTCTATTCGGCCAATCACAACACTTTATGCTGTAGAGGCTGCTGTGATTAGAGAACTATTTCCAATGAGGTTTCCTGCTGGGTTCCCTAAACTAAACTAGCACAATTCTTTCTGCATTGCTGTAAAGGGATATTAGAACTTTTTGAATAAACATACACACAAGACTTACAACAGCAGCCTAAGCCGGAATGCTGGAATGTCTATCGATGCGTATGAATGCACATACTAACAAGTGTGCGTGTTTATGCCTCTTGAGAATGGGAAGAGAAGACATCAGCCCAAAATACATGAAAGGAACAAAAGTGGTCTCTCACAGAAATTTCAACTGGGCAACGTTAAAGCAGACGGGTTCAGGGTTGGCGCTACAATTAAGGCAAGGGGAAAAATTGCTCCCAGTCCCCAGAGTGCATAGGGGCCCCCAGGCATCTTCTAATAAAAATGTAATGTGGCTGGCCAATGGGTACCGCAGCATGAGTAGTGAGGGTGGTGGAGGTGAGTCAGCAGTGGCAGGCAGGAGATGCTTTCTGGGCCCCCTAAGTGTTCCACCCTCACATATGCAAAGCGGTGTGCAGCACTACAGCTGAGGGTTCACACTCACCAGTCAACGTTGCCAAGAAGTTCAGAAAGTCTTCTCCACTGTACATAGACCAGCATCTCCTCTTTGCCACCCTCTAGTGGCGCCTCTCAGTACTGCATCGCTGGAGTAAGGAGGAGACAATGTGACTGTGTGAAGTGGAGAAGATTCTCTGAACTTCACGGCGACGCTGACAGGTGAGTTGTACCCTCGGCCCTTCCGCTGCACATAGCACTGTATATGGTGTGTGTGTGTGTGTGTGTGTGTGTGTTGGGGGGGGAATCCTGTGGAAGGAGGCACATCTAGTTATCTGTATTGGGAGGGAGGGGAGGCAATCATGGACAGGCTATATACTGGGGGGTATCTAATCATGGGGATTGGGGAGCACATTTAGCTACCTATACTGGAGGGGTTACCTAATAATAATAAGTAAGGGGGGGGGGGTCTCATCAGTGATGTTTTATAAGTGAAGGGAGGGTCAGCCCCTGAAGGGAGGGTCAGCCCCCCCAAGTTACTTTTGCCTAGGGGCCCCATTGGAGCTAGAACCGGCCCTGGACGGGTTTGGGCTAGTGGAACAAACCTGCAGTTTCTTCTCAGCCTGATCATAAGCAAGTGAACAAGAGGACAATGATGCATTTCTACCGACCTAGTGTAATTATAGATGGAAGTACCTGAATGTAACTGGAGAGATCTTCCCCATGAGAGCGTATGCGGTGACACTTTGCAAGTGGAATAACACACCATCAATAAGTAGTAATACAATAACATCCCAGCTGTAACTAAACTTCCGTTTTCCAATCAGTGGTACATCCTAAACAAATGTGAGACAGGAACAGATTTAGTAATAAATATATATACACACACACATATTATATATATATATACATACATACATACACACATTATATATATATATATATATATATATATATATATATATATATATATATATATATATACACACACACACATATACACACACATTATATATATATATATATATATATATATATATATATATATATATATATATATATATATATATATATATATATATATATATATACATACATATACACGCCTACATATATATATACACACACATACATACATACATACATACATACATGCATACATACAAACGTATGATTTGCAGGGTACACAGTGCTAAAGTGAAAGTAAACTAATGAGAAAAAAAAAAAAAAAAAAAAAAGAACTAACTGACCTTTTCTCTATCTCACCTGGCCTCAGAATTTTTTTGCCAGTATAACTTTTATGGCTGTAATTTGTTTATCAGTGAGGTTTAGGGCCTGTTCTCACTTGGGAGATTAGCGGGCGTTTACTGCTAATCGTTGGTGATCGATATGGCTTTTTAAAGCCCTAGCACCATGTTAATTAAATGGCAGTGATCTTCGCATGGATCACAAAATGGGCTGCATGCAGCACTTTTCGCGATTTTAGAGAGATCATGATTGTAATGCTAAAAAAGAAAAAAAAAAAGCACTAATCACGATCGATCAAAAAGCTCAGCTCTTCTTGGTTGTGCACTATGTGCCCCATGCCTCCCACATGAGGCACACCACCAATGTAAGCGAATGATGGACCCATAAAGGTCACGCAGAGGTATGAGTGAATAACAAAATGTTAAAACTTTGCATACTGGAGGAAGAAGACTGAGTGTCTGTCATAGTCCTCGCCTGATGGCACTGGATGAGAATTTTTGCAAATATCAGGTCAATTGGAAATTAAATTATGAAAATTATATCACAATTCTCTAGTAACAAAGAAAATACCTTATTGTAAGATTGTTTCATTATTGATTGCAGTACAACCAAAGGTAAAAAAAATAAAAAAATAAAAAATGTTTTAATAAGCCACAAGGGGTCAGTGTCTGACAGTATACAGCAGCCATCAAATCGGAAGCACTGTTTTGCTTTACAGTGTGATCATAGAAACTGATTTTTCTTCCTATCCTAGAAGAGGGAATGGACAAGAATGGTGGAGTGGTATGTCAATCTGAAAGCTATTTTCTAATTCTTAAAGGATACCCGAAGTGACATGTGGCATGATGAGATAGACATGGGTATGTACAGTGCCTAACACACAAATAACTATGCTGTGCTCTTTTTTTTCTCTGCCTGAAAGAGGTAAATATCAGGTATGTAAGTGGCTGACTCAGTCCTGACTCAGACAGGAAGTGACTACAGTGTGACCCTCACTGATAAGAAATTCCCCTTTTTATCTCTTTCTTGCTCTCAGAAGCCATTTTCTGCTAAGAAAGTGTTTTATAGTTTTTTATTTCTTATCAGTGAGGGTCACACTGTAGTCACTTCCTGTCCGAGTCAGGACCGAGTCAGCCACTTACATATCTGATATTTAACGCTTTTAGGCAGAGAAAGAAAAAAAGGGGAACACAGCATAGTTATTTGTGTGCTAAGCACTGTACATACACATATCTATCTCATCATGTCACATGTCACTTCGGGTATCCTTTAAAGATTGTTAGAGAGGGAAATTATTTTACCTCTGGCTGCTATTTATATGGCTGAGAAGTGGTACACCGCAAACCAGACCATCTTTAAGGCTCCTTTCTCACCTAAAACCGTAAAACGCCGACGATTTCCGCTAGCATTTTGCTGGAGTGATTTTTCCACGATTAACGCAGAAAAATCACTGGACACTGTAGCGGTTTGGGAGCGATCACGATTAGCGGTTCTATACATGCTAATCACGATCGCTCCAGAATCACCGGCAAACCGCTGCATGTAACACGTTTACGGTTAACGGATAGTGAGAACACTGCCATAGTGTTACATGTGCTAGCGGTTTTTAAAAACCGCTAGTAGTTTGCCTTGAGCGGGAATCATGTGATTCCCGCTTAAGTGTGAATGGATCCCAAAGAGATTCCCTATTGGAAAAAAAAAATTCCCCTGCGGGGTACTTAACTTGGGAGGGGGAAGCCTCAGGGTCCCAATGAGGCTTCTTCCATCCCTGTAGCTGCAGGCAATCCAGCGCCGGCTCCCTTGAATACTCCAGCAATCATCCCCCCACAAGCCTGACAGATATATTTACCTTGCTGGAAAACAACGCAGGTGCAGTAGCGGTTCTTCGCTCAGGCTAGGTAGAAATAGCCAAGCCCGATCGTATCCGCTCTACTGCGCAGGCGCAAAAGGACTCAGACCTGCACAGTAAAGCAGATTGATTGGGTTTGGCTATTTACGCCAAACCCGAAGGAAGAGCGGCTAGTGCGTCTGCGCTGGATCACGAAAGATAAATATTTACATCACCGCACTTCGGGGGACCTGGGCAGGCTAACGGAGGAGGACGGGGAAGCCTCGTTAGGATCCAGAGGCTTCCCCCTCCCGAGGTAAGTACCACCCAGGGGACATTTTTCTTAATACAGCAATTCTTTACAGTGTACACAAACCGAAGCTTGGGTACACAAAATCAGATACTTGCCTAAAGAGAGGGAAGCCTATTGAGGCTTCCCTTGGTGGTCTACAGTTCCCCGTCACTGAGCACCGTGCCCACAAAGATTACCGACAATGCACTGTCACTAATCCTATCGGGGCTGCGCGGCTCCTCTTTCGCATTCATGGCTGCGCAATAGCTGACTGCGCCCGTCCGCACATGCGCAGTAGCAAGGAGCTCACAGCTCTGTGCTACTGCACACGTGTGGGCAGGCTCGATCCTCTAATGCGTAGCCATGAATGTGGAAAAGGAGCTGAGCGTCCACGACGAGGAGGGTCATCAGGAGCATGGCACTGAGGCTTCCCTCTCTGCAGGGTAATTATTCATTTTGAATCTGAGCTTCGGCTCAGGTTTGCTTTAATGTACACCTGAAGTGAGAGGGATAAGGAGGTTGCCATATTTATTTCCTTTTAAACAATGCAGATTGCCTGGCTGTCCTGCTGATCCTCTGCCTCTAATACGTTTAGCCAGGCGTTTGAAGCAGGACTGTGGAGTCGGAATTGGATCAGTTTTGGGTACCTGGAGTCGGGTTTTTCATAAACTGAGGAGTCTGAGTCGGGAGTCGGATGATCTTTGTGCAAAATCCACAGCCCTGGTAAGTATTAGACTAAGGAGTCGATGAGTCAGAGCTATTTTGGGTACCTGGAGTCTGGAGTCAGATGATTTTTGTACCGACTCCACAGCCCTGGTTTGAAGTCAGACTGGGTTAGCTGCATGCTTGTTTCAGGTGTGGGATTCAAACACAACTGATGCACGAAAGATCAGCAGGACTGCAAAAGACGGTGGGGTAGCCCCCATAATGCTACCAATTTCATATCCTTTCAATGCGTATTTACCTTACTAGTTAGCAACATCAACCTCCTATGATGAGATTAGTAGTCCGCTATAATAGTCTGCTTGGAAATAGTGGTTACAGAGAGGATGACAGTTACATGACGTGATTCTACCATGACTTTTGTCTTTTATCTCTGGCTATTAATGATATCCACTCATTGCTATACACTCCTCACAAATGGCATTGCAACCTCATGAAGAAATGCCCATAGCCATATCAAATCACAACACAGAGCAGGGACACCAAGAGCCAAATATGGTGTAGTATGTACTGGTAGTTGAAATTAAGTATTATAGAGTAATAAGCTATACTCACAAAGCAGGGTTACCTCAAAGGCAACCAATGTATAGGCAGGTGGGGCGATTAGACCTGACCCTACTCAGGGATAAGAAGTCGCTCTCCGTAAATTAGGGAAAAAAGGGGGTAACATCCCTCCACCAGGGGTGGACTTGATATAGCGTAGTATACAGAGGCACCAAAAGGATACAAGTATTTAAAAAAGGTTAAAACATAAGGAGGCAGTGGTGGACTTACCTCCTCCAAGCAGACACAAAAATTGCCAATGTGCTTGTCAAATATAATAAGTTTATTTACATATCCAGAGGGACAATGCAACGCGTTTCGCAGATTTGATCCCACTTCATCAGGCAATAACAACGGAGTAATAGCATATGTGGTCAATAGAAGAGCCAGGCACCTTTGTGACCACATATGCTATTACTTTTGGGTCTTAATTTTTGCTATAATTTTTGTGTCTGCTTGGAGGAGGTAAGTCCACCACTGCCTCCTCATGTTTTAAACTTTTTAGAATACTTTTATCCATTTGGTACCACTGTATCCATACTACACTATAGCAAATCACAATACTGGTAAAAGATAGTTTTCGCATGTAATGGGTCAGGTGACACCCAGTTTTTGGAGGTGACACTATCTTGGAACTGCGTGACCCAAATTTGTCGATTTGTGCAATTGCCACGTGTGTTGGGGACGATGCGAGTACAATCCGTGCCTCTGACTGGAGTGTCTGTGAACCCCTGGTGCCCGGGGCTCAAAGACACTCCTGTCAGCGGCACGGTTACTGACCTGAGGAAGTGGCTCCTGCCGTGAAATGCGTTGTCAAGTGCACAATAAAAACGATATTGAATTTTACTATGAACTCTACATCCCCCTTTTTTGATCAAGGCATCTGTAAGGTAGGATACTTATAACATACTATAGTGCATCATACTTTTATACATTTTTCTTTTGCATTTTTCCTCAAACGTGTTGCCTGAAGTCAAGCTTCCATATCACCTCTGTGTAAACGAATTTCACTCACCAATAGAAAAATCCATGTTGGGATCAACATGATGACAGCAGCAGCGCTGGTGTAAAACTGAAGCTCTGGAGGTCTGAGAAATACAGGAAAGTAATACACCATTATAACTGGTTGCATTCTCTGCCTAACATACAGCCTAACCTATTACTAGAAGGGCATACTTGTGTGAATACTTCATCCTACTACCAACTATTAAATCGGAGAGAGCCTAAGGGCTTGTTTCCACTACACGCAGATTGGACGCAGAATGGATGCAGAAAAACTGACTAAAATGAATGCCTATGGGAAAATCTGCATCAGAAAAATTGCATTTAGTGGAAACAGGCCCATAGGCATTCATTGGAGTCAGCTTTTCTGCATTCAAGCTGCATCCAAAGTGTGTGTAGTGGAAACAGACCCTAAGCGCTTTGAGTCCTATGGGAGAAAAGCGCTATAGAAAGGTTATTGTCACACTTCTATATAATCATAAAAAAATGCATCCACTGGCAAAGGGTTGTTTTATAGTACTTAGGTTGCTCGTATATTTGGGATTCTTTTTTTAAAGGACCATTATTGCGGAAAAATGTTAAATTTGAAATCCATGTAAACACACACAAATAAGAAGTATAATTTTTTCCCTAGTAAAAGGAGTTCTAAATTACTTTCCTCTTATGTTGCTGTCACTTACAGTAGTTAGTAGAAATAGAATACAAAAAGGATTTGGACTAGCCCATCTCTTCATGCGGGAGTCTCATTATTTAAATGTATTCTTTACAAAAGCGCTCTCTGGAAAAGTGGGCTCCCGGTAGACTGAGCAACTGTCGTTCACCAAGTGCTTTTTGAAAATAAAGAAAACCCTGATCCCCCACTAGGAGATGGGCTCATCCAAAACCTGTCAGTTCTGTCAGATTTCTACTGCCTACTGTAAGTGACAGCAACATAGGAGAAAAGTAATTTATAGCACATTTGAATCAGGGACAAATGTCCTTTTTTATTTATGTGCTTTCCTGTATTTTAAATTTTACAATATTTTGTGATAGTGGTCCTTTCAAACATATTCTTGAAGTGATGTAAACTTCACAGGTACCAGTCTTCATTGGCTCACACCTGTCTTAGCAGGACTACAGGTATAAGTGAATTTTTGTGATTCAAAGAACGTTTTCAAAATATAAAATATGCACAAACACACGTGCTTCCTTCTTTGCCATTATACATTCAATTTCATGTGACAGTCATTGTTATGATTGTGGTCCTTTAAAGAGACTCCGTAACAAAAATTGCATCCTGTTTTTTATCATCCTACAAGTTCCAAAATCTATTCTAATGTGTTCTGGCTTACTGCAGCACTTTCTGCTATCACAGTCTCTGTAATAAATCAACTTATCTCTCTCTTGTCAGACTTGTCAGCCTGTGTCTGGAAGGCTGCCAAGTTCTTCAGTGTTGTGGTTCTGTGATGCATCTCCTCCCTCCAGGCCCCTCTCTGCACACTGCCTGTGTATTATTTAGATTAGGGCACCTTCTCTCTTCTCTCTTATCTTTTACAAGCTGGATAAATCCTCCTCTGAGCTGGCTGGGCTTTCACATACTGAGGAATTACATACAGGCAGAGCTGTCTGCACTTTGCAGGAAGAAACAGCCTGACACTTCAGTGGAATATAGCTGCAGGGGGAAAGAAACACACAAATGATCTCTTGAGATTCAAAAGGAAGGGTGTATACAGCCTGCTTGTGTTTGGATGTATTTTCTATGTGTGGACATGCTGTACATCAACCTACTTCCTGTTTTGGTGGCCATTTTGTTTGTTTATAAACAAACTTTTTAAAACTGTTTTTAACCACTTTTAATGCGGCGAGGAGCGGCTAAATTGTGACAGAGGGTAATAGGAGGTGTCCCCTAACGCACTGGTATGTTTACTTTTGTGCGATTTTAACAATACAGATTCTCTTTAAGGCAGTGAGGGATAACCTTGGTACTCCAGCTGTGACAAAAACTACAAATCCCATCATGCCTCTGCCTCCCTGAGTTATGCTTAGAGCTGTCAGAGTATTGCAATGCCTCATTGGACTTGTAGTTCTACCACAGCAGGAGTGCCAAGGTTAGCCATCACCACTTTAAGGCAACCATATCCTGTATTTTGTAACAGAAATGACAAAAGAGGCCTTATTCCAAGGAGCTCACAACAAGATTATGCCTTGGCTGGATGCCTATGGGGGGGTCGTAGAGGCTCCAGGCTACGATTAGTTAAATGAATGTTTAAAAAAGAAAAAATATTGGGATTCCATATTCAAATTTAGAGTGAATCATTCTGCAAGGCATGATACATTTTTAGTTTGGGGCTGCTTTAAAAGTGGGAGCCTACGGTTAGTAAGCGGAGAAAATCTTGCCTGCATTCCTTTTTCCTGGTATGTGGCTATATAACTTGTGAAACAAGAATTAAACTTTATAGCCCTTGGCTTGTGCTTTTAAAAATAGGTCTACAATTGCAACTCACGTTTTTCAACCTTGATAGATACCTATTTACCTGAAAGGAAACAATGGCTCCTGGAGTTGCAGCACGCTATTCATCTAGTAAATATACCTTTTAATTACATAGCTACATGCGACCAACAACAAAGGTATGTGGAAAAAATCCCACACCGCTGGCGGGGCTTACCTTGACATTTCCTCCATGTAAATGAAGCATTTGCTATAGATCTGCACTTAGTACAGAGTTCCTTCCCTGCTATTTGTCATCTGCAGATGCTCTCACCTGTTCCAAAAAATGCCTAACCAAACATCTCCTTAAAGGGAAGGTTCAGGGACTATGAAAAAAAAATAAAAATCCACATCCACTTACCTGGGGCTTCCTCCAGCCCGTGGCAGGCAGGAGGTGCCCTCGGCGGCGCTCCGCAGGCTCCCGGTGGTGCGCTCGGCCTAGTCAGGCCGGCGGCCAGGTCGGGCTTCTTCTGCGCTCCAATCTGCGTCTCACTGGTGTGCGCTGACGTCATCGGACGTCCTCCGGGCTGTACTGCACAGGCTCAGTAGTTCTGAGCCTGCGCAGTACAGCCCGGAGGACGTCCGATGACGTCAGCGCGCACCAGTGAGACGCAGATTGGAGCGCAGAAGAAGCCCGACCTGGCCGCCGGGCCTGGCCAGATCGGGCACGCCACCGGGAGCCTGCGGTGCGCCGCCGAGGGCACCTCCTGCCTGTCACGGGCTGGAGGAAGCCCCAGGTAAGTGGATGTGGATTTTTATTTTTTTTTCATAGTCCCTGAACCTTCCCTTTAAGGAAGAATATTAGTAATTCCTTTAGCAGATGTACGGTATATTCCGGCGTATAAGACGACTGGGCATATAAGACGACCCCCCAACTTTTCCAGTTAAAATATAGAGTTTGGGATATACTCGCCGTATAAGACTACCCCTCTTCCAACCCACATCAAATTAAAATAAAAAAAAATCATATACTGCTGCTATGTATGAGCAGATACTGGTGTACTGTATGTGTTACCCAGTATATTACCAGATATAGTCAATTGACTTGTTGCATTGGTCAACTCTCCTTAAGCGGATTGGTCAGCTCTCCTTGTCTACCTGTTTATCAGAGCGGTATGGAACAATAGATTGCGCTCAGCAGGGAGATCGGAGAGTCAGTAACAGGATAGAGCGTATCACCCGGCATCAATGACACCCGGCGTATAAGACGACCCCCAACTTTTCAGAAGATTTTTAAGGGTTAAAAAGTAGTCTTATACGCAGGAATATACAGTATCTACAAAAAAATTACTACAGTAAATACTCAGATGTATTAAAAGTGATGTCTGTATTACAGCTCAACTCTAGGCATAAACCTTCTTTAACAGTGAGACTTTCCCATATAAAAACAAATCTTTCTCCCAGGATCAGTGCGGATCTGCATGACTTGGGACCCTTTTCCACTACCAGCATATTGTGATTTGATTCAGTATCACTTGCGTATCACAAAACAATAGGTACAGAGGGGGACATTTATCAAGATTGTCAGACAAAATATTGGTTGGTTTTTAGAAATCCGTGCAGAACTGTCTCAGACATCTTAAGAAACCACTAGATAGTGCAGTTTCCTTACTGTATTGATACTGGCGGACTCTGAGTGAGGAAATCAGCCTGTGGGAGGAGCCTTACTCAAATTATGTCTAGCCTGCACTGCTGCACAATTTGTAGATGTGCTATTAAAGTGAACCTAAACTGAGAAGGATATGGATTTTCCTTTTAAAATAAAACCAATTGCCCGACTCTCCTGCGGATCCTGTGTCTCTAATACTTTTAGCCACAGCCCCAGAACAAGCATGCAGATCAGGTGCTCTGACTGAAGTCAGACTAGATTAGTTGCATGCTTGTTTCAGGTGTGTGATTCAGCCACTACTGCAGTCAAAGAGGTTAACAGGACTGCCAGGCAGCTGGTATTGTGTAAAAGGAAACATCCATATCCATCTCAGTTTGGGTGCACTTTAAGCACTCCTTAACCACTTAAGGCCCGGGGTATCTTTCACTGATCTGTGCTGCGTGGGCTCTCCAGCCCGCAGCACAGATCAGCTTTGAGGCAGGGCGATCAGACTTCCCCCTTTTTTCCCCACTAGGGGGATGTCCTGCTGGGGGGGTGATCGCCGCCGCTCTGTGTGGCCGACCGGGGGGGGCTCCTCAAAGCCCCCCTCCGCGGCGATATTCCTCCCTCGCTCCCTCTCCTTCCCTCCCTCTCGCTATTGGCGGCACAGGACGGCGATCCGTCCTGAGCCGCCTCTGATAGGCTTCAGCCTATCAGATGCCGGCGATCCCCGGCCAATCAAAGGGCGGGGATCGCCGATCTCCTTTACGGCGCTGCTGCGCCAGCATCGGCGTATGATGTAAACATAGGGGATTTCTTCCCCGTGTGTTTACATTACGCCTGCGAGCCACGATTGGAGGCTCGCAAGGCTGTTCACGGAGACACCCTCCGTGAACTGACATGGAACGTTTCCATGGAAACACCACTTTGACCTGCCGACACCTATCGGCGGTCGTTAAGTGGTTAATCTGTGGCAGTTTAGGGATGGATTTGCACTTAACTGTAGTGCAGTTCTACAAATTCATGCTAAACTGCCGCTATTAGAATTTAAGAAGTTTCTTATCATGCAGAACAGTCCCCCTGCAGGTTAGAACTGTTTAAGAAGAAAAAAACTGTCGGTAATGCTTTGATAAATCTGGCCCAGTGAAACTAAAGGATACCGTAGGGAATGTTTCCATAAGTGCAATCCATTAAATATGTGATTTTCTCCCAAGCAAAATAACCGTTGTCGTCCTGCCACGGTCTCTGTGTGATTGAGCTACACTTTGTATAGGAGCACAGAAAAAACGAATAGAAATTGCACCGCTATGGGATTTTCTCAGCAATTTGGCAACTGACAATTTTTTTCCCCTGGTGCAAATCACATACTCACCACAAGAGGAAATTAGGAAGAAACGTGATCACTCTGCAATGGAGATGGATTTACATAGTTATATAGTTATTTTAGTTGAAAAAAGACATACGTCCATCGAGTTCAACCAGTACAAAGTAAAACTCCAGCCCGTCCCCCACATACCCCTGTTGATCCAGAGGAAGGCGAAAAAACCCCCACAAGGCATGGTCCAATTAGCCCCAAAAGGGAAAAATTCCTTCCTGACTCCAGATGGCAATCAGATAAAGTGAAAAAAAAGCAAGAGTGTTGTATTAAAATGGCTATGCTTTCAGCTGACAGACCACATATATTTATTGAGCTGTTAAACACTGCATTCCTGGTCTCAGACATGCCCATTGAAGGTATATGTGACCAATCAGAGTAGGACAGGGTCACTTTAGCACTCCTCAGAGGAGGAGGAGGAGGAGTATTAAGCCTAAAGGGGGTCCAAGGCAACGAAGTAGCTCTGGCTCCCCATGATAGTCTTTCTGATAAGAAAAGATGTGAGTGAAGTCAAAAAAGGTGGCAGCTATGCCCCTAGACACCCAATAGGCCCCAGGCACCTGCTTAGGTTGCCTCATTTATAATTCTACTTCCCCCCCCCCCCCCCAAGCCTACAGGAAAGGCAATCCTATGCAGTAGTGGTAGATTTTAGGTTTAAACACTTAAGGCAATCTGGACGAATATATTTGTCCAGCAGTGTTGCGGCCGTTGCGCATGCATATCCGCGTGCAGGCGGCTCATTCCCCACAGCTATTACAGGGGATCGATTGCGAAAGAGGAACAAGTGTTCCTCCGAGGCAAACTATCCCTTGTGAATGAATCAAGATGCCTCCAATCAGGAGGCATCTTGATTCATGAAAATCTAGGTCACGAAATGTAAAAAAAAAAAAGAAGATCTCTCACTTCCTGGTATCTTCCAGGAGAGTGCTTAGCGCTACCTAATGGATAAAAAGTAAAATTAAAGTATAAATAGAAAAAAAACAATACATACTAAATAAAAACGGATTGACTCCCCACCCTGCCCATTATGGGCTTGTAATTAGTGATGCAAAACTAAAAAAAATGCACATTTCTAAATAAAATATTTGCGCCATAGATTGTACTAGGGAAATGTTTTGAACGTTGCAATAACCGGGACAAATGAGCAAATAAAATGTGTGGATTTTATCCACAGTAGAACGTTTTCTTTTAAAACTATAATGGCCGAAAACTGAGAAAATGATTTTTTTTTCCATTTTTCCTTATTATTCCTGTTAAAATGCCTTTACAATAAAATAATTCTTAGCAAAATGTACCACCCAAAGAAAGCTTAATTGGTGGCAAAAAACCCCCCCAAGATATAGAATATTTAGGTGTGATAAGCAGTGATAAAATTATTGGCGAATGAATAAAAAGGAACGCTGACAGGGCAAAAA
Source organism: Hyperolius riggenbachi (assembly GCF_040937935.1). Taxonomy (NCBI): domain Eukaryota; kingdom Metazoa; phylum Chordata; class Amphibia; order Anura; family Hyperoliidae; genus Hyperolius; species Hyperolius riggenbachi. The sequence continues at coordinate 238,545,746 of NC_090651.1, read as the reverse complement.
ATGCCTTCGTCCTGAAGGTGAAAACACCTGCGGGCTAAAGTGGTTAAAATGCACAATTTGTTATAATGGGGGTGATCTGCTGGAGCACTGTTTTTTCAAATGGCAAACTTACAGTTTACTTAACTTTTTTTTATGCAGCCTTCATTAAAGCTCTTAATGGCAGGAGTTTGGATAGTGTGAAATGTAGTTAAAACCTCTTATGTTCATTGGGGTGATTTTCTCTCAAATTTCTGTCCTTGGGGCCTTCATGGCTTTTAGATGGAACTTAGCTGAATGCCAAGCAAAATAAATGAGGAAAAGCAATAAAAACTTGATGTATGTTCAGTAGCTACATACAGTGGTGTGAAAAACTATTTGCCCCCTTCCTGATTTCTTATTCTTTTGCATGTTTGTCACACTTAAATGTTTCTGCTCATCAAAAAAACATTAACTATTAGTCAAAGATAACATAATTGAACACAAAATGCAGTTTTAAATGATGGTTTTTATTATTTAGTGAGAAAAAAAACTCCAAATCTACATGGCCCTGTGTGAAAAAGTGATTGCCCCCCTTGTTAAAAAAATAACTTAAAGGTGGTTTATTACACCGGAATTCAATTTCTGTAGTCACCCCCAGGCCTGATTACTGCCACACCTGTTTCAATCAAGAAATCACTTAAATAGGAGCTATCTGACACAGAGAAGTAGACCAAAAGCACCTCAAAAGCTAGACATCATGCCAAGATCCAAAGAAATTCAGGAACAAATGAGAATAAAGTACTGTACGGTAATTGCTATCTATCAGTCTGGTAAAGGTTATAAAGCCATTTCTAAAGCTTTGGGACTCCAGCAAACCACAGTGAGAGCCATTGTCCACAAATGGCAAACACATGGAACAGTGATGAACCTTCCCAGGAGTGGCCGACCGACCAAAATTACCCCAAGAGCGCAGAGAAAACTCATCCGAGAGGCCACAAAAGTCCCCAGGACAACATCTAAAGAACTGAAGGCCTCACTTGCGTCAATTAAGGTTAGTGTTCACGACTCCACCATAAGAAAGACTGGGCAAAAACGGCCTGCATGGAAGATATCCAAGGCGCAAACCACTTTTAAGCAAAAAGAACATTAAGGCTCGTCTCAATTTTGCTAAAAAAACATCTCAATGATTGCCAAGACTTTTGGGAAAATACCTTATGGACCGACGAGACAAAAGTTGAACTTTTTGGAAGGTGCGTGTCCCGTTACATCTGGCGTAAAAGTAACACAGCATTTCAGCAGAACATCATCTTACCAACAGTAAAATATGGTGGTGGTAGTGTGATGGTCTGGGGTTGTTTTGCTGCTTCAGGACCTGGAAGGCATGCTGTGATAGATGGAACCATGAATTCTACTGTCTGCCAAAAAATCCTGATGGAGAATGTCCGGCCATCTGTTCGTCAACTCAAGCTGAAGCGATCTTGGGTGCTGCAGCAGGACAATGACCCAAAACACACCAGCAAATTCACCTCTGAATGGCTGAAGAAAAACAAAATGAAGACTTTGGAGAGGCCTAGTCAAAGTCCTGACCTGAATCCTATTGAGATGTTGTGGCATGACCTTAAAAAGGCGGTTCATGCTAGAAAACCCTCAAATAAAGCTGAATTACAACAATTCTGCAAAGATGAGTGGGCCAAAATTCCTCCAGAGCGCTGTAAAAGACTCGTTGCAAGTTATCGCAAATGCTTGATTGCAGTTATTGCTGCTAAGGGTGGCCCAACCAGTTATTAGGTTCAGGGGGCAATTTCTTTTTCACACAGGGCCATGTAGATTTTGAGGTATTTTTCTCACTAAATAATAAAAAACATAATTTAAAACTGCATTTTGTGTTCAATTGTGTTATCTTTGACTAATAGTTAATGGTTTTTGATGAGCAGAAACATTTAGTGTGACAAACATGCAAAAGAATAAGAAATCAGGAAGGGGGCAAATAGTTTTTCACACCACTGTATATACCTTGGATAACTGTAATCCAAATTCTACAGTTGGTCTTTAGTTTTCAGTTTTGAACTTAAAGTATCATCTATGATGAGATCAGACTCCTTCACATAAAATACTAACAGTTCAAGAAATTATATTTACTTACGAAAATTTGTATTTATCTCCACTCAGAAGCTTCTTTGAAAAGACGTTTTGCAAGCTGAAACAACAAATATTTCATTTCTGGTTTAAAATGGCAAATCTGCTAGACCAGTATTTTTCAACATTACTATAGTAAGTACCCCTTTATCAATGACTGTGTTGGCCAAGTTCAGTCTTACCAACCCATGTCCATATGATATCCTACACTTTCAAGGAAAGTTTTACCGAAAGAAACATGGAGGCTTCTACTGATTACTTCCGTATTTACTGAATTCTACATTCCTGTCTATCAAGCTGACCCTTTGCCTCTAGTAATTTTTAGTCACTGTTCCAGGCTAAGTTCAAAAATCAAGTTTTTACGCTTCCATGCCGCAAGGGCCATGCAAGTCTGTGGAGACTTGCACACTTCATGTAATGCAACACGGTGCGCAGGAAGACCTGATGCCCGATGCAAAGTCTGCAGCGAGTTACCACATGATCCATGCCTACCTCATGGATTATGCAAGTCAACAGGCAATGCAGCAAGTGTGAACGACGGGAGCGCGGTGTGACGTGGCAGGTATGCGGAGACCAACGGGAATCCCAGTGACGTACATCCTGCCCAACAGGCGGTATGTTTCTAGCCGGCGGGGGTGGCCCTATGCATATAACCTTGTCACCGCACAGTGGCGCTGGGTCATATGACGGCATATTTCTGCTGTGCACTACTAACAGGTGTGAAACCGGCCTCAGGGTCAGATGCTCAACTTCTGTAGCCGTAATACAGACAACCAGGGTGAATAGAATACTTTTAATTACCATTGCATAGTCCAAGCGTTTTATGTGTACATAATGTGCTTGAAACCAGTAACCTGCATGTTTGCTGTACAGAAGCAATTTATGATGCAACAGCATTATTATCTATGCTTAGAATTCTGAAACTGAATAATCGCTATAATGTCAATAAACCTAGGCTTATTAAAAAAAAAATATTTTAAAAGCCACAGCACCTGCCATTTTCCCACAGAAACAGTGTGTAATATTTTCTAAAGGGAAAATAACTGTTGGTTCAAAGAGTGTACATTTTCTGTTATTAATGTGATTTCATAGTTCAGCTCCTTTTCCATATATTCATGTTCTTATTGCATAAAGTTGTGATAATCCCTCTTATATGTTTATCGGCTTCCCTTTAGTACATATGCTGAGATTAAAGGGGCACAATGGCACAAAATTGTAAAATTTTAAATATATGTGCAAACACATACAAATAAGAAGTACATTTTTTCCCAGACTAAAATGAGCCATAAATTACTTTTCTCCTATGTTGCTGTCACTTACCGTAGGTAGAAATCTGACAGAAGCGACAGGTTTTGGACTAGTCCATCTCTTCGCAGGGGGATTCTCAGGGATTTATTTATTTCCAAAAGCACTTAGTGAATGGCAGTTGCTCTGTCCAACTGCCAAAAAACTGTGTAGTGAGCAGGAAAGCTGGCCATCATCATTGTATAAATCCTTTTTAGGGAATATCTTTATAAAGAATAAAAACCTTGCTGAGAATCCCCTATGAAGAGATGGACTAGTCCAAAATCTGTTGCTTCTGTCAGATTTCTACTACCTACTGTAAGTGACAGCAACATAGGAGAAAAGTAATTTATGGCTCATTTTACTCTGGAAACTTCACTTCTTATTTGCCTATGTTTGCACATATTTTAAACTGTAATTTTTTCGCCATAGTGCCCAATAAACAAAGAAAACAAGGGATCATGCAGAAGTAACAGCGAGAGGCATGTGGTAGAAGCAGTAACCCACTCAGCACTCTCCTGCCAGCTAGATGAGCTCTACAGCAAAGATGAATGGAGTGAGATTCCCACACAGAATAGATGTAGACAGGCAGAAAAGAACTCGGTACAGGAAACTATAAAGGTGGCCATACACTGGTCGATGTGCCATTAGATCGACCAGCTGACAGATCCCTATCTGATCGAATCTGATCAGATAGGGATCGTATGGCTGCCTTTACTGCAAACAGATTGTGAATCGATTTCAGCCTGAAACCGATCACAATCTGTTCAGCTGCTCCTGCCGCCTGTCCCCCCCCCCCCCCCCGTATACATTACCTGAGGCTGGCTCCCGGGCGTCTTCTCCGCACTGCACCGCACCGCTGTTCTTGCTCCATCCCGGCGCTTCCTGTGTTACTCCGTGACCAGGAAGTTCAAATAGAGCGCCCTCTATTTCAACTTCCTGGTCACCGGAGTGACACAGGAAGTATAAGCGTACACTGGGACATGCGGAAATGCGGTGCAGCGAGGAGAAGAGGACCCCGGAGCCAGCTTCAGGTAATGTATACATGCTCGGATCGGGCCCGAATCGTACGCCGCAAGCGACGCGCTCCTACCGCCGGGCGATCGAGGGTAATTTCCCGCACGGCGCGATCGACGGACCGATCCGATTTCGGGAGGGAATCGGATCGGCGGGTGCGTTTAGCGCAAGCGATTGGCAGCAGATTCGATCCCAGGATCGGATCTGCTGTCGAAACGGCCGTGAATCGAGCCAGTGTATGGCCTGCTTAATAGGAATGCGTCTCTTATGTTTGAATGACTGCACCATTCACCAAGGTTGCTGAAAAAGCACTTGTTCAGATGTCTATCTGAACACTGAGATAGGTGTCATACAAAGCAGTTAACATGGGTTCAAAACTTCACATTGTGTTTAAAGGATTTTCCCCGAACTTGGATTGTGTTGTTCACACAGAATAAGCAAAAGCTGGTACCAACTCTGGATACCGAGAAAGCACTGAACTAAGTAAATAAGCACAGCACTGTTTTTACATGTATTTATCTATGTGTGCAAATTATCTACTGATCCACAGAGGGAAGTCTGAATAGTAGGTTCATTTATCCAAAGAGAAAACTCAATGATTACTCTATTGATCAACAGGGAATCTACAGCTTTTGTTTCAGTTCATTCAAAGAGATGTTTCTCAATGACCCCTATAGTTCATACAAAGACGGGTCTCTGAATGACCCCTCCCATTTAGCCACAGCCGTGTCTCTGAATGACCCCTCCCATTTAGCCACAGCCGTGTCTCTGAATGACCCCTCCCATTTATCCACAGCAATGTCTCCGAATGACCCCTCCCATTTATCCACAGCCATGTTTCCGAAAGACCCCTCCTTGCATTTATACACAGCCATGTCTCTGAATGACCCCTCCTTGCATTTACACACAGCCATGTCTCTGAATGACCCCTCCCATTTACACACAGCCATGTCTCCGAATGACCCCTCCTTGCATTTATACACAGCCATGTCTCTGAATGACCCCTCCTTGCATTTACACACAGCCATGTCTCTGAATGACCCCTCCCATTTACACACAGCCATGTCTCCGAATGACCCCTCCTTGCCTTTATACACAGCCATGTCTCTGAATGACCCCTCCTTACATTTATACACAGCCATGTCTCTGAATGACCCCTCCTTACATTTAAACACAGCCATGTCTCTGAATGACCCCTCCCATTTATCCACAGCCATGTCTCCGAATGACCCCTCCTTGCATTTATACACAGCCATGTCTCTGAATGACCCCTCCCATTTATACACAGCCATGTTTCTGAATGACCCCTCCCATTTATACACAGACATGTCCCTGAATGACCCCTCCTCCCACTTATTTAGGATGCCCATGCATTTATACTAAGAGATAAAGCCACATGACCTTGTGAAAAAAACATATCTAGCTAGCAGTAAAGAAGAGCAGTAACTAAAAATCCACAATAAAGTGCCAGTTCCTACAGAAAAATAAAAAATAAACACGTTACGCAAATCTCACCAGTCCATGATGTTAGTGGATAAGGCTGCAGAAAAGCCAAGTACATTAAAACTTATTTCAGTCGCAGTGCAGAGTGCAAGACCACCCATCACTGGTAGGAGGGACAGATTCACCATCATTCCTGCAAACAAAGGGTAAGGAAACCTCAATCAATATGAAAAAGCTAGATTTAAAGAGGACCAGTCACAAATTAGCAATCGTAATAATCTTCGACACGGTTCACACTGGTATTTCAAAGCCAAACGTATCAGTAAAGCGGATCCAGTCTCGGCTTCAACAGATCCGTAGGCTTGTTCCACACTGACAAACGGATCAGTGAAAATGGATCTGATCACCGGTAGATCGGATCAGTTTTCACTCCGGTCTGCTGAGCGGGCGGGTGAGGGAGAGAGGGTTTCTTACCAAGGCTTCCATCTATTCCCCTTGCATACCAAGTTGAGTCACGTGACTATCACACTTCCTCCTTCAACCAGGAACAAGCAAGCATGGTAGTCACATGACGCGGCGTGGGACGCAAGGGGAAGGGACAGAAGCCTGGGTAAGAGACCCTCCCTCCCTCACCTGTCCGCTCAGGTACAGTTTAGCCTCCCCATCCCCAGTGGAGTGTCCCAACATCCCCAGTAAAGCCCCACTCCCAGTGGATTTTGGCCCTTAGAATGGTCCGTTTCTTCACTAGTATCATTCATATGATCTGCAAACTTGTTCGGAGTTAGTAACTGAAGTGTTAGAAGAAGACCTGCACCAACACCAGGCAAGTAACACTTTTTAAAAGGAGAGAAAATGAGAAAGCCTCCATAACACTACAGTAGGTCCCCTTCTATAGTAAATGTGATCCACAGTAATACAAATCTCATACTCACCAGTGTACTCTCCCAGGATCAGTCTGGACATTATGACTGTAAAAATAGGTGCTGAACTTTTAACAGTTTCTGCAAAAGATACAGCCACATTCTTCAAGCTGACAAGACCCAAGACCACAGTGGAGAACCTGGAGAAAAAGGGAATGAGTTAGAAAAATAGGCAAAAAACGTTGCTATTTCTTCATTCCAGGGACAAAACCCACAACATTCCACACTATGGTCCTAAAAAAGAAAATAAGTCCATGAATGGCAGAATCAGGGAGGATCTACGGCAGAAACTTGATGACAACAGACATCCGCGATGAAATAAAACTATCGCAAAAATTATGTCAGTGACTGCAAGTACCCTTTAAACCATTTTAATAAGCTTTAAAATGTTGATGTTCGTTTCCTTTGATAAATCGCTAAAAGAACAAATTGCAATAACTGATATTAGAGGAATAATCGTTAAAGACATCATCTAGAGCCCCATTAAACTGATCTGCAGAAATGGTTTACTGACAGCTCCAGAGACTATAAAGGAGCTGGTTCTGATTGGATGATTTTGTTGCATGTCTTTTCATAAATAGGGGAAGAGAAGACATTCTAAACTGATGAGAAATACACAGTGCTATTACATCATAAAAACTGAGAATTTTAATCTGGAATGTCCAATCCAACCAAAGCTATGTATACACACGATAATCATGCAGGGGCCCCCGACCTGCAAGCGATCTGCCCAGCAGATCAACTTGGCTGAGCAACAGCCAACTTCATTGTGCACGTCGCTCCCCCACCTGCCATCACGTATGCGCCTCTCTGTTCCCCCCCCCCCCCCCCCCCAGCTGTCTCCACATATCTGTACAGCCTGGTCAAGCTATGTCACCCAAGAAGATCAGGTCCAGTCAGGCATTTAATTAAAGCTGTTTTTATTTTAAACTTATTTCAAATTGCGTCCATCGTTGAATTTTGAAAACTGCCTGAAGGTCTAAACTGCACACTGTTTGGTGCATAGACTGCCCCATTCTCCATCTCCCTGCAGCAGTATATGGCAGAAAAGGACAGGCAGCTACTTGTATTTTTTTTCCACACACCAGGGACTGACCAATTATTTGCAACAGGTTGAAAGTTCTACCCAGCATGATTTGCTAGGAATCCTTTCGAACGGCTATAAAAGAAAGGAAAAACTTTAGAATGGCTGTTGTATCTTATTTCTTGAATTTGATGAAAGCAGTCCCAACCCCCCCCCCCCCCCACCCCCCAAAAACAAAAACAAAAAAAAAAACCAACATATTCTGCAGTAGTGTTGGTATTCCAATTCAGCGTAGTAAGTTCATAACATCAGAATACTCCTACCTGCCACTGTTCAGTACCAAACAAGAGGAGAGGGTCAAGAGGCGTTCAATGAGTTGCGTGTCATGTTGCGATTCACGTGACTCCGAAACTTACTCTTTCCGTTTTAGGAGGAAGCATAAGAGTAACGTGAAACACAATGTGACACAAAAGATAGTGAGCTCCTCCTGATCCTGTCCGCTTTTCTGGTGCTGAACAACAGAGCAGCTGGGGAGAATGGCCTGCATGGGGCAGAGGAAGCGCCTGGAAAGTATAAATAATGCACTGCATAATGTAGTTATTTTCACATGCAGTAGATGAGGGGGGGGGGGGGGGGGGGAGCACACACAGGCATTCATATTGCGCTTTTCTCCTGGGGGACTCAAAGCGCTTGAGCTGCATCCACTAAGGCGCGCTCAGTAGGCAGTAGCAGTGTTAGGGAGTCTAGCCCAAGGACTCCTTGCATGATAGGTGCTGGTTTACTGAACAGAAAGAGACGAGATTTGAACTCAGGTCTCCTGTGTCAGAGGCAGAGCCTTTAACCATTACACTATTCAGCCACTGGTTAAGGAATCACTATTAATGAAAGGAGATAAGCTCAGTGGATTCTGGCCAATGTCTTGGACTGAGGCGGTCTACCATTTGCTAAAAGAACTAAGCTGCACAGAACGTCTCCATTAAGAGCCCATTGTTTTCTTTCCTTTAGCATTGAACAGATGAGAAAAGTAGTACTAATTTGCAAAACAATTTGCTCTGCTGTGGAAGTCTAAAACCTCTTTGAAAACATGTATGGTCTTTCTGTTTCAATGTCTTCAGTGTGTATAAATATCTTGCATATTCCTAGCATTCCTACAACATATGCACTGTATTAGAAGATTTGCAACACATAGGTAGGTATGTATTTTTTTTAAAAAGTCATACCAATGCATTTAGTGTTAAAGAGCCCTAAATTAGCGTCACTGATATTACCTCATGAGGCCAACAAACAGCATAATCATAAGGAAGTTTGGAGGGTAAGAGAGGCGTGTTTTGTGCTGATACAGACAGCAAGGAACAAACATTTTGATGCAGCCAATGAAGGTGGTCGACAACATCTGTACAGCACCTGAAATACAAACACAAGAATTGGGGATAAGGGAAGCAGCATTTAACACCTCAGTTCTAAAACATTCTTTAAAAAGTTCATAAATCCTCAGTGAGGTTATACACAAAATAGGCCCCAAACTGGGCTTTTAAAAGGCAAAGTAGGAATTTGTCAATCCCAATCTACTATTAAGTCCCATACCCACCAGAAGATTTTCGCTTTAAATTGTTAACGATGAATGTTCATTTGAGCAATATCATGTAACATCGTTTAACAAAAGTTTGTGAAACAATGTTTAACGACTGACTATTACACTCCATAATTGTTAAATGTCATGATGGATCCAATTGTGGACGGTCGTTCGGATCTCCATTGACCCCCGCACTAATTACCAAGACCATTCAATGCCACAGTCGCACCCATCTTTTGTTCCCAGAAAGATCTTTCTTCGCCGCATATCCCCCGATCCATCTTCCACAGCCTTTGTGGTGGGAATTTAGCTTTAGGTTGCCGAAGGGAAAAGAGTAGAATGGACTCTTGAGTTTCATAAGATCACAGCATGGTCAAAGGGAGCCTGGAGCAAGGTGAATAGACTTTTTTTTACATTCTAAATATACTGTATGTTTCAAAATGTACGGGGCTGTATTTATAAAGCAGGCCCACCATGGGAATGTGACAACCATAAAAACTGATAGTTTCAGGTATGGGATATGGCAGATTACATTGCTGTGAGGTGTTTGCTATAGCCTCTATGGCTGAGGTAACTAACCCCCTGATTAGCTGTCTATCTTTCTCCTAGGTAGTGAGGGAGAAAAATGTAGGCTTAGTTGTGATTGGTCGCTGTAGGTGTAAGGTAGAACCTGCCAGGTGTTGCTAGGCCTAAACTTTGTTGCAACAGCCAATCGGGGGAGTTTTAAGGGTATATAAGAAGGTGCTGAGCAGTTGATTTTTGCCTTATGTTCCAGCGTGGATTGGACAAGCTCCCCACCCACCCTCCCGTTAAGAAGAGATTCGTCGTGGTCAAGCTTTATTGGTCTACGTGAAGGGGTCCTTGCGGTTTAATAATATGTACTAAGTGGGTCTGAACTGTAATGGTGGACCTATCCTGGAGTGTTGGTTATTTATTAATCACTAGCTGGTCGCCCGGCGTTGCCAGGGTATGTAATTGGCTAGTGTTACCTCTGCCCACTTTCTAATCCTAACACACAATTATTCAAGGATGACCTAGTTTGTGAGCTTTGCGGTCTTTGGCATCAATAATTGGCATTGAAAATCAATAAATCCAATTGGCTGTGGCTTCACTCCTTTGAAAATCAATAGGTGAATTTTGATTAGCTTTTGTAGGCTCCACCCACTTTTCTGAATATTAATCCCAGTCACCCAGTGACCAATTGTGCAAAGTTTAAGAAACCTGCCATTGACAGAGTTAGAAAAACAAAAGTTTGCTTTCTTAAAACAGAAAGAATTTGCGATAATTCAGGTTGGAGTGAGCTTAAAATGTCTCCCAGTGCATCACTGCTGAATATATGCAAATTAAAACTAACTACAATCAGAGAAAGAACATGTGTGCATCAACCAAGTGAACCTGACAAACCTGGCTTTGCAAATTTGGCCTATTGGCTAATCACGAGACATTGCTCATGCAAATAAGGCAATGGGAAGCCTCCTCGTGGCGCCCCTGGATAGTGCTGTATAGCATGAACTAATTCCCGCGGGGATTGTTTTGCGGTTTTTGGTTTTGACCCTGCATATTTAGGCATGCGAAAGCAAATGCTTATTTGCATGAGCAATGTCTCGTGATTAGCCAATAGGCCAAATTTGCAAAGCCAGATTTGTCAGGTTCACTTGGTTGATGCACACATTTTCTCTCTGTTGTAATTAATATATGCAAATTAACCATCATTACCCTTAAAAGCTAAACACACCTCCAGAACTGCTGGAATAAAATGATGTGTCAGTTTGTTAATTTGTACAGAGCCATAATAATCCAACATGCATACAGACTGTTTTGGATTGTTTGATCCTCATCAGTGCATGGCATGGATTAATTTGGCTCTATGCAGTAGGGCTTGTAACACCGAGAGGTACAGACTAACCAGCAAGTTCATGGTGACCCAGAACTCATTGGAGTGTGTAAGGGACTACAATGGTCCTAAAAGCCCCCTTATTAAGATGTTAAGAAAAACAAAAGTTTGCTTTCTTAAAACAGAAAGAATTTGCGATAATTCAGGTTGGAGTGAGCTTGAGATGTCTCCCAGTGCATCACTGCTGAATATATGCAAATTAACCATTGTGCACTTAGAAGCTAAACAGACCTCCAGTGTAACAGTGTAAGAATGGCTGCAGTTTACATTTTCCAGTGAAATTTGTATTTGTCTCCACCCCCTTTTTGGTTATGGGAATAAAAAGTATCGTATACTTTATTCCAGGTAATGTACTATGTGTGTGCCAAATTTCAGTTTACATTTTAGCAGTGAAATTTGTATTTTTCTCCACCCACTGATGTCCTAATGTTTCCCGGGTATGTATTTGGCTGCTGTTGGCTGTGGCCACTTTTTCTAACCCTAACACACAATTGTCAATAGTCAATGACCAAGTTTGTGAGATTTGTGGTCTTTGGCATGAATAATTTTCATTGAAATAAAACACATCTGATTCGCTGTTTGTGGCTCCACCCCTTTTCTAAATATTTAACCCCAGTCACCCAATGATCAACTGTACCAGGTTTGAGGCTTGTGCCATTAACAGTGCAAAAATGGCAGCAATTAAATATTTGCCTTTAAAATCAATAGGTGAATTGTGATGGGTTTTTGTAGGCTCCACCCACTTTTCTGAATATTAATCTCAGTCACCCAGTGACCAACTGTGCAAAGTTTTAGAACCCTACAATTAATAGTGTAAGAATGGCTGCAGTTTACATTTTCACAGTGAAATTTGTGTTTGTCTCCGCATTGCCCAGGTATGTATTTGGCTGGTGTTGGCTCCGCCCACTTTTTCTAACCCTAACACAAAATTACTTAATGACCAAGTTTGTGAGCTTTGCGGTCTTTGGCATCAATAATTTGCATTGAAATAAAATAAATCTGATTGGCTGTGGCTCCACCCCTTTTCTGAATTTGAACCCCAATCACCCAATGGCCAACTGTACCAGGTACAGGTGATTAACAGTGCAAGAGGCTTGTGCCATTAACAGTGCAAGAATGGCATCAATTAAATATTCCCCTTAAAGATTAATAGGTGGATTTTGATTGGCTTTTGTAGGCTCCACCCAATTTTCTGAATATTAATCTCAGTCACCCAGTGACCAACTGTGCAAAGTTTGAGAACCCTACCATTAATAGTGTAAGAATGGCTGCTGTTTACATTTTCCCAGTAACATTTGTATTTGTCTCCGCCCACTTATGACCCTGCGTTTCCCGCTTATGTATTTGGCTGGTGTTGGCTGTGCCCACTTTCCTAAACCTAACACACAATTAATCAATTACTCAATTACCAAGTTTGTGAGCTTTGCGGTGTTTGGAATGAAACAAATCTGATTGGCTATTTGTGGCTCCACCCCCTTTCTGAAATTGAACCCCAGTCACCCAATGTTCAACTATACCAGGTTTGAGGCTTGTGCCATTAACAGTGCAAGAATGGCAGGTTTGAGGCTTGTGCCATTAACAGTGCAAGAATGGCAGAAATATTCCCCTTGAAAATCAACCAACTGTACAAAGTTTGAGAACCCTACCATTAACAGTGTAAGAAAAACAAAAGTTTGCTTTCTTAAAACAGAAAGAATTTGCAATAATTCAGGTTGGAGTGAGCTTAAAATGTCTCCCAGTGCATCACTGTTGAATATATGCAAATTAACCATTGTTACCCTTAAAGTGAATGTTTACCGGTTAAAAAAAGAAAAAGTCTGATACTCACCTAAGGAGAGGGAAGGCTCGGTCCTAATGAGCCTTCCCTCTCCTCTCCCGGTGCCCGGTCCCGCGCAGGATCCCCCGTGGCAGTATTCGACCAGTTCGGTCAAATACTGCCACTTCCGCATGCCGAAAGGACCTTTCGGAAGCCTTCGGGAGCACTCGGGCTCCCGATGACGCGGCCGCTCCATACTACGCATGCGCGAGCGCCCTCTATGACACGCTCGCGCGTACGCAGTATGGAGCGGCCCGTCTTCGGAAGCCCGAGTGCTCCCAAAGACCTCCGAAGTTCCTGCGGCGGCGGACGCGAACGGGGGAGCCAGCGCAGCACCGAGGGCACCGGGAGAGGAGAGGGTAGGCTCATTAGGACCGAGCCTTCCCTCTCCTTAGGTGAGTATCAGACTTCTTTTTTTAACCGGTACCCATTGGCTTTAAAAGCTAAACACACCTCCAGAACTGCTAGAATGCAATGATGTGTCAGCTTGTTAATTTGTACAGAGCCATAATAATCCAACATGCATACAGACTGTTTTGGATTGTTTGATCCTCATCAGTGCATGGTATGGATTACTTTGGCTCTATGCAGTAGGGCTTGTAACACCGAGAGGTACAGACTAACCAGCAAGCTCATAGTGACCCAGAACTCATTGGAGTGTGTAAGGGACTACAATGGTCCTAAAAGCCCCCTTACTAAGATGTTAAGAAAAACAAAAGTTTGCTTTCTTAAAACAGAAAGAATTTGCGATAATTCAGGTTGGAGTGAGCTTGAGATGTCTCCCAGTGCATCACTGCTGAATATATGCAAATTAACCATTCTACCCTTAGAAGCTAAACACACCTCCAGTGTAACAGTGTAAGAGTGGCTGCAGTTTCCAGTGAAATTTGTATTTGTCTCTTTTTGGTTATGAGAATGAAAAGTATCCTATACTTTATTCCAGGTAATGTACTATGTGTGTGCCAAATTTCATTCAAATCCGTTCAGCCGTTTTTGCGTGATCGAGTAACAAACATTCAAACATCCGAACTTTCCCATTTATTATATTAGTAGGATTTAAGTTTAATAAAGTTATTTGGACCTCTTTAAGCTTTAAAGGACTTACGAGGCGAAAATGTCACAAAATGTTAAATACCTGCATGTAATATCAATGCACGTAGGGCGCCGTCCGCACCCACCGTGCCGCTCCGCCGGGTCCCCGCAGCTCAATGTGCCCCCCAGCCGGTCCCGACCCCCCAGCCTGGGCTCTCATTCCTCCACCAAGATGGCCGCTGGAGCTGGCCGCGGCTGCGCAGTCCGCATATGTGCGAGTGCGGCTGCGCAGCTCTAGGGCTGCCTGTAGCGTGGATCGGGGGGGAGGCCCTAGAGCTGCGCAGCCGCACTTGCGCATATGCGGACTACGCAGCCGCGGCCAGCTCCGGCGGCCATCTTAGTGGAGGAAGGAGAGCCCGACCCGGGCTGGGGGGGGGGGGGGGGTCGGGACCGGCCGGGGGGCACATTGAGCTGCGGGGACCCGGCGGAACGGCACGGAGGGCGCGGACGGCCTCGTAAGCGGACGGCCTCGTAAGTCCTTTAAGCCTCATCTACACGGGTAGATGAGGCTCCGATCTGGCGGCTCGATTAGCCGCCGGATCGCCTCTTCCGCGTCCCCGCACGTGCCCGCCACGTCCCTGCGCATGCGCCGGATTTGATTCCCCGCTCGTCCCCGCTTATCTTCCGCTCGATTCCCTGCCATTGTCCCCTCGCGGGGAGCGAGCAGGGAATCGGCGGTGGGGAAATCCGTCCTGTCGGATCTTATCAATCAAGCCGCATCAGCGGCTCGATTGATAAGCCACATCACCGCCTCATCTACGCGTGTAGATGAGGCTTTAAGTTGAAACCAATAAAGATGGCCACAGCCTTTTTTATGCACCAAAAAACAATGGTTCTTTATTTGTGTATAGCATTAGTTAAGTATTTGTGTTGTCTACAGTCCCATTTACAATGCGCATCTTCCTACCCAAACCAGAGGGGAAGGGGCTGTGTCTTATAGTCCAGATCAGTGTTGCCAACTCATCCCTTTAAATACGGACACTTATAAGACAATTATACATGTCTTGTGGCTAGTTAGAGGCAGTTTAGGCACTGATTATGTGTGAGAAGCCCCAGAACATGTATAACTTAGATGTGTCAGTATTTAAAGGGATGAGTTGGCAACCCTAGTCCAGATATGGTAAAATGATGTATAGAGCGCGCAGGGAGGCGCTTACCTGATCCGGCTGCTGCGCTCCTCTCTTCCTCGTTCCGGTCCTGCTGATAGATGGGCTCCTCTTCTCCTACAGCTGTGGATATAGCTGAACACTGCAGCCACCTACCGCTTTACAGCTCTAGGTCCTCCATACCATGTGGCCTCTGTACTTCCTTATTGTTACTGTAACATCAGCAGGGCACGTGCTCTGGGTCACACGACGTTCGGCGCACATGCACTGCTAGTGTTACAGTAACAAGACTAATACAGAAGTCCAGAGGCTACGTGGTATGGAAGACCCGGAGCTGTATAGCGGCAGGCAGACGCAGTGTACAGCTATAGCCACAGCTGCAGGAGGAGAAGAGGAGAGGAACCAATGTATCAGCAGGACCGCAGGAAAGGATAGAAGAGCGCAGCAGCAGGATCAGCATGTACTGAAGTGTTGGTGGAGTGTTAGCGCATTACAGTGTTGTGCAGTGGAGTTTAGCTGGTGGGGCAGAAGGGGGAAGTATAGTGTAGTGCAGTTAGTGTAGTGTAGCTGAGCAGTGTACCTTAGATACAGCTTGGGGGGGGGGGGATCCATAAGACACCCCTGCGCTTTAGAGGTGCTAAGTATAGTAGTTTTTTCTTTATCCTGATTTTTGCCCTCCAAAAGGTGTGTCTTATACTCTGGAGCATCTTCTATTCCAACAAATATGGTACTTGGCTGTAGGGCTGACGGCTTGGTTTCCATGTTGCCTGAGTGTCACACCTGGTACAAGAATGCAGGTACTTTACTCAGAACATCTTTTTTGGGGGGTAACTGGATAAAGCCGAATGAAGATAATAGAAGCAGAGAATCAGCACATCAGCTACGCCAGGGCTTTTGTTTTTTTTCTTATTAAAAGGAAGTTAACAATGGCTCCTTCCTTGTTCCTCTTATTTCAGATATTTACTGAAAGAAATCTGTTCAAGTTGTCACTCCAGCACTTATTCAAAAAACAAACATAAAAATAATAAGTTTAATAGCTGCCTTAAAGGACCTCCGAGGTGAAAATAAACGGATGAGAAAAACAATTGTATCTCCCTTCTCCTAAAAATAATGTTTTGAAATACCCCAGTTTTATTTTATATTTAAATCTAGATTTTAAGTTTTTACGGTTTCATTGTCTCTGCTTAAAGAGAAACTCCAACCAAGAATTGAACTTTATCCCAATCAGTAGCTGATACCCCCTTTTATATGAGAAATCTATTGCTTTTCACAAACAGACCATCAGGGGGCGCTGTATGGCTGATATTATGGTGAAACCCCTCCCACAAGAAGCTCTGAGGACCGTGGTACTTTTGACAGTTTGCCACAATGTAACAAGGTTCACAGACAGGAAATAGCTGTTTACAGCTGTCTCCAACGGCCAAAACAGCTAGCAGCAGCTACATAACCTGCCCACAGTAAAAATGTCACCATGTAATAAATATCAGAATGTAAATCGGGGAGAGGAAAGATTTTACAACGAGCAAACACTGACAATCATTTATACATAATTATGGTAATAATGAAGCACTTTTTTATTACACCATTTTCACTGGAGTTCCTCTTTAATGACACCTTCAGTGAAGTATGCTAGAGCTCAAATCTGTAAATTATTTATTGACCCTTTTTATCTCTTTCCTGCTCTCAGAAGTCATTTACTGACAGGAAAGTATTTTATGGCTATAATTACTTATCAGTGAGGGTTATGCTATAGTCTGACACAGTCCGACCCGGGCAGAAACTGTAACTTGCATACCTGATGTTTAACTCTTTCAGGCAGAGAAAGAAAAAAAGTATCACAGCCTAGTTATTTGGGTGTTTGGCACTGTACATACACATGTCTATCTAGTCATGCCACCTCGGTTGTCCTTTAAAGTGAATGGAAGGGATGCAAATCATCCTTTTGTATTATATTACCCTGTGACCAAATTAAGATTCCAGAATTGCATGCGTACAGCTTTACATATTTAAAGCCATTTATTTTATCTTCACAGATCCTTTGTTATTTGGACACCATCAGAGCAAGCCAGGGCAAAACATGGCATCACTGAAGTGCAGCTTGTGAGAGTAGCAAAAGGAAGTAGCTTTATGAAACAGGGCAGGTCGCTACAACCACTCCACTCCTAGGTTGGGAGCAGGACATCAGCAAGCCATATGTATCGTAGAAGAGAAGAATCCCGCTGCACCGGCCGTGTATTAAAAGTCCAATTTTTATTAAGCATTGTAGACAAATCGCATAAAACAGCTCACGCGTATCTGAGCTAACTCATGGCTCCTTAACCGTAACTATGATTAGAGACCAATAATTTCCCATAAAAATGCCAAAATGTGCATGCTGGGTGTAGAATGTACGCCAGCTTATGTGATTTATAAATGACCGATCACTCGATCTTCATAAAAAGGTAGGTTCAACTACACAAGTTATGGCATATGGAATAAGTGCTAGCTAAGAGGGAACAGGGAAAAAGAGGGCATGCTCTCTACTTTAATATCTTAACACATACATTCATGCATCTGCTGAGCCCAGAAATGATCCTTGTAAAGGTGGCCATACATGATTCAATGTTTACATTTTAATAAGATTTTAATTTATTGGATTATTTTATCAAACCTACCAAACACCACTGAATTTTTAAAGCAATCAACCTGATTTTTTCCAACACAAAAACAGAACAATTGATTTCTACTGATTGAAAAAAAAAACATTCTTTTCAGTTTCTTCTGTATTCAATCATTTTGGTCAAATAAATGGGACCTTCAAACTATTTGACTGTACTATATATGGGCACCTTAAAGGGATACTGTAGGGGGTTCGGGGAAAAATGAGTTGAACTTACCCGGGGCTTCTAACGGTCCCCCGCAGACATCCTGTGCCTACGCAGCCACTCACCGATGCTCTGGTCCCGCCTCCGGTTCACTTCTGGAATTTCAGACTTCTGAAAACCACTGCGCCTACGTTGCCATGTCCTCGATCCCGCTGATGTCACCAGGAGCGTACTGCGCAGGCCCAGTAAGGTCTGTGTCTGCGCAGTACGCTCCTGGGGACATCAGCGGGATCGAGGACATGGCAACACAGGCGCAGTGGTTTTCAGACTTTAAAGTCTGAAATTCCAGATGTGAACCGGAGGCGGGGCCAGAGCATCGGTGAGTGGCTGCGCGGGCACAGGATGTCTGCGGGGGACCATAGAAGCCCCGGGTAAGTTCAACTCATTTTCCCCCGACCCCCCCTACAGTATCCCTTTAAGAGAGAACTTCCAATATCGTGTTCCTCCAGATAGATCAGTTGAAGATTCCGCCTCCATGGCAGAGAGCAACAGTCTGTGTGCTGAGCAGTTGGGGGTAGATGTTAGCTGAATAGTAAATCCCGAGGAGGAATAGCCATTGCCAGTGACACACCCGAGTTACATGTATCTCATTTACAGGCTCATTCTGTTCCTAGCCCTGAGGGGGCTTTGTGGGGCATTGAGAATTGCTTTGTAACAGAAATGTGCAGGCCTGCTGTATGAAGGCACATCTGAAATAATGCAGTTTATGCAGGTATGGAAATTTACAAACTCCAACATCGGGTAAGGATTTATTTTTTCAGACACTAGCAATTGGCCAGTCTTTTACTGCCTTTAGTTGTTCCTTTTCCTCCATATTTTCCCAGAAACCTCTTTATTATGCACTGCCCTTCATCCCTACTCTCCACATCAAAGGAACGGGTTTGCTCAGCTGAAGACGAGGGAAACCTCTGTGTGCGCACTTTTCCTTGCAGTGTAGCCCATAGGATTGAGCCCACTACTGACAGGCGACACTTAGTGATGGAGCTTACGCACCTTAACTTTGGTGTCTCTTTATTTTTATTGTAGCCTTCACATGGGCTTTGGATGATAGAACTGGTTCTTTAAATTGTAATGTCCAATGTTCTCCCCAGAATTTTCTTTCCAGCCGGGTGGCATGAAAAAGTAGCCAAGTGGGGTGAGATAAGGGGATGCAAGACCGGTGCTTTTGTGCACAACTCTGCTTACAGCATAGGAGGAGATGAGCCGATAACTGTGTGCCGACCAAAGCTGGCCGGGTGGAGCACCCAAACAAAAGAGCCTGGGGAGAATACTGGTGTTTACATGTTAAAAGTTCCTGAAGACTTATCACCACTCATACTTGTACTAGATTCTTCATGGACCTGGATTTACACATTCCCTTCATTTGTTACACATTAGTGCCAATTCTGATAACCTAAAAAAGGAGTGACTCCTGGAATCTAATCCTATGACTTTTGTTAGCACAAATAAATGAAAATTACACACTGTATTCACCCTCATTTCATTATAGCTCTAATCTTATTAGTGACATGAAAGAAGATTGTAAGCATGCAAGGGCAGGAACCTCCCCCTAGTGTTTCCTGTTTCTGTGTATTTTATCATATGACCATGTATCAGTATTAGCAAGGTTTTCAAACTACAAATCAACTATCTGTATTTGTACTTTTGTTGCTGGATGTCCTGATTGTACTGTGTCAAAATGATCATGTGTCTATGCTCCCTACTGATGTCTGTTTTGTACTATGTATAACTCTATGGAAGAGGTTTGCACTATATAAATAAAAAACAATAATCATAATAAAAAAAAACCTTACCCAACATGCTTGGCTCTGCCTCCAGTAGAGTGAGGATATATTTATTGAGGAACAGGGTACAAAAGCTGAAGAAGAACCATAGTGTGAGGTAGATGAGGGCTCGAGAGTTGCAGACTCCCAGGTCTGACTCGATAATGGTGGTTTCAGTGATGGTGATTTGCAATACATGCTCATCAGGAACGCTGTCACTTCGTGTAATGATGATCTTCTCAGCTCGGTGTGGGAAAAGTGGTCCAACGTGATAAGGACCTTTTATCTTTGATTTCTCCTGAGGCAGGACAGATTTAGAGTCCTCCGGGGATTGTGAGTTACCAGATGGCATCTTGATAGTCACAACCCAGACAAATAAGTCATGTGTTCAATATACCACATCTGGTATGGAAGGCTTGCAGCAAGCAGTGATGCAGGTTGCCTCAACACGGTCTAAACAGCTCCCCATCCATCCCCATTGCAGATCTCCTCTGTGTATCTTAAGAGTTATGCCTTACACCCTGGAGGAGAGAAGAAAAAAAAAGTGGTTTGAGTTGCATAAAAAATACACATTCACTTACGTAGGTTGTTTCCTATTACTACCAATAAAAAGTGCTAGAAGAAACTGACAACTGTATCAGGTGAAATAAATGGAGGCTGCCACCTTTATTTCCTTTCAAAAATTGCCAGTTGCTTGGATTTCATGCAGTAGTATGTGAGAGTCATAGGGCTGGAGCAAGCATACAGCCAGTGGAGTCAGATCACCTGATATTCATACTTGCTCTAGGTTAAGGCTCTTTCAGACAAACAACTGACAGCAGAACACTTAAAAAGGAACTCCAGTGAAAATAATGTGATACAAAAGTGCTTCATTTTTACAATAATTACGTATAAATGATTTAGTCAGAGTTCGCCCATTGTAAAATCTTTCCTCTTCCTGATTTACTTTCTGACATTTATCACATGGTGACATTTTTACTGCTGGCAGGTAATGTCAGGTTTTCACAGGCGCACACTGCCGCCTTTGAAAACGCTTGGCTAATATATCTCAATGGGATGGTGCACACCAGCGGTTTGAGGTTTTTAGCAAACCGCAAACGTGGCTCCTGCAGCACTTTTGCGGTTTGCAGATGCGTTTCTGCCTCAATGTAAAGTATAGGAAAAGCTCAAACCGCTCTGAAAAATGCTAGATCAGAGCGGTTTTTCAGGCGTTTTTTTTACAGAAGCTGTTCAGTAACAGCATTACTGTAACAATATATACAATCTGCTATACAAAAACGCTCAAAAAAACGCTAGGCATGTTTAGAAAACCTCTCTAAACATGCCTAGAATCGCTCTGAAAATCTGCTTCAAAAACCTCTAGCATTTTGTGGATCTGCTAGAGGTTTTGGTGTGCACTGGGCCTCAGTTGAAAGAGATGCTGCTTGCTTTTTTAACAGTTGGAAACAGCTGTAAACAGCTGTTATTTCCCACAATGCAACAAGGCTTCCACAGTGTGATGTCAGAACAATGGTCCTGAGATCACACTGTGGGAGGGGTTTCACCACAATATCAGCCATACAGAGCCCCCTGATGATCCGTTTGTGAAAAGGAAAAAATTTCTCATGGGAAAAGCGGTATCTGCTACTGATTGTGATGAAGTTCATTTCTTGGTTACGGTTCCTCTTTAAAGTGAACCTGAAGTGAGAGGGATATGGAGGTTGCCATAATTATTTCCTTTTAAACAATACAAGTTACCTGGTTGTCCTGCTGAGCCTCTTCCTCTAATACTTTTAACCATAGACCATGAACAAGCATGCAGATCAGAAGTTTCTGACAACAATCTGACTAGATTAGCTGCATGCTTGTTTCGGGTGGGTGATTCAAATAATACCAAAGACGGGGGTTGCCAAGCAACTGGTATTGTTTAAATATGGTAGCCTCCATATAACCTATCGCTTCAGGTTCCCTTTAACTGCTTGTTAGCCACGTCTATGTGCAGGGTGCTTGCATCTGACTGCAAGCATCCAGCACTTGCATCGCTCTCTGCATGGGCATCGGAGTGGGTAGCAGGCAGCATTGGACACTGCATTTTTTTATCAGACGGTAACCGCACTGCATGTCAACCCCTGACATGCTTGTGGTTACTAATGCTCCCATTTGGTTGCATTATTTGCAACAAGAAGGAAGTTAACACTGGCAACTGATGCCAAAGAGACCTAAGTGAGCACCTTTTTTAAACAGGCGGGCTTTTATTCCAGTACAACAAATGCGGTAAGACTGGATAAAGATTATATAATTGAGTGTATACTGAATGACCAAAGTCTCTACAGAGCAGATACAGATGGAAATTAATTTCTTTTAAGTGAGGAAGAGTAACAGCTGTAAGTGGTGTGTGGCAGCGACGTTCTGACGAATTAGAACCTCGTACACAAGCCATGTTCTGATACTTCCTAGACAAGACAAACAACATTTATATTGCGCTTTTCTCCTGGCGAACTCGAAGCACTATCCTATTGTAAATAGAATTATGACTGCCTTTGGCCTAAATACCACACCTTCAATCTCCACCCTCCTTTTTGGCTCTAAAAAGACGCAAATAATCCATCGTGTTGACAATTTTGCTAGATTTCTTTTGTCATTATTGCAAAGAAATGAGCCTGTTTCCAAGTGGGAGAAGCTTAATAAGAAACCCCTTATAGCCCAGGCATTGAGGCCAGCTATACCGTTTCTGTCATGACAACTATACTAAATAAGTAAACATTAAGCTGGATCCACCTAGGCAATTATGTAACAGCAGGTTTGAAAGCCATACTCCAGGAGTTACACACAAGGACTAGGCACAGAGCAAAGGAAAAGCAGCCATCACACGTCCAAATTTGTATAATTAAAGACAAATGACAGAACTAATGGTGAAAGTGTGATCATATAGCCCCGCTGCATTTCCTATGAAGAATTCCCAGCAATAGGCAGAGTCTCAGCATCTGCTTATTTTCAAACCACAAACATGGATCCTGCAGCACGTTTGCGGTTTGCAGAAGCATTTCTGCCTCAATGTAAAGTATAGGAAGAGCTCAAACTGCTCTGAAAAACACTAGATCAGAGCGGTTTTCCAGGTATTTGTGTTACATTAGCTGTTCAGTAACAGCTTCACTGTAACAATATTTGTAATCTGCTACATAAAAACGCTCCAAAAAAACGCTACGCATGTTTAGAAAACCTCTCTAAACATGCCTAGAATTGCTCTGAAAATCTGCTTCAAAAACCTCTAGCGTTTTGCAGATCTGCTAGCGGTTTTGGTGTGCACTGGGCCTAACAGATTCCCTGATCTGCACAGCTTTTGCCATTCAGGGGCCCTTCTCAGCTCACTGAAACAGCTATTGATTCTGATAGTGGCCATAAAGTTTACCCACAGCTCAGATTCAACCCCTTACAATTAAAATAATGATAGGAGAGACTAGGAAAGGACTATAAACCATTGCTTCTACACATACAATTACGGTATCTCTTGAGTTTATTTTTACTTCAAGTTTGCTTGAAGATGAACACAGACACAAACACAGACGTCAGCAGGAAGGGCTTCAGTTTACATTTCCAAGCAAATCAATTCAATCAGTGGTAAGTAATTTATACTGAATGACAAGGTGTCAGTATACGTACTGCCATCTATTATAGATGAGTAACATGGCAACCAGACCCAAACAGATCCTGTTCATGCACTAATCCTCAATAGGGTGGAAAGAAATAAACAAAAACTTAACAAGCTTCAATGACAAATTAGTGCAATGTAATCCAATATTCATTGGTGTGCAATAGACAGACTTGGCATTTGCCTTGGTTTTTCAAGTATTATCAATATGTATCAGAAGCTGCATTCGAAAATGTTTCCAGCACAGGACAACCTCATGCAGTCAATCCACTGAGGAATCAGCAGGAACCCCGAGCAGCTGGCAAATTGTGCAATTACAAACTAAAACTGGTAGCTCCACTCTGATAAAAGAAATGAAAAACCTATATCAGCTCATCTCTAAAACTGACCATACATCTAGCAATATTGCAGCCTGATCGACCGTGCACAAATCAATTAACTTTATTGAATCTAATTAAAACTGGGGCCACAACAAGCATGCCTGACCAACGATTTGACCATGTTGGGGCCGAAATCAGTTGAATGTATCGGTCATGCAAGCCGGAAAATCTCGGTCCAACGTGGTCGATTGGGGGCACGAGCAATGGTGTGCGACATTGCAACGACCGACAACGGTCCCCGGCCGCTGTCCCCCACATGTAAATGTGCCCCCTCCCACCACCCGGCATTCTAAATCTCACCTCTCATCCACTATCTACCCCTAGTGCCGCCAGGCGCACATGTGACCTCATAAAAGCCACATGGTATTGCGCTCAGTTTGAAGGCGGTGCTCATGGGAAAACAGCGGAGGAGGCTGGAAGTCGGTGGCAGCTGAGATTGATTCCTGAGAGATTTCACGCTGAAATTCAACGAGAATCGGCCTGTGGTGTCTGGGCAGGCAACATATCTCTATACAATTATTTTTGCAAGTTGTATTACAGACATAACTATAGTCGTCAGCAAAGGGTGTAATGCAATAGCCCTGCTGACACCTGCTATAGAGAAAAGAAAAAGAGGAATTTAGATCTACCATACTTTAAACCCCAATTCCTGCAATACAATTATTTTAGTTCCAGATGCAATGTTAGAGGCTTGGAAAACCATTAATTGTTCTGACTTGGTGACTGAAAACACAGCTACATCTCTAGAAGTCCATATAGGAAAGGTTAAACACCTCATTAGGACAAATCACTTTCTTGGCGCAGATGTTTGGGTGCCATACTTTCTGATGGGCTATAAATTAGTTGCAGTATACTCAGTGTCATAGCTAAGGAGCTATGGGCCCCAGTGCAAGTTTTACATTTGGGACCCCCAAGCACTATATACATAGCACTTCATACAGGGCACCAAACCTGCCAAGGACAACACAGTGTCAGAGGTGCAAGAAAGGGATGGGGAACAGTTTGTTAATGATTACTACTATTCAAAGCATCTACAGAAGTGATTATTAACAAACAAACAAAGACAGAACATTTATATCGCGCTTTTCTCCTGGCGGACTCAAAGTGCAGGACCAATAAAGAGCTAATACTGTGGTTGAGGGAGGGCCCTCCGGAGCCCCTCTGGTCCAATGGTCCCGATGCAATTGCAACCTCTGCATCCCCTATTACTAAACCACTGAGTATACTCCGAGCTGGCCATGTACAGCACCATCTTTCTTGTACAATCTTACCTCTCTCAAGTAACATAAGAGCTTACTAAACAATTCGTTCAAAGTATTTCTAATCTGTTGGTCAATATTTCTTAAGTGTCCAATAAATATTCTCCACATGCCTGTTAGCAACCCAGCTGTTAGAATTTGTTGTGACCTTCCTTCTCACTACCTAAAAATACTATACCATATTGATGCTCCTGGGTTATTGATGCTCCTGAGTTATTTCCTGTTCCTGGAGTTCATTTGTTGAATTGCATGCACTGGACACTCCCAGCAAGCAATTTGCCAGGGTGCATTACCCCTGGGCTCAAAACAATCAAGACATATGTGTACAGATTTTATTGTACGAGATAGGTCTGGAGAATCTAGAGTTAGGATTAGGTGGAGATGAGCATTTGAAAAAGAAAACGTTAACTATAGGAGCAACTGCCACTGAAAAGGACATCTGATATTCGTACACATGCCCAACTGTTGTAGCTCATCGGGGATCAGGAGCTGATCCCCATGGGTGACATCACTGGGCCGGCCTGCACACACGCGTGTCAGTTGACAACGCGCTGCGTTATTCGTGGGGATAACGAAAGGATAACGAGCAGTGTGTGGGGGATGGGGGCAGCGCAAACAATGGAATCGGCAGGGGGAATCGGCGTCACTGGGGTTGGATAGATCCATCCCGCAGATCGCTTGCGGGTTTGGCGTCAAGTGCCATACACACTTGTACATCTCTACTCATTATCGAGACACTGAGATTTTAGGCCCATGATGCATGACTTTAGGAACATAGCCTGAAACAGCTGTCAGCAAGTTGTACTGCATGGTTCTGTAAAACGAATGGGCTAGAGACATGCTCCTCACCAGTGGATCTGGGTTTATGACTGGCTTTAAGGACACACAAGAATGATTTTCACTTACTGATCTCAAGTGATGCAATATGGGAGTAGGGATGAGCTTCTGAATTCTGCAGAATTCCAAACAGAAAAAAATAAACTGAAGTGCGGAAATCAGAATTGCACATTATTGAGACTCCGAAATTTTAGTCCAATCACAAGACTTCGAAAGTATTGGACCAATTAGAGAAAGGATACTGTATTGTGGAAATTGGAGTACCGCAGAATTTTTAGGTCAATCACGAGTCTGAAGTATCAGGCCAATCGGAGAATGTGGAAGTGTACTGCGTTTGTAAATTGGAAACCCACAGCAGCCTACGTCCGCAAAAAATTTACAACTAAGTTTGTTGACAAAAATTACTAGTCCCCTCCCACCTCCCCCCCCACCCCCCCCCCAAAAAAAATCCATTCAGCAGAAAATCGGAAATTCAGATTTCTGTGGAATTTGGTCGGAATCGGAGATTGACATTTAGGGCCATCACTAGGAGTAACCTCTTGCTCAAAAAGTTGGTGATTTCTAAAAACTTTGTGTTTCAGAACTACCCCTGGATGGTATGATTTGAAAAGGGCCCAAGAGCCATCTGTGTAAAAAGGGCTCCACCATAGACAATGTTATTTGCCATGATTAGCAGCTATAAGCAGTGATTCTGTTGTGTAATGTATGCTGTATCATGTTTATATCGGCTATATCATGGAAATTTGGTTAAACTGTAACATCTCTCTTCCTCCTACTAATGGCTAACAAAGTACAATACTGTAATACTGCACTAAACAGCCTGTCTTGCAAGAAACCAAAAAACACTGACGCAAAATCACCATATGTTCAAAAAAATAAAAATATACTAATCACAAAAACGCAATCCTGCTGCCAGCCTTAGGGTAAAATGCCTGTCAAGCAAGTACACTAACATGACAAACCTTGCTTTGATGACATTCACTGAACACATCTGACAGCTCTGACTCATAGCTCCTCTGCTGCTGTCTGTAACATCTGCAAGTAACTTCTCTTTGTAAAACGTGGCAATGCAATAGACAGCTATCCATGCCAAGTCTTAAAAATATCCAGGGTTCGCTAGCTTCAGGCAGGCGAGCATGACAGACCGCAAACCATAAGCTGTGTGCGGCTTACACTGAAATCTATGATCCCTGGAGCAGCATGTACTGTACTACAGAGGGGATGATGGAGAAGGCTTCCTGCTATGAATACAATACTAACGGGCCTAGCAAAACAAAAACAAGCAGCTGAATGCCACTTTCCAAGTTAGGCTTGGCAGCCATGAGTTGGTGGCACCTGCACAGCTATCACAATACCGTGGAAAAACTGTGTAATTTCCATATAGAGCAGTCTTTAATGCAGAAACTCACCTTCCATGTTCAGTTGCCTAAAGCATGTGCCTTTGTGACTTTTCCAGAAATTCAACCCTGCACAAACCTCGTCTGGGGGCTGTATATGTAACAATCTACATAATCAATCTGATCATTTAAGTTGGCACAATTAGAACAGGTCAATCACTATTACATATACCTTGTAAACTTTCAGTAAAATACACGTTTTCACGGGAACCAGATTTTGCATCAGGGATTTGGTAACTGGCTAAGTCGCGACAGTCAGGGTCTTTTGTGCATGCAGAAGACCCCGAAGGATGCGACTTAGCCAGTTACCAAGGCTGATTGCGGCTGAAAGCAGGGCACATGGGAAGATGGCGAGGGACTCAGCGGTGCTTATGGGGCTGGAGGAAGCCCTGAGTAAGTATCAAATCTTTCTTTTAGGACGTCTCTGGTTTAACACTTTTTAGCCATAGACCCTGAACAAGCATGTAGATCAGGTGCTTTGACTGAAGTCTGCCCAGATTAGTCACATGCGTGTTTCAGTTGTGAGATCCCAACACTACTGCAGCCAAAGAGATCAGCAGGACTGCCAGGCAACTAGTATTGTATAAAAGGAAACACATATGGCAGCCTCCATATCCCTCTCAGTTCAGGTGTACTTTAACGTAGCTCTGCACCAAAACCAAAAAGCTGTATGAAATACACAGCTGCCATCGTCCCATGCTGGCCGTGAGGGATGCTCACTGAATGCCTCAGAGTTCCTTGGTTAATCATACATACGACAGCTTTGGGTTCTCTTTAAGTGGTACAAAAAAAACCCCCATACAAGTATAATATATGCACACAATAATCATTTGTTGCTTTATCCTCCCCACTGACCTGTTCTGCAGAACCCAGGCAGTGGTTACACTTCACAGGTGTAGAGAGCTGGACAGCAATACATTCTGTGCTTTGTGAGCGGTTCTCTATCAGCACTCACATCACAGGAGAACTCATACAGCTCGGCTGGGGCTGGCCACTCCCACAAAAAATGATATACTGCTGTGGTGTTATATTATAGCCATGCTCACATGGCTGCTCTGTGCTAGCCCCTCCTGCAAACAGTACACTGCCATCAGTATTATCAGCCTCAGCACAGATCTCTAACACTGAAATACAGCAGGGGGAAAAAAAAAAAAAAAATAACAAAAGATCGTGAGCAGAAGGCATCACATGACAATCAGAAGGGTTGTAATACAGTTGCACTGGGAACAGTGATCCATATCATTTACACAGCTTCAGAAAAGATTGAGTGCGTTTTTTTGTATTCTTATTAGCAAAACTTTTTTCTAATAGAATTAGCTTTCATGTGTGGCTCTGCCAAGAATCAGAACTAAACTGTATACATCAACATCTGAATGTGAGTAGAAAGACAAAAAGAACGAACAATCGAGAGCCCCCAATAGTGTATTATTGTTAATATAAGGTAATCAGAGGCGCTGCACGCGTTGCATAATTTTATGTGGAGTACTGGTTATAAATATATATTTTTCTGGATACCATATATGGTGGTTGTGTCACATATATATATTGGGGAGATGGATCCACCCCAGTCCCCCAATTTTTTATTTGGTTTTAATAGACTATTAATTTTTATTCTGCTGGCGCCTCTGAAAATACTACAAAAATCTGAATGTGAGGGCTGTCTCACACAGGTGCTCCAGTGTTAAACGACGGCTGCGGTGCTCATAGCTTAAAGAGAAACTCCGACCAAAAATTTAAAGTGGATCCGAGGTGAACTTTTACTCATTGCATAATTGTGTTCCTTTCCTATTGTTTATAGGGCATTCCTCAAGCCAAATACTTTTTTGTTTTTGTTTTAATACTCTAATTCCCTATAAACTAAATAAACCACGCCCACAGGTTTTCAGAGAGCCTTGGCAGTAGCTAGGGCTCATGGGAGCTCAGTCTGGGCAGGAGGAGGAGGAGGTGTTACTAGCCATTGATTTCAGAGGCAGAGCGGAGGAGGGGGAAATTAGGTTTTTTTCACAGGCTTAGTGATCAAGATACAGATAAGCCTGCCTCTGTGTAATGTTTACAAACAACATGGTTACTGTCATTGTATCGCAGGAAGAAATAATCATTTTCTATTAAAGCTGTTTGCAGCTATATTTGCTGTGTAAACTGTCTTAACTTTAGATAAGATATATAGACAAGTTACTTGTTATAGTTAGTTTTTCATCTCCGCTTTAACTTTATCCCAATCAGCAGCCGATACCCCCTTTTACATGAGAAATCTATTCCTTTTCACAAACAGACCATCAGGGGGCGCTGTATGGCTGATGGTGTGGTGAAACCCCTCCCACAAGAAACGTACATACTCTTGGCAGTTTCCTGTCTGTGAACCTTACTGCATTGTGGGAAATAGCAGTTTACAGCTGTTTCCAACTGCCAAAAAAGCATGCAGCAGCTACATCACCTGCCAACAGTAAAAATGTCACCATGTAATAAATGTCAGAATGTAAATCAGGGATTTAAAATATTTTACAATGTGCAAACACTGACTAAATCATTTATACATAATTATTGTAAAAACGAAGCACTTTTTTTATTACATTATTTTCACCGGAGTTCCTCTTTAAGTGCTGTCCTTTGTGCAAATAGTGCGTATCAGGGTCAGTGCACACCTAAAAGCGCTAGTGTAATCGCAAACGCTCAGCGCTTTTAGAAGTGATTTTTCTTAACAGTTCTAGGCATGTGCCTAGAAATTTTGTATTTATGTATTTTTGGAGCGTTTTGGTGTAGCATTTTTTTTTGTACAGTACAGCTGGAAGTGTACAGCTTTTGATTAAAAAACGCTTGGAAAATCGCTTTATTCAATCGCTTTTTAGAGCCATTTTCCACTGTTCTATACTTAACATTACAGCTGAATCACCTCAGAAATGCTGCAGGACCCGCGTTTTTGCAAAAAGTATTTTGCGCTAGTATTTTGAAAAGCGCTCATAAGTGCTCTAGGTGTGCACAAGCCCCTCAATCCTGATTTTTCCCATTGTGTGTGTGGGTGCTCTGGCGATGTAGCTTCCAGGATGGCGCCCATACAAATTACAATAAAACTTTTGATTTTTTTAAAAATCTAAACTGAGATTATTATGTTTTTTTCAATAAAAATCTGATCAACCATGTTGTAAAAATCTGGAAGTTTTGAATCAGGATGATACCATTTATTGGCTAACTTAGAGATGGATAAACAGTGAGCTTTCGACTTATAAAAAGCCTTCGTCGGACTGGTTCCTGACCAGAACTGAAAAACACAGCTTATATACACTGACATACAGAGGAGAAACATTCTTTAGCAAACATAAATGTAATTAGATGCCTTAACTGTTACTGAGGAGGCTTTCCCAGGCATCCTATCTAAATTGATAAGATCAATAGAATCCTCAACATGACATAAAGCAGACTCTGGTGATGAAGAGACATCGTAAATTCCGAATTCAAATGGTAACTGGCCTGGTTACATGCACCATTAATTCTAAGCTTAAGAGAATTGTGGCATTTAAAGCCAGCCAAAACTTCTTGCTTTAAAGGTGCCCATACACTCGTCAGATTGGCAGCAGACAGATAAGAAATGCATCTGATGATCTATCTGATGCGTTTTTAGAACATTTTTTACCAGGATAGAATTCCAATAGATTTCAGTTTGAAATCTGTTGAAATTCGATCTGATGGCATTTTTTGCCATCAGATTTCCATTAAGGCCAATGCAAACTGATAAGCAATCTCATCAGATCGACCTAAATTTTCCACCCTGCTAGTTCGATGGAAATCCATCGAAATCGATCGAAATCGGCCGTCGATCGGTCGATTGGCCAACCGATTTGCGATCGATCGATCGATCGCGATCGATCGGTCGGCCAGAAAATCGGCTGAGTGTATGGGCTGCTTTACTCATGGCTAACATGGTACAACACTTTACTGCTTCTACTATGTAAAAATCTGGGTGATGGTTTGTGAAATTGTATAGTGTATGGTAAGTTGTATCCTATACAATAAAACCTAACTGTCCCTGCGTCATCCTCTTTCCCTGTCTGTGTGTCCGTGGTTTTTTTGTACTGCGCATGTGCGCAGTACAGTCAACTGTTGGGACAGGAGGACGGGCCAGGGAGCAGGGCGGACGGGCGGGGGCGCGCACGCACTGACTGGCGGCGGTGGCACGTGAAGAGACCTAGAGCCCATATTTTAAACAGGCTTATGTCAACTAGTTATTAAATACTATTAGATAAGCCAACTTTTTCTTCATATTCCATAATTTTTCAAAATCAAATGTTCGTGTGTGGTGGCTCAAAAATTATTTTAAAAACGATTCAACCAAATGGTATAATCGATTAAATTTTTCTGATAAAAAAAATAAAATAATAATTGTACCGCATATGGGTACCGTTAGTGTTGCGCTTCTGTGTCCTCCTGCAGGGGTCAAAAATGCGATGGAAATAATGAACAACGGAAAGGGCTGCCAAATGCTTTTCGGTTCGCTAGCAGAAACACATTTGAGTGAGACGCCATGGGATGAGAGGCTTACTGCGCAGGTGCAGCTGCACTCCCCACAGGCGCAATACGGCTGCACTGGTACAGGGCGTGGAGCATGGCCAAGTCCGCTGGACTTGTTCAGAGGGTCCACCCTTTAGACTATCCGGAGGCTTCACTCTATCTAGGTTAGGTAGAGTGAAGGGTTTTTTTAAAAACACCTCCGGTTCAAGCAAACTTGAACAGAAAATAAACTCAAAGGACACCTGAAGTGACAGGGACATGGTGGCTGCCATATTTATTTTTTAAATAATGCCAGTTGCCCGGCAGTCCTGCTGATCTCTTTGGTTGCAGTAGTGTCTGAATCACACACCTGGCACAAGCATGCAGCTAATCTTGTCAGAAACATCTGATCTGCACACTTGTTCAGGGTCTATTGCTTAAAATATTAGGCACCGTTTCCACTGGCTGCACTTGCATTGCGTTTCCACAGTGTTTGCATGTGTATGTATTTAAAAAAAACCATTTTAATTTACTTGAAAATGTACTCGATCTTACCGCTATTATTCCAAGTTGCAAAAATTCTCCTTCGAGTGAATGAGAACGCGTTTTTTAAAGCGCAACACTGCAGAAATGTATTGTAAATGCAGCCAGTGGAAATAGTATATATAACTTTACTGAAGTCTCATTCTTATTTTCAATGCAAGAGCTAAAATGTTAACTCTGAAGTGCGGTATGCACAGCAGACATGTCAGTGTGATGTACAGGGTGGGCCATTTATATGGATACACCCTAATAAAATGGGAATGGTTGGAGATATTAACTTCCTGTTTGTGGCACATTAATATATGAGAGGGGGGAAACTTTTCAAGATGGGTGGTGACGATGGCGGCCTTTTTGAAGTCCGCGACTGGTTCACTCAGCTCGTAAGAAAGGGAATGAATGAGTTTTTGAATATTTTACCAGGTTTAGTTTCTTTGTCATGGGTGCTACACGTGAGCTCTAGAGCCTCAGGGAGATTGCGCATGAGAAATAAATAAATAAATAAATAAAGCCCTTCAGTTTCTACTACTACAATTTTGTTAACAGTATCTTATACAACTTTAAACATATGCTTCTGTTTCTCCCAATATCTGGAATGACCAACAGAGAGTATGGGGAGCTCAGAGCTAGTGAAAAAATATAAATTTTATTCTTAAATATATGGCAAGATTCCACAACCTGACAACTGACAAACAAACATATACCCTCCCAATAAAAACACAAAGGAGCCAACTGACATCTGGGAAAGAGCGTATGGATTGGAGTGCACTCCTATCTAATCAAAAATACGCATGCATGCAAATTTCTTCAGGCCCAGGAAAACAGCTGCATCCCAACAAATAACGGAACTTGATCGGAGATTTAGTTGTGCACCAGCCCGTGTGTATAGTGGTGTATACACGCCTCTGCAAAGTCCGCTTACGCCCTCATTACAGACACCTTAGGTGTCTAACCTCAACCCCCATAGCACTGACATGCTTGTATTCTGGCACTCACGTGACCTATACGGATGGCTATAGATGGCGTGGATCATACGTCGCAGGAGAACCTCCTCCAATGGTTTGGTCTGTTGTGGTTGGCCAGGATGTGCTCGGGAGCAAGAGCGAGGGAACGCATCAAGCGGTTCCTATGTGCGAGGGGGGAGGAAGAGTAGCGGAGGCACGGGCGGCGATCCTCAGTCACACTTCCGCATCTGTAAGCGTCTCACGTGACGCGTTTCGTCACGACCCACGTGACTTCGTCAGACGTGACGTGGGGGGGGCGCGGCATGGCTTCTTATACCCACAGGGAACGCCCACTTCTTGAATACATCTCATGCGACTTAAAAGAGCCATAAAAATTCATCAGTCGCCATCATGTGGCCAAAAACAATTAGTACATCGCAAGACTTTTTAAAGCCAGAGAGCGGTTATCTTCAGAGGAAGGATTTAATGTTTAAGTCTTTGTTTAGGCCCTGGGGATGTAAACTCCCACATTTGTATATCCACATAGACTCCTTTCTTAATAATTGTCTATCGTAATCCCCACGACGAGGGCTGATATTCAGTTTGTAAATCCCCATAAACCTCAAACCGGCCACATCGGAATTATGAACAGATCTGAAGTGTAAGGCCAGAGGATTTAATTTCTTTTGGTCTATGGTGGTACTTCTGATATTGCTAATATGTTCACCTATACGTGTATTCAGAGATCTATAGGTTTTCCCAATGTATATTAAGTCACAAGGGCATCTAATTTGATACACAACACGAGTGGTATTACAAGTTATACGATCATTGACAAGAAACGATTTTGATCTATCATGATTAAAAAATTGATTACTTTTATGAACATATCTACATACATCACAATCCAGGCATTTATGCATGCCTTTATTGCCCTTGGTTCCACCAGAACTGTCACTCCACCCAAATTCACTTCTGACCAAAAGGTCATTTAAATTGGTACCTCTTTTAGCGGCCATATGTGGGTACTCGCCCACAACCTTGGCCATGATTTGGTCCCTCAGAAGCAAATGCCAGTGCCTCTGTAGGATCTGTTTTATTTCCATGAAGTGAGCACTGTATGGAGTAACAATCCGCGGAACATCGTCACCAACCTTACGTTCATTCTGTATAGGGCCCCTCCTCATGCCAAGAAGATCATTTCTATTTCTGGCCAAGGCCCTCTTGTATGCAGTAATAATAATCCTATTTGGGTAACCCCTTGACCGCAATCTAGCTCTCAAATCCCCCGCCTCTTTTTCAAAATCCTCAAGATTGCTACAGTTCCTGCGTAGCCGCAGGAACTGGCCAGTGGGCACTGCCCATTTTTGTGCGGGTAGATGAGAGCTTCCGGCGGCCAAGAGGGTATTCCCTGCCGTAGGCTTTCTGTATGTACTGGTAACCAAGGTAGTACCCTCTTTTTTTATGGTCAAGTCCAAGAAGGGGATTTCTTTTGTATCACAAGTGTATGTTAGGAAGATATTTCTGTTATTAACATTCAATTCGGAGACAAACAGCTTTAAATCTAGTTCAGTCCCCTTCCATAGCATGAACACATCGTCCACGTAACGAATCCAGAGGGCGACGTGCTCCACGTACCCACGCATGGACCTCACCACCTCCTGCTCCCAAAAACCAAGGTGAAGGCATGCGTAGGACGGGGAGCACGCCGCCCCCATGGTCACACCCCTCTTCTGCCTATAGATAGAGCCTCCAAATTCAAAAAAATTGTTCTCAAGGATCAGTCTCATAGCATCCAAAACAAAATCAGCATGGGCCTCATGGCCTTCATAATGGCCATTTAGAAAAAATTCAAAAGCCTCTAATCCCTTATCATTAGGAATGGAAGTAAAAAGGGACTCAACATCAAGCCCCACAAGCAGCCAGTCCATCCCAACCTGCACGTCCCTGATGCCAGCCAGTACGTCCCCAGTGTCCATAACAAAGGAGGGTAATTTTGTGACAATACTCTTAACCTTAAGAGCAACATAAGTGGCCAATTTTATGGGACCATTATTCCCCGAGACTATCGGGCGGCCCGGAGGGTTGTTTAGGTCCTTGTGTTTTTATTGGGAGGGTATATGTTTGTTTGTCAGTTGTCAGGTTGTGGAATCTTGCCATATATTTAAGAATAAAATTTATATTTTTTCACTAGCTCTGAGCTCCCCATACTCTGTTGGTTGTATGTGGATATTCATGGGTGAGACGAGCCTATTAGGGTGATATCCCGTACCCCTTTCCTATTTTGATAGCTACAATATCTGGAATGACAAATTTGCTGAGGCTCTGCATGATAAGTTAATTACAATGTCCCCAAATAAGCATGAAAAAATGCATTTCTTTGAAATTAATGCATTTTGGTGACATTTAAAAAATAAAAATGATATAAATACTGCTATAGGCGTTTGATTTAATCTGTAAATGGATTTAATGGATCTACTTTTTGATAAATGTATTTTTCCTTATTTTTTTTATTTATAAAAAGAGTTTTTTTTATAATAGTTACATAGTTACATAGTTATTTTGGTTGAAAAAAGTCATACGTCCATCGAGTTCAACCAGTACAAAGTACAACTCCAGCCTGCTCCCTCACATATCCCTGTTGATCCAGAGGAAGGCGAAAAAACCCCCCACAAGGCATGGTCCAATTAGCCCCAAAAGGGAAAAATTCCTTCCCAACTCCAGATGGCAATCAGATAAAATCCCTGGATCAACATCATTCTGCCTTACCTAGTAATTGTAGCCATGGATGTCATTCAACTCAAGGAAAGCATCTAAGCCCCCTTTAAATGCAGGTATAGAGTTTGCCATAACGACTTCCTGTGGCAATGCATTCCACATCTTAATCACTCTTACTGTACAGAACCCTTTCCTAAATAAATGGCTAAAACGTTTTTCCTCCATGCGCAGATCATGTCCTCTAGTCCTTTGAGAAGGCCTAGGTACAAAAAGCTCATCCGCCAAGCTATTATATTGCCCTCTGATGCATTTATACATGTTAATTAGATCTCCTCTAAGGCGTCTTTTCTCTAGACTAAATAAACCCAGTTTATCTAACCTTTCTTGGTTTTACTAATGTTTTACTAAATCATAGATTGTTTTTCCTGCCAATTCCATACCATCTCTTTCCGCTTATAAATGAAAACAGAGGGGGGGACAGTGACAAGGCTGCATCACATTCATTTGTCATGTGATTACAGCAGCCAATCATTCACAAAGCTAATCACACACCATTAGGCTCAGTTCACACTACGCCAGATGCACAACGGCGCGTTAAAGAATATCCTCTTAGGATACGCTGTGGTCCGTCGCATCCCCCGTGCATCAGATCTACTCATGTCGCCACACACCCGCCG
Organism: Hyperolius riggenbachi; assembly: GCF_040937935.1. Taxonomy (NCBI): domain Eukaryota; kingdom Metazoa; phylum Chordata; class Amphibia; order Anura; family Hyperoliidae; genus Hyperolius; species Hyperolius riggenbachi. The sequence continues at coordinate 238,508,994 of NC_090651.1, read as the reverse complement.
CCATTCACAGCTGGCAATGCCAGCGCAGTCAACTGCAGGGGAGAAGCACCAGTATAAAGATCAGAGCGCTGGCAGAAGCAAATTGGGCTCCTCTTTGGATCGCTACAGACCAATGGGAACCCTCCCTTCACTAGTGAGGCTTCTCATTAGACAACCATTCAGTGAACCAGTGAGAATCATCTCTCGGGAGAGAAGATTCCCATTGGTCTGTTGCAAGCCAATGGGGAGCCTCATGCTTCTGCTGGGACTCTGATCTGTATCCCAGCCCTACAGTGGGCTGGCAGTGACAGCAGCGGCAGTGGATCTGAATCCACAGGACAGGTGAGCATATCGTATGCAGGGACCAGCCTAATGATAAGGGCCACTGTTCATTCTCAAATGCTTCCATTGATTCTATTGGCATCCACTTAGTTGGCAATCCACAGCCTGAAAAATTGTGCAGGTCCCGAAAAATCCTGCAGGACTTTGTGTTCCTATTGACAATGTAAGCAGAGCCTATGTATATCAGTTTACTGTCCGATTTTGTGTTCTGATGCAACCCGGAAAAACAAGCTGTTTCGCCTGGCAGTGTGAACCGAGTCTTATGGAGTATATTAACAAATATTCTATGATGTTACCCCCAGCAGGTGGTACTTTGCAAACATTGTGCTTTATATTGGGTATAGCCTGTAATAGGTTTAAGAAACACTGCCATAACACGTCTCAGACTTAAGACTATTACATGTAATAACATGTTACTGGATTTCAGCCTATGTGAAAGCAGTACAGTCTAATTACCTTGTAGAATGCAGAAGTTGCACATAAAGTTCTGTTGTCTCAGAGCTGGACAAATCCCAGGAGCCAGGTAGCCATAACTGGCACCTAACTTGAGTTTTCTATCAGGGCTGTTTCACATCGAAAAAAATCACAACTGTTAAAGAGACACTGAAGCGAAAAAAAAATTATGATATTATGATTTGTATGTGTAGTACAGCTAAGAAATAAAACATTAAGATCAGATACATCAGTCTAATTGTTTCCAGTACAGGAAGAGTTAAGAAACTCCAGTTGTTATCTCTATGCAAAAAAGCCATTAATCTCTAGGCTTTCAAAGTCGTGGAGAGGGCTGTTATCTGACTTTTATGATCTCAACTGTTTTCTTTTTCTCTGCCAGAGGAGAGGTCATTAGTTCACAGACTGCTCTGAAAGACTCATTTTGAATGCTGAGTGTTGTGTAATCTGCACATATTAGAGAATGATGCAATGTTAGAAAAAACACTATACCTGAAAATAAAAATATGAGAATATTTTCCTTGCTGCTAATCTTCTAGTAATTATTCGTAGTACACAACCAATTCATTCTATCATATTTTTTTTTTCGCTTCAGTGTCTCTTTAAGCTGCAGCATGAATGCTCCTAAATGGAGGAACAGCAATCTCAGCCCAATCGCCACCAGCGTGAAACAGCACTTATTGTCAGGGAAGCAGTCTCATATCATTTCCAGCTGGCTCAGTTCTTATACTCACCATATTAAAAATGTATCCGACCCTGCATTCCACACCTGAAAAATTCTGGCCTGGAAGGGAGAAGAAACTGGTGTGTGTTCCTTATTCAGTGTCTATTAAAGGGAACCTAAACTGAGAAGGATATGGATTTTTCCTTTTAAAATAATACCAGTTTACCTGACTCTCCTGCTGCTCCTGTGTCTCTAATACTTTTAGCCACAGCCCCTCAACAAGCATGCAGATCAGGTGCTCTGACTGAAGTCAGACTGGATTAGCTGCATGCTTGTTTTAGGTATGATATCCAGATACTACTGCAGCAGAGATCAGCAGGATTGACAAGCAACTGGTGTTGTTTGAAAGGAAAAACATCCATATCCCTCTCAGTTAAGGTTTTCTTTAAAGTGAACTTAAACTAATGACATTTACTTACCTGGGGCTTCGATGACCCCTTGCCCCCTAAGACCAAATCATCCCCCCCCCCCCCCCGCAGCAGTCTTGTGCCCCCGCTGGTCCTCTAGATTCCCACATCTTCCCGCTACGGATAAGTTTCGTTCTTCACTGACTAGGAGTCGGCGGGCCACTGCACCTGCGCGGCCCTCGCCACGCATAGTTTACCACGCATTCCCGCCCGCAATAGAGTCCTGCATATTGTGGACAGGAATGGGTGCTAAACTACGTGTGGCGAGGGCTGCGCAGGTGCAGTGGCCCGCCGACTCCCAGTCAGTGAAGAACAAAACTTAGCCGCGGCAGGAGAATGGAGGTTCTGGGAGGACCAGCGCGGGCACAGGATGGCGGCAGAGGGGGGGGGGAGGGGCAAGGGTAAGTAAATGTCATTGGTTTAGGTACACTTTAAAGCAGTAGGATTAGCCATACAATGCCAGGGGGAAAAAACACATATAAACCGTAAGTAGATATATACTTGATCTGCTTGCATAACACATGCATTGTACTGTCCACGTTTCAGTGAATTTTATAAAGTAAATTAAGAGAATTCTGTTCCTGGTGGGGGCCATGTCTTTTGCCCACAGTTTAGGCTAAATCCTGATGTCATTTCTGCCATTTACTTTTTTCTTTTCTCCTCCAATCGCTGAGTCACCTCAGCCTTGCTTGTAAACACGAGTAGGGGATCAGGTTTCAAATAAGTAGCTAAGCAGGGAAATAAAGGGAAGAGGAGGAATATATTATAGATAAAAAGAACTTCCAGCATGCAACTGTTTCGCACTGACTACTAAACGGCCAGTGCTCCTTCAGTATGTGATAACTCCAAATCATAACAGCAGAAAAAGTTTTGAAAGTTTTGAATGCAGGATTAGCATCTTTATCACTTACTACACTCAGACCACTTGCTGTTGAAATTTGATTTTTATGGTGACACTACCACTTTACGTTTTAAATTTGGTGTCTAATAAACATGCCTTCAACAAGTCTTAAAGCTCTGCACCAAAAGCAAAAAATATACTCAGCTGGCACCATATCATGCTGGCTGTCAGGGATGCTCGCTGAATGCCTCAGGGATTCTCGGTTATGCTTTATACAATGCAATGCCTCATGTGACTGCTCTAGCACCTTGTGACGAGCCGAGTGCTGTGGTGAGGGCTGCAGCCACACACAACACGGAAGCCATTGTTGGAGACCAGTTGAGCACCCTTTCCAAATTGTATACAATGAACAGAGGCACCAAAAGTATAAAATTAGATTAAATGAGCTTAAAAACAAACAAATGGCAAAAATGAAGGAGGAAGTGGTGATCTTACCTCCCTCAAGCAGACACAATGACTGTGATTCAGACAGTCAAACACATTTAATAGAAACTCCCCCCCCCCCAAAATTTTTGTAACGCGTTTCGCAGGCTCAATCCCGCCTCATCAGGCAATACAGGGAGGAGTATCAAGCGATCTGCACAAGGATTCAAGTTAAGCAACACAGAGGTGCTTAACTTGAATCCTTGTGCAGATCGCTTGATGCTCCTCCCTGTATTGCCTGATGAGCCTGTGAACCGCGTTGCAAATTTTTTTTTGGGGGGGGGGGGGGGGGGAGTTTCTAATAAATGTGTTTGACTGTCTGAATCACAGTCGTTGTCGTGTCTGCTTGAGGGAGGTAAGACCGCCACTTCCTCCTTCATTTTTGCATTTGAGTTGGTTTTTAAGCTCATTTAACACAATTTTTTCAGCAAAAGCGATCTTTCGATGCGATTTTTACAATTGAATAGTACAGCAAATTCGCAGTTTATTAAGCAATCGTTTGGGAGGGATTGTTTGCAATCTACAGTGTTCTGGAGCGTAGTCTGGCCTTATAGAGGGAGTCCAGGGCAGGGAGTTGGTTTCCAATGATCCTTTCTGCTGACCTGATGACCCTCTGTAGTTTGCGTCTGTCGCTATCGGTGGAGCCAGCATACCAGACAAGGATGGAGGAGCAGAGGACAGATTCAATGGTTGCGGTATAGAAGCTCCTCAGGAGTTTTGGGGACATGCCGAACTTCCTCAGTTGGCGAAGTAAAGCCTCTGCTGGGCTTTCCTCTGGGTGGAGACGGTGTTTGCCTTCCACTTCAGGGTATTGGAGATGGTGGTGCCCAGGAGGCGTACACCGGGCACTCTTTCTACCACCATCCCTCCAGTGTGCAGTGGAGGCGGGGTGGGGGCGTGCTTCCTAAAGTCGATGATAGTCTCAACGGTTTTTGCAATGTTGAGGACCAGCTTGTTCTCCCTGCACCTGTTCGTCATTGTTGAAGATCAGGCCGACTATGGTGGTGTCATCTGCAAATTTTATTACCTTGACAGAATTCGCTGAGGATCTGCAGTTGTTCGTGTACAGGGAGAACAGGTATGGTGACAAGACGCAGCCTTGTGGGGCCCCTGTGTTGGTGATCCTTGGTTGCGAGGAGGTGGAGCCCAGCTTGACAACCTGAGATCTGTTAGTAAGGAAGTCCTTGATCCACAGTTGAAGGGTGGGGTGGACCCCGAGCTCAGCCAGATTCTCTTGTATTATATGGGGGCTAATGGTATTAAACGCCGAGCTGAAGTCGAGGAGGAGGACCCTGGCATATGAATTTGGTTTGTCAAGGTGATTGTTGGCGAGTTCCAGGCAGATGTTAATGGCATCGTCTGTTGACCTATTTGCCCTATAGTGTACAGTAAACACAGCGCAGACGTGCTCTTCTGTATGAGTAGTACACTCCTCCACTCCTCCACCTGTATGCACTAAGAGTGCAAATAGAGTAAACAGGGAGACTTTGCCGTCTTCAGGGGTTAAACAGGAGCGGGTAGACTCACATGGTGATGATGTGAGTCTACCCACTCCTGTTTATCCCCTGAAGACGGCAATAGCCGAAACTAGTCGGGACAGGAGCGGGCAACTAAGCGGCAGGGTCGATTTGAGGGGCCAGAGTACCACTACCAGTGGGAAGCGCTACCAGCCAGGGAGGGTCCTAAGTGGATTAGGACCCTCATGAAGTAAGTGCCTCTACTCGAACTGCTAGCATGTACCTTTTATCCAACAATAAAAATCTTTGTATATTCCACTAAAAGCCTCCCTGTTTGCTCTATTTGCACTCTGAGTGCATACAGGTGGAGGAGTGGAGGAGTGTACTACTCATACAGAAGAGCACGTCTGCGCTGTGTTTACTGTACATATTAGACTGTTTGGATGTAAGGATTCGTCCTCACACAGCTGCACTGCATTCTGTTACTGTTGGGGCGCCATGGTTATCGTATTGAAAAATTGTCTACAACTATTTGCCCTATAGGCAAATTGGTACAGGTCTAGCTGGGCTTCAGTTAGCTAGTTCGAGAGTTTTGACTCAGACACTGTGTATTCCAAAACATAAACAGGGCTACCAGTCAACTGACATTACTTACAAGGAAATAAATAAATATTCCTTTCACCTCAGGTTCTCTTTAATCAATGATACTCCACAATATTGCAATACGTTTCACGTTTAACATCCTGCTTCATCAGGCCATACAAGCAGCTTCTCAAAGTCCAGACAGGTATACTGTTCACCATATACATGCTGCCACTTGGAGAAATCATACAAAAACATGGCCTGACATATCATTGCTATGCTGATGACACCCAGCTATATTTGTCATTCAAACCTGACGTCACAGACCCTACTCCACAAATAAACGCATGCTTAGCTGAGCTTCAGGAGTGGATGAATAATAATTGGCTAAAACTTAATGCTGACAAAACTGAGGTTCTTGTTATCGAGGGCCAGGGCTCAACAGCAAAGCAGCCCAAGTCTCAACCAACACCGCTAAGGATAGGGAGCTCAGACCTGAACAACTCAGACTGTGTGCGCAGCCTGGGAGTACTGATTGATGGGAAATTAAGCTTCAGGAATCAAATCTCAGCTGTTGTGAAACATTCCTTCTTTCACCTAAGGAATATTGCAAGGATTAAACACCTAATTCCTTCAGAGGATCTTCCAACCCTAGTTCATGCCTTCGTCACATCAAGGTTAGACTACTGCAACGTCCTCTACACAGGCCTGCATAAGAAAGACTTACGCCGCCTGCAATTAGTACAGAATGCCGCCGCAGGCTGTTAACGAGCCAACCCCGCCATTGCCACATAACACCAACCCTGAGCTCACTACACTGGCTACCGATAAAATGGAGAATTCTGTTTAAGATTGGCTTACTGACATTCAAATCCTTGCACAATCTTGGCCCTGGATACCTTAAGGACTTGTTGCAACTACATCACACCCCCACAATCTTCGATCAAAAGGACGTAACACCTTGGTCACCCCCAGAGTCCACCTCAAAACCTTTGGAGACAGAGCCTTTTGTCATGCTGCCCCTACACTTTGGAACTCCCTGCCACACCCAATCAGGACAGCTCCATCCCTGGAAGCATTAAAGTCTAAACTGAAAACCTACCTCTTCCGTCTGGCATTCATGAACATCTGACTATCTCCTCTGTAACACAACCCAGCCTGCAACCCTGTATTAATCTGAGACACAGCTATGCGCTTTGAGTCCTATGGGAGAAAAGCACTTTACAAATGCTATTGTATTGTATTGTATTGTATTGTATGAGCTCCTCTGTAGTCTAACACTACCCTCCCTTTTTAAACAGTTTTTAATAATTTTATTCTCACCTGGCGCCTATGTTCATAAATGTGTTTATCTCATGAGTCCACCCTGGATGGATGGGTATTACCCCTTTTTCCTACTTCTACGGACAGCGACAGACTTAGGGGGGTTGGGTCTAATCTCTCCATCTGCTATCACTGTGGTTACCAGTGGTAACACAGATTTGTGAGTATATCCTCTAAACACTAAATACATCAATTGAATCGACATATTGCACTACTTAGGCTCTTAATATTTTTTGTCTTTCAAGATTATTAATAAAATTACTCTTGCAGTGGGTAGAAAGTTCACATGTATGTTTTTCAATTGTGCTTTTATCTAGTTAGCTGGAAATGCCTTTTGGTGCTATAGTTTATGTACAAAACATGTAAAGTATTTGTAAGGCTGAATATATGTGCGCACTAAAGACCATAAATACCTAAAAATAACATGACCTTTTAAATCAGCCAGTCTAGAACTGTCATCAGCCAGTTATGACTCTATAAACAATAAAATGGAATGTTTCTAATTGTATGCTTCCTGCACAAACAGGGATACAGATTTCAAACGTGACCGAGGACTGGATTCTAAATCCCAATTTACAATCCATGGAAATAAACGGTCATTCTGACATTCTAAGAAACCATTTACTCTTTCCAGGACTAACACATTATGTGACTAGAGCAGGGCTAGTGCACATGGGCTTTTGTTGTCAGTTTGATCTCAATACGACAAGTTAAACAGTCTGAGTTTCAGGTCAACCTCACTTCAACTACAATTTCCAAATTCAGGCCATAAATTGACGCGACCCAGGAATTACTCCTGGGTCGCGGCTTAGCTTCCGATTGGAGGAAGCTTACGGAGGCGGGGAACGAGGGGACACATGCGAGGGAGCCCTGCAATAGAGGAGGTGGGGCAGCGGTGCTGATTGACAATATGCAGGTAAAAACAAGGCTCGCAACAAGATTGTCGCTAGCCTGGTGCTATTTTTAAGGGGGGGGGGGGGGGGGGGAGGACAGCAGAGCCGGGTGGGACTGGAGGCGGCAATAGAAGGACACAGAGGCATGTCATTGTGCACAGAACATGCCTATGTTTCCTAATCAGATTTAAAAAAAATACACCTCGGGTTCTCTAAAGGAAACATAAGCCGGTTTCAAACAAAAAAGTTTCACTTACCTGGGACTTCCACCAGCTCCTGCAGCCGCCCTGTGCCTACGCTGTCTCTGTACGATCTGCTGGTCCCCCGCCGCGGCGAAGAAAATCTCCTACTGGCCAGTCGCTCAAAAGCAAAACTTAGCCATGGCGGGGGACCGGAGGATCGTACGGAGACAGTGCAGTCACAGGGCGGCTGCAGGGGGCTGGTAGAAGCCCCAGGTAAGTGAAACTTTTTTTTTTTTCATTTTGGTTTAGATTCACTGGGCACTATGGTGAAAAATTTTAAAATGTAAAATATGTGCAAACATATGCAAATAAGAAGTACATATTTTCCAGACTAAAATGAGCTATAAATGACTTTTCTCCTATGTTGCTGTCACTTACAGTAGATAGTAGAAATGTGACAGGTTTTGGACTAGTTCATCTCTTCATAGGGGATTCTTGTAGCGATTTCCAAACCGCTTCCGCCTGTGAAACCGATTAGCTAATGTATTTCAATGGGATGGTGCACAACAGCAGTTTGAGGTTTTTAGCAAACCGCAAACGTGGGTCCTGCAGCACTTTTGCGGTTTGCAGAAGCGTTTCTGCCTCAATGGAAAGTATAGGAAAAACTCAAACCGCTCTGGAAAACGCTAAATCAGAGCGGTTTTCCAGGCGTTTTTGTTACAGAAGCTGTTCAGTAACAGCTTTTACTGTAACAATATTTGTAATCTGCTACACAAAAACGCTCCCAAAACGCTAGGCATGTCACAGACCCTACTCCACCTGGCGTCACAGACCCTACTCCACAAATAAACGCATGTTTAGCTGAGCTTCAGGAGTGGATGAATAATAATTGGCTAAAACTTAATGCTGACAAAACTGAGGTTCTTGTTATCGGGGGTCAGAGCCCCACAGCAAAGCAGCCCCAGTCTCAACCAACACCGCTAAGGATAGGGAGCTCAGACCTGCACAACTCAGACTGTGTGCGCAGCCTGGGAGTACTGATTGATGGGAAATTTAGCTTCAGGAATCAAATCTCAGCTGTTGTGAAACATTCCTTCTTTCACCTAAGGGATATTGCAAGGATTAAACACCTCATTCCTTCAGAGGATCTTCCAACCCTAGTTCATGCCTTCGTCACATCAAGATTGGACTACTGCAATGTTCTCTACACAGGCCTTCATAAGAAAGACCTAAGCCACCTGCAATTAGTACAGAATGCCGCCGCAAGGCTGTTAACGAGCCAACCCCGCCATTGCCACATAACACCAACCCTGTGTTCACTCCACTGGCTACCGATAAAATGGAGAATTTTGTTTAAGATTAGCTTACTGACATTCAAATCCTTGCACAATCTGGGCCCTGGATACCTGAAGGACTTGTTGCAACTGCATCACACCCCCCACAATCTTAGATCAAAAGGACGCAACACCTTGGTCACTCCCAGAGTACACCTCAAAACCTTTGGAGACAGAGCCTTTTGTCATGCTGCTCCTACACTTTGGAACTCCCTGCCACACCCAATCAGGACAGCTCCATCCCTTGAAGCATTTAAGTCTAAACTGAAAACCCACCTCTTCAGTCCGGCATTCATGAACACCTGACAATTTCCTCTGTAACACAGTCCAGCCTGCAACCCTGTATTGATCTGAGACACAACTATGCGCTTTGAGTCCTATGGGAGAAAAGCGCTTTACAAATGGTATTGTATTGTAAAATCTCTCTAAACATGCCTAGAATCGCTCTGAAATCTGCTCCAAAAATCTCTAGCATTTTGAGGATCTGCTAGCGGTTTTGGTGTGCCCTGGGCCTTAGTGAATGGCAGTTGCTCTGTTCAACTGCCAAAAAACTGTGTAGCAAGCAAGGGGAGCTGGTCAGCATCTTTGTTTAAATCCTTTTTAGGGAATATCTTTATAAAGAATAAAAGCCATACTGAGAATCCCCTATGAAGAGGTGGACTAGTCCAAAACCTGTCAGGTCTGTCAGATTTCTACTACCTACTGTGACAGCAGCATAGGAGAAAGGTAATTTATGGCTCATTTTACTCTGGGAAAAACATACTTCCTACTTTTTTTTAGGTCTGCACAGATTTTAAATTTTACAATTTTTCTGCATAGTACCCCTTTAAAGTAGAATTCAACTTCACAAAGAATAGAAAAGCGATCTGGGCCATTGTCATCTTCAGTATGCCCAAGACTTCCAGGATGTGGAAGCACAGACTCGTCTTGCAATGATGTCACCAGGCATGTAAGTTGTGGGCAAGAACACCATACTCATGGCTATGTGTATCTGGATAAGTGTCATGTGGGGGGGAGGGCATGTGCCTAAGGGCCGACTCACCCTGGCATGTTCTGGTAAACAGATGCATGAAAACAGATCCCGATTTCTGTTCCAATGGATCTGTTTGTATTAGTTTCTGTTCCATTCCAACGGAAAATGCTGAAAATAGCCCTATGCTCTGCAAAGTGTGCAAACAGAGGTTTATCTGCACTGAGGCCTTTTTAACATTGCATTCCATTTGCGTGTCTGTCCGCGTTGGGCTGTTTTTGAGGCGTCTTTTTTTTTTTTTTTTTTGATTCCCGGAGCTTGGGTGGGCGATTCGTTTTTGTTCTTGGCGGCTTTCTGGGCCCTTTTCCACTAGCAATCGCTAGCGTTCACGCTGAACGCTAGCGATTGCTGAATCGCAATTACCGGCGATTCCCCGAAATTTGCGGCCGCGATTTTGCTATGCTATGCACTGCATAGCAAAATCGCGGCAAATATCGCTCCGCCTCGCGTTCGCGTTCCCGTAAAAAACGAATCGCGGTAGTGGAAATGACCTACCGCGATTCCTATGTTAAAAAGCAAACCGTAGCGATTGTAAAATCGCTAGCGGTTTGCGTCTTTCCGATTCCGCCAGCGCTGGTGGAAAAGGGCCCTAAAAGTGTTTTTTCCGAACGGTTTTGTAATTCACTTCCTGACTCAAGCCAGGAAGTGAACTCTTTGACTCGGAAAATAATAAATACAATGTATTTATTCTTAAAAACGTGAGCGCTTTGCGTTACATTGAGGCAGAGTCCACGCACCACTTTACTAAACGGACAGCGCATGACCCACGCTGATATGAACCTTCTCATAGACATTCATTGCACAAGCGTTTGGTGGGCGGTTTTGAAAATCGCCAGCGTGTAAAAATAAAAACGAAAACGCCTACAGTGTGAATGAGCCCTGAGCAAAGATGTTTGGCACAAAACTGATGATTAGATTGTGTGAGGGCTGCAAGGGGTCGGGTTGGATTGTTGCACCTTAATTTGCATACATGAGCTACATGTTAGCATTTATCCCCAGTCTGGTGCATTGTCTTCATTTGCTACTCCTGCTTCCTAGAGTTTGCAAAGCATTTCAGTTTGCAGCCGCTGCAAGATGATAACAACGGCATTGACTGCAAGTTGGGAAAACTGTTGCAATCTTGCAGGGGGCAAGAATTCATAAACTAGGTTGACTCGGTACGCTGACATGAGAATGATCGTTATACGATACTAGGGAAGACAGAACAATTTAAGAAAACTTGGTCCCTGTGGGATATATACAGGGAATCTGAGGACCCTAAAATTAAACTTCTCCAGCCTTAAATGACTGTGTTCTCCCCAATATGGCATTTTGATATATATCATTTAGCCTAAACAAATATCCCTCTCCCCCCTCCCCTCATCATTTACACTAGTGATGTCCAGGAACCATTCACCCCTTTTGTTTGGTCACTGTTTGGGCGTTATATCAGTCCCTTTGGTTTAGAGACTTCTAGGGGTCTTTTACAATATAACCCTAACAGAATGACTATTTCTCAGTTATTTTACTGTAAATAGCCAGTATATGAGAAAAATTTTATATGAAAAAGTGATCCTCTCGACTAATAAGATAACCGTCCATTTTATGACCTTCTGTATATTTCATTCAAAAATTGTTATGTACTGCCTTAGTCGATGTGTATCTTTATATGCCGGATTCTTTCAATAAAGAATTTAAAGCGGTATTGTCACCATAAAAATCAAATTTCAACAGCAATTGGTCTGAGTGTATTAAGTGATACAGATGCTAATCCTGCACTCAAAACTTTTTCTGCTGTTATGGTTTGGAGTTATCACATAATTTAGGAGCACTGGCTCTAGTGCCAAAAAGTTGAATGCTGGGAGTTCTTTTTATCTATAATATATTCCTTCTCTTCTATTTATTTCCCTGACTAGCTGATCACTTGTGCTTACAAGCAAGGCTGAGGTGACTCAGTGATTGGATGTGTAAATAAAAAAAAAAAAAGACTCTGGGAGGAGGGCAGCTAATGAATACACAATGAGCAAGAGAAAGGAGGGGGGAGAACAAGAGTCAGGGAGGATATGATGTCAGCATTAGCTTGGCAAAATGGCCACTGCCTTGAATAGGATTTTCTGCTTTTCCTTTATAAAAATTCACAGGAATCATTACGTAGATAGCACAACACATCTGTTATGTAAGTAGAAGTAGTATTTATCTACTTATATCTGTGTTTTTTATTTCTAGGTTAGCATGGGTGTCGCTTGTTCTTTAAAAAAAAAAAAAAAAAATCTTGCAGGGGGCACTCGGGCTTATGTAACAGGAAAAGTGGTTGCAGAGGTCCATTTTTTATAGTCAGTGTGTTGTAAAGATCCGTTTACTCATTGTCCCATGCAGAGCTTTGGCTATCGGTTTCCAGAGGAGCAACGGATGTGAAACAGACCAATGTAAACAGATCCATAGGTTAACACTAGATCCTTTGTGGGCGATTTTCATGTGTAAATAAAGTCAGAGCTGGATCATCCCCAAGGCAATTTAGGCAGGACACTAGGGCCCATTGGTTGTCCAGGGGCCTAGCTTGCACCAATTTCTTATGTTACCTTTCCAAAGAAGCCAGATGGCCAGCAGTGGGAGCAAAGTTTGCTATCTTGCCTAGGGCCCTAGTTGCCGAGTCTCCAGAGATGAATTTCCCAGAGGGTAGCAAGGAATATGGTCAACTCTGGATGTGTGTAGCCAGATTTCTGTACCAGCCTCTCCTTGGGGCTCAGTGGAGTCCAGTTGGTGACAAAAGCTGTGCTGCTGACATGGTAATACAGATAGGCCTTTTCACAGTGCGACCTCAACCTGCTGGGCGGTCTGGACGAGCTCAGCTCGTCCAGTACCGCCGGAGCCTGCCGCTCAGGCCCTGCTGGGACGATTTGGCTCAAATAAAAAGCAGCACACGCAGCCGGCACTTTGCCAGCCGCGTGTGCTGCCTGATAGCCGCTGCAGTGCGGCGATCCGCCGCATGCAGCGGCGAAAGAGGGTCCCCCCAGCCGCCTGAGCTCAGCGTAGCCGGAACAAAAAGTTCCGGCCAGCGCTAAGGGCTGGATCGGAGGCGGCTGACGTCAGGACGTCGGCTGACGTCCATGACGTCACTCCGCTCGTCGCCATGGCGACGAGGTAAGCGAACGGAGGCCGCTCATTGCGGCCTTCCGTGTTACTTCTGGCCGCCGGAGGCGATCGGAAGAACGCCTCCGGAGCGCCCTCTAGTGGGCTTTCATGCAGCCAACTTTCAGTTGGCTGCATGAAATAGTTTTTTTTTTATTAAAAAAAAACCCTCCCGCAGCCTCCCTGGCGATCTTAATAGAACGCCAGGCAGGTTAAAGTTGCACGTTAGAAAATGTTCCAACGCAGACTAACGCACAGCAATACTAAGTCTGTGCGACATTCACAGTGCACACGTTGCGTTTGTGTGTAACATGTACCGTTATTAGAAAGTACTGCATGCTGTGCATTTAGCAATGAATCTGCTGCGTTATTTGTGTTGCACATGCTCAGTAATGTTTTTTTTTTTAAATAACATGTGCAGTTTTCGTTCCATCGTAAATACACGTGTTTTGTGTTTATTTTGATATTGTGCATGCTTTTTTTAATATAAATATTTTTGGGGGGATTTTTGTTTATTTGTAGTATCCGAAGTAATCACTGTTATAAATTGAATCTTAATTTGTTTATTTTTTGTCCGTTTTTTATGTGGAACATTAACGTCGCTTGTAAAGAGCACCAATAAGGTCGCACCACGTGTGCGTCATAACACTTAACGCAGTGTTAAAAACCGCACAATAATATCCAAGTTAAAGTCTATATGGGCTGCGTTGTGTAACCTTAACGTCGGACTGAAACGCAACATCCTACTGTGAAAGAGGCCTTATATGTTAATGTTATAACAGAGTGGAAGAGGAGGAATTTCACAGGACAAGAGAAAAAAAAAAAAAAAAAAAACTGTGGTAATTGATTAGGCCCCGTCCATACTTGTAAACGCAAATTGCGATCGCAATCATCTAGCGATTGGGATCACGATTTTGCATTACTTTTTTTTCGGTGATTTCATTTTGCAATTCTCTAGTGAATGAGAATCGCAATTCAATCACCAGGAAAAAGCAGCATGCAGCCTGTTTACGACCGGCGATAATCACAACCACGCCGCAATCATTGAAATTAGAGTAATCTTATAAGATTCCTTGTGCAGCAGAGTTTTGCTGATCTCTGGCAATCATCAAAGTGTGAATCGGGGGCAAAAAGCACCTGAGTGTGAATGGACCCAAAGTACATGTCAGAACAAAAAGGTCATCATACAGTCTTAAAAAAGACAAAACACTGTAAGAACAAATGCGTATGCCGTCTAACTATATAATTCGTAATGGATGTAAATATAAACAGATGAAGACTACCTGGGTTCTTATAAAGGGTTAGTGACAGTTGTACCTGGGTAAACTGCTCAGCCACCCAACAACGTAACTTGGTATACAATGAATCCACCAAAGGTGCCCATACACTTACTCGATTTCCCACCGATACACAGCAGATTCGATCACTGTGATCGAATCTGCTGTGAAATCGATGCGCAACGCTGACCGATCTTCATCCGGAATTGATCGAGTCGATCTGTCCGCGTGGAGAATTTCGCTCGATCGCCAGCGGGTCGGGAGTGCGTGGATAGCGGCGTTCGAATGTCCGACGACCGACACTAGCGGCAATACATTACCTGTTCCGTCAGCGCGTGTCCCTGCTGTCCCTTCTCTGCACTGGGCTCCGGCTGGCTTCACTTACTTCCTGTCGGGGGAAATTTAAACTGTAGAGCACCCTCTACTGTTTAAATTTCCCCGACAGGAAGTAAAGTGAAGCTGAAGCCCAGAGCGGAGAAGAGACAGCGGAGAGCGGAGGACTCGCGCCGCCCAGATCAGGTAATGTATGCAGGCGGCAGCGGCAGCTCCACAGATTGTGAATCGAATCAAAATCTGTTTGCAGTGTAATAGATCCCTCTTTGATCAGATTCAATCATAGAGGGATCTATCTGCTGGTCGATCTGGTGGCAATCGACCAGTGTATGGCTGCCTTAAGAGCGTATAACCATCACCGATTCATTAGTCATGACTGTTTGGAAAACACAACTCATTTTGTGAACAACAGACACTTTTTCAAGCGTGCAGTTGAGAAAAAGAAAAAAGGTAGTTGAAGAGTAGCATCCTGTCAACAATAATCCTCCTAGCGTTTGATGTTCCTGAGTGCGGTCAGACACATGGTCAGGTTCGGATGGGTGTAGTCTGAATTTGGGAAGACCATGAGACTCCAGAATCTGGCAGACGACAGCAGGCTGTGCTGCTGAGGTGGTAAAGCTGCAGAGTGTTAGGCTGCTTTCACAGTGGGACGTTACAGGCGCACGTTAGAGCAGCCTGTAACACAGCCCAACTCACAGTAATGAAAAATCAATGGGCTGTTCACAGTGCCCACGTTGCGTTACATTGTAACGCTGCACGTTCAATGAAAGTGCAGCATGCTGTTCGTTATACGCGGTTTTAGCCGCGTTAGACTGTTTGCACATGCTCAGTAATGGTTTTTTTTGAGTGCAGGAGAGGAGGAGGGGAGAGTCCTCTATTGTGCATAGCCACATGGCTAATTAATATTCACTGCACTGCAGTGTTTACTTCCTGGAGCAACCGCTTATTGGCTGGCGAGACCACGTGATGCGGAGTGTTCCGATCATGTGGTCTCCACAGTCTTTTGACACATGTGCCGTTTTCGTTCTATCACTATCGAACGAAAATGGCAGACCAAGAGCCGCATAACACGGCTCTATGTAGCGTCCACCTTTAGCACCACCACGCGTTGCGTTAGAGCAGGGGTGTCAAACTCAAATAGACGGAGGGCCGAAATGTAAAATGTAGACCAGGTCAAGGGCCGACAAGTATTTATCCCCCCCCCCCTATTTGGAATGATCGCACAACACCCCACAATTTGCACCGCACGTTATAGCCACGGTGCAAAAAAACAAAACCGCCTCAGTATAGCGAGGTAGCTGGGTATAGCTGACCCCTGTAAAGGAAGCCAGACATAGTTGCTCTCAGTATAGGTAGCCAAGAATAGGTGCCTCCAGTATAGATAGCTAGGCATAGGTGCCCCCAGTGCAGGTAGCCAGGCATAGGAGCCCCTAGTACAGGTAGTCAGGCATAGGAGCCCAAGAATAGGTAGCTAGGCATAGAAGGTGCCCCAGTATATTTAACTAGGCATAGCCAATGCCCCAGTTTAGGTAACCAGGCATAGCAGGTGCCCCAGTATAGGTAGCCAGGCATAGCAGGTGCCCCAGTTAAGGTAGCCAGGAATAGCAGGTGCCCCAGTATATGTAGCCAGGAATAGCAGGTGCCCCAGTATATGTAGCCAGGAATAGCAGGTGCCCCAGTTTAGGTAGCCAGGAATAGCAGGTGCCCCAGTTTAGGTAGCCAGGCATAGCAGGTTCCCCAGTTTATGGAAGCCAGGCATAGCTGGTTCCCTAGTTTAGGTAGCCAGGCATAGCTGGTTCCCTAGTTTAGGTAGCCAGGCATAGCAGGTGCCCCAGTATATTTAACCAGGCATAGCCAATGCCCCAGTTTAGGTAACCAGGCATAGCAGGTGCCCCAGTATAGGTAGCCAGGCATAGCAGGTGCCCCAGTTTAGGTAGCCAGGAATAGCAGGTGCCCCAGTATATGTAGCCAGGAATAGCAGGTGCCCCAGTATATGTAGCCAGGAATAGCAGGTGCCCCAGTTTAGGTAGCCAGGCATAGCAGGTTCCCCAGTTTGGGTAGCCAGGCATAGCAGGTGCCTCAGTTTATGGAAGCCAGGCATAGCAAGTGCCCCAGTTTAGGTAGCCAGGCATAGCAGGTGCCTCAGTTTATGGAAGCCAGGCATAGCGGGTGCCCCAGTCTATGGAAGCCAGGCATAGCAAGTGCCCCAGTTTATGCAAGCCAGGCATAGCAAGTGCCCCAGTTTATGCAATCCAGGCATAGCAGGTGCCCCAGGTCAGGTAGCCAGGCATAGCAGGTGCCCCAGGTTAGGTAGCCAGGCATAGCAGGTGCCCCAGGTTAGGTAGCCAGGCATAGCAGGTGCCCCAGGTTAGGTAGCCAGGCATAGCAGGTGCCCCAGGTTAGGTAGCCAGGCATAGCGGGTGCCCCAGTTTATGGAAGTCAAGCATAGCAGGTGCCCCAGTTTATGGAAGCCAAGCATAGCAGGTGCCCCAGTATAAGTAGCCAGGCATAGTAGGTGCCCCAGTATAGGTAGCCAGGCATAGCAGGTGCCCCAGTATAAGTAGCCAGGCATAGTGGGTGCCCCAGTATAAGTAGCCAGGCATAGCAGGTGCCCCAGTATAAGTAGCCAGGCACAGTGGGTGCCCCAGTATAGGTAGCCAGGCATAGCGGGTGCCCCAGTATAAGTAGCCAGGCATAGTGGGTGCCCCAGTATAAATAGCCAGGCATAGCGGGTGCCCCAGTATAAGTAGCCAGGCATAGTGGGTGCCCCAGTATAAGTAGCCAGGCATAACAGGTGCCCCAGTATAAGTAGCCAGGCATAACAGGTGCCCCAGTATAAGTAGCCAGGCATGGCAGGTGCCCCCAGTTTAGGTAGCCAGGCATAGCAGGTGCCCCAGTATAAGTAGCCAGGCATAGCGGGTGCCCCAGTATAAGTAGCCAGGCATAGTGGGTGCCCCAGTATAAGTAGCCAGGCATAACGGGTGCCCCAGTATAAGTAGCCAGGCATAACGGGTGCCCCAGTATAAGTAGCCAGGCATAACAGGTGCCCCAGTATAAGTAGCCAGGCATGGCAGGTGCCCCAGTTTAGGTAGCCAGGCATAACGGGTGCCCCAGTATAAGTAGCCAGGCATAACAGGTGCCCCAGTATAAGTAGCCAGGCATAACAGGTGCCCCAGTATAAGTAGCCAGGCATGGCAGGTGCCCCAGTTTAGGTAGCCAGGCATAGCAAGCAGGTTTCCTTTCATTTTGGTTTGATTTCCATATATTTGCAGCCAGCAGTTTGTGTGTGACATGCAGCCCTGCCATGCCTGTCAGGGCTCTGCAATTTGTCACATACACAGCACCGTAAGGAATTCTGTGTCATCTGCTCCTGGCTGCAGAGGTCGTGTACCCCCGGAGCAGATGACACCTCTCTCCCTGAAACACAATGATTTGTTACCTGGCTGGGGGAGCAGACGCTGTCCTGAACCGAGAATGCAGCTCTCTCTCTCCTCCTATAGCTGCTACTGTCTAGTCTGGTTGTCTGCACGGAATAATGGGGGCAGGCTCAGTCAGCTGGCTGCCTCTCTCTCATTGGCTGGAGGGAGGCACCAGCAGAAAAAAAGAATGCCGCTGATTGGAGGGCGGGGGGAAGCTTGATCCTTCTCAGGGCTCTTTTCCACTATGAAATGCGATCGCGATTCCGATCGCAATCGCGTTTCAATTTCCACCATGCGATTGCGATTGAGCTACTATACTCATAGTCCAGCTCAATCGCATACAAAACGCGGCAGGACGACGATTGCGTTTTGACCAAAATCGCATCGCAATCGGATCGCACTAATGGAAATTGCTTCTGCAGTTTCCATTAGTTTAATGTACCTTGCGATTTGCGATCAGAAGCAAATCGCAAATCGCAGGCTAGTGGAATAAGGCCCTCACTGTGTGGCCGCTCTGCCTATAGCTGCGGTGCACACAATAATTGAATAAGAGAATCAGGGCAGTGATAGGACAGGGTAAAGTTAATATCTTTTGGCGGAGCAGTGCGGCCCGCTAGCGTGGCTGCGGGCCAACTTTCAAAGCACCGCGGGCCACTAGTAATGTTAATTAAAAAGCCAGCCGCGGGCCAAGTTTTTTGGCGCTGCGGGCCAAATTTTGCCCGCGGGCCAGAGTTTGACACATGTTTGTTAGAGGAACGTTATGCGACCTTAACGTCCCTTGCAACGTCCAAGTGTGAAAGAGCCCTTAGGTGTAGAGCAGAGTTCCCCAACCATATCCTCAAGGCCCACCAAAAGTACATGTTTTGCAGAAATAATAATTAGTGTCTCAGCAGAGCTGATTACCTACCTTTGTAGATCTCCACAAAACATGCACTATTGCTGGGCCTTGAGGACAGGGTTGGGGAACACTGGTGTAGAGTGTTCACCATGTAAATACTTTAAATCGGAGCAGTTGCTTTTCAGAGCTGCTAGATTTGGGTGCAGCCGACACCACCATAGACTATAATAGGAATCACATCTATAACGGCGCTCAGTGAGTAATGTCAGCGCCGTCAGAAGACGAAGCCGAAGTTGCTTAAAAAAAAACCACAATAATTCGGCCTCCAGCAAATCGTTGGAAGCCAAATTATTTCATTACCCACTATCCATGGTGGCCTGGAGGTGGAATAGTAATTAACACTGCCCGGACTTGTGCAGCAGCAGGATCAGCCATATACCGGCTGTGTCCTGCGCCCAAGTCTCCCGGCGCTGATTTCATATGTATGCTTTTAAATACCCATTGTCTGAAACACTGCAAAGGCTTTGGGTAACAATTGGTCCCTGAGCATGCCTGGGCCTCTGTAGAATCGCACATACAAAAAAAGGGTGCAGAACAGGTGGAATCCATTGCAGGGAATACAATAGGAATCAACCAAATACATTTCAGAAGAGGCAGCAGCAAGGATCTGGGACAACTGAACACACAGACTATTTCATGAGTGACCAAATTGAAGCCATTTGTCTGTGCCTCAGCAAGAAGAAACCTTCTCCATGCTTTCTAGACTATCACATGAGCCATGTCTTAATTCATTTTACACACCAAAATTGCTATTCAATGGTTTGATTGTTGCATCTCCCTCACAACAGTCATTTATTAGTTCATTTAATTTGTGCATTTTAGCTGGGCGTCAACATGAAGCATATCTGGTTTTAGTAAACTCAGTAGGCTCAGAGGCATTGCATGTGCAACAAACTCCACACTGGATTATGCCTGAACTGCGCAAACAATAAAAATGACTCTCTAAAGGAGATGTCTATCAGTGGCTCTTCCAAACGCAAAACCAGGGAAGCCAAAACAAATAGCTTATTAGCTTTCTCTTTATGTGTGAGAAAACCTGCTTAACCTTCCTACCAAAATAAACACTACAGTCAAGCAGGACACCTTCCCATTAAATACACAGGGAACCAGGGCTGTGGAGTCGGTCCAAAAATAGACCGACTCCTCAGTTTAGCATTCCACCGACTCAGACTCCTCTAATTTGCATATTACAATTTTGTTGATTAACAGTATGTAACGTGAAATTCGTCTTAACTGCCAACGCTTAGGAATTTTACAAGACAACTGAAGTGAGAAGGATATGTAGACTACTATTTTTATTCCCTTTAGGCTAAAACTAGTCCTTGGTAAGAGTACTTGTAAAAGGTACAGACCGGAACAAAGTCCCAGCTGCTTACCGGTAGCCGTGTTTCGGCGAGTCCTCCAGGACGGCTGCTGCTGAGACATTGCTGTCTCCTGTCACGCTGGAAACACCTGAAATAAATTCTAATGTTAATTAGATCTGAGCCCATAAATGGAGCTCCTCCTCCCTCTCATCCTCAGTTCTCACCGAGTACCCATTCATACGCACATTATATATATATATGTAAATAAGATCCCCCCCCCCCCTTTTTTTTTTTTAGGGTTGGGCACTCAGGCAGCCGTCCTGGAGGACTCGCCGAAACACGGCTACCGGTAACCGGTAAGCAGCTGGGACTTTCTCCCATCGTCCTCCAGGACGGCTGCTGCTGAGACCAGCGAGAAATTTACCTTTAGGGAGGGATAATGGCCTGTAGAACTTTCCGTCCAAAACTTTGGTCCTGGCTTGAAAGTAGTTCGACCCGATAGTGTCTGATGAATGTGGTATATGAAGACCAGGTTGCAGCTCTGCAAATTTGTTCTAGGCTTGCCCCTGACCAGGGGAGGACTGGGACCTTTCGGCCTGGGGGGGCAACACAAACTAGAGGCCCGTTTCACGGCATCCCCAGCCCAAAGCCATATCTTTCTTGTAGACACACACACACACACACACACACACACACACACACACACACACACACACACACTATGTACCTGATGCCTAACCCCATTTCTCCGCACAATCTACCTGTCTGTGTCTGATGCCTAACCTTAAAGGAGTTATCAGGCTTTTTTTTTTTTTTTTATGAAAATAAGTGCTACTTACCCAGGGCTCGTCCAGCCCCAAGCTCCCAGCATGTCCCTCGCCGCAGCTCTGCAGTCAGCTGTTCGCTGCCGCTGCCTCCCAGCCCCCGGCGATGACGTCAGGCCGACTGCGCCTGTGCGAGCGGCGCTGTCAATCACCGCCACATGGACCAGAGCGTACTGTGCAGACGCAGAACTACTGCGCCTGCGCAGTACACTCCGGTCCACGTGGCGGTGATTGACAGTGCTGCTCGCACAGGCGCAGTACAGGCCGACATCCAGGTCGGACTGGTGCCATCGCCGGGGACTGGGAGGCAACGGCAGCGAATGGCTGACTGCAGAGCTGCGGCGAGGGACATGCTGGGAGCGTGGGGCTGGAGGAAGCCCCGGGTAAGTAGCACTTATTTCATTAAAAATGCCTGATAACTCCTTTAAACAACCCCCCACACACACAAACCTACCTACCTCGTGATGCCTAACCCCACTCCTGCCCACCCACCATACAAACTACTTGTCTGACACCTACCCCCCCCCCCCCTCCAACTACCTGTTTGACAGTGCCTAACTGCCTGCCTCCCCCCTCCCCTGCCGCCAATCACACCACAAGAAGAAAAAACGTTCCCCCTCAGGCCAGGGTCAGAATGGGGATGATTATCACACACAAAAAAACTCAGAGGGCACTGGCCTGGGCAGAGAATTGAATTTGACAGCAGTAGCAGGCAGGCAGCAAAATGTGAGTAACTCAGTGACAAGAAGGGAGAAGAAGTACAGAAACAAAACTTATAAAAACCACCTTCTCCTCTGGCAACCTGGACCCGACCTCCTCTATCCTCCTGTCTCCTCAGTCCTACATCTCCTCCTCCTCCAAAGCAGCAAGCAGCTATAGGTGGCATCTCCGACTCCCAGCCCCCCGAATGTCCAACTCCTCCAGCCAGGACAGCCAGCCACTCGTAGCCGCAGCTCCGGGCCCCCAGCCCCCAGCACAGAAAGCTGAAGAGTGAGACAGCTCACTCTGGCGACACCTCAGGCACAGCAGCACAGGGGAGGACTGTGTCCGACTCCTCCAGCCAATCCAGCCAGCCACTCGTAGCCACAGCTTCAGGCCCCCAGCCCCCCCAGCACAGAAAGCTGAAGAGTGAGACAGCTCACTCTGATGACACCGCAGGCACAGCAGCACGTTGCGGGTGGCAATGGCTCCAGGCGGGGGGCGGAGTCAAGCAGGGTCAACCCACCGGGCCGGAGAGGACATAAGCTATTTGTGTCCTTGTGCCGCTCACATCCACCGCAGTCGCAGCCACGCACAAGGGCACACCATGGCCGTCTGCCTCAGCCCCTTCTCTGATTGGATATTTCAACTTGCCGGGAAATATCGCGCGAGGTTGCGATCCCCACTGCGAACCTGTCACCTGTGGTATGTCTGCGGCCGCTGCGTATAGCAGCGGCTGGCCCTAATTACTTAAGATTCGGGTGGCCCGGGGGGCAATTGCCCCCCGTCCCCCTGGGCCAGTCCTCCCCTGCCCCTGACCTTTCTGCCCATGAAGCAGCTAAAGACCTAGTAGAGTGTGCGGTTACTTTAGAAGGAGCTGCTATTTTAGAGCACTTGTAGGCTAATGTGATTACTTCCTTCACCCATCTAGAAATGGTGCCTTTAGATGTCTGTAACCCTTTACTTGCCCCTGCATAGGAAACTAACAAATGACTCGACCTTCTCCACTCAGCCTTACGCTGGAGATAAATAAGAATTGCTCTTCTAACATCCAGTGTACTCCATTTCTTCTCTCTGTCATTAGTTGGATTTGTGGAAAAAGGCGGCAAAACTATTTCCTGTGATCTATGAAAAGCTGTAGCTACCTTGGGTAAATAAGCCGGGTCTGGTCTGAACACTATCCTATCGGGATGCACCACCATGTATGGGTCTTTTATAGACAAGGATTAAATATCGCTGACTCTCCTAGCCGAAGTGATCAATATTAAAAAGGCCACCTTTAGGGACAAAAATTTTAAAGGTACTTCTGACAAAGGTTCAAACCTCTCTGAGGTTAGAAAGTCCAGAACCAATGATAAGTCCCAAGGTGGGACTAATTTTTCTGGCACTGGCTGAGTCCTGGCCACTGAGGTAAGGAAATTCTTTACAAAAGTATTCCTGGACAATTGTCTATTAAGAAAGACCGAGAGGGCGGATACCTGCACCCTTAGGGAGCGGACTGCTAACCCTAATTTTACCCCATTTTGTAAAAATTCTAATATAAATTTTAAGTCATTAGACCTGACTCCATTTTTCTCCTTCCAGCTTAAGTAAGCTTTCCAAATTTTACCGTATTTTTTTCTAGTTGATGGTTTCCTACATTTAACCAAAGTGGAAACTACCGTATTTTTCGGACCATAAGACGCACTTTTTCTCTCCCAAAAGTGGGGAGAAAAAGTAACTGCGTCTTATGGTCCAAATGTAGCATGGGGAGGGTCCGGAGTTCCCAGCTTTTCAATAGGCTATTATCAGCACATAGTGCTGAGTCTGAAGCGGCACTGCAGGAGGATTTATTAACTAATTCTAGCAAATTTCAGTGGTGATTCAGTGCATCCCGCTATGCGGAAGAGCCAGTAATTTAAAATGCTTTAATTTGACTGGCCCGATGGTCTCTGAGGCAGGATGATGGCTCTGTCATTGAGCCAATCACTGTACAGTCACTACACAGTGATTGGCCCAATGACAGAGCCATGGTCCCACCTCCGAGACCATCGGGTCCAGTCAAATAAAAGCATTTTAAAACTACCAGCTTTTCCTCTAAGAGCGCACCTCACAGATGTGCTGAATATGAATGGTCTTTCACGATCCCCACTTCCACTGTGAGAGAGGAGGCAGGGAAAAGTCCAAACGCTGGGCAGAGTGCAGAGGATTCAGGCAACGGGCTGAGTGATCCAGAGCCGTCTCAGCTGAAGAGTGTGTTACTTTGCAGGGAGACTGGATCATAACGTCAGCCTCTCTTCTTTCTCTCTGGCTGGACACAAGTATCAGAGGGCTGTTTCAAGCAGCTGAGGGCTTCAGGTCACTCACCCCTGTCACGCTACTTGCCTGCTTTATGTCTGGTCACGCTCCACTCCCCTCCCCACTGATGTGTATACAGAAGCAGTGCCGCTGTCCTATTAGGAATCAGCGTCAGTGACGCTATGTGCTTCTGTATATACATCGGAGGGGAGGGGAGTGGAGCGTGACCAGACATAAAGCAGGCTAGTAGCGTGACAGGGGTGAGTGACCTGTAGCCCTCGGCTGCTTCAAACAGCCCTCTGATACTTGAGTCCAGCCAGAGACAGAGAACGAGAGGCTGACGTTATGATCCAGTCTCCCTGCAAAGTAACACACTCTTCAGCTGAGACGGCTCTGGATCCACTCAGCCCGTTGCCATGAATCCTGTGCACTCTGACGCAGCGTTTGAGCAGTGTAATTTCCCTGCTTCCTCTCTCCTTGTCTCCACATGCACCACAACATCTGAGCTCAGCGATAAACAGCAATGTTGTCTCAAGCGGACCTGAACTCAGGACTACCTCTCTGCTCTAAAAGATGCACAACAGCATAATAGCCTTTAAAGATTTACATTTCTTTTTTGTAGCTGATACAAATTCTGCATTCACTCTGCACTGTTTCTACTTCCTGCTTTCATGGAAGCAGACATATTGTTAATATACTGTGCTTTCAAATGAGCTTATCTGCCATGGCAGTCTGCTGACCTGGGGGGGAGATCAGATTACAACTTGTGATTAGACACAAATTAGGGGAAATTAGACATGCTAAACTCTCTAAATACATACAGGGTGCATTCATCTCAGTTTTCCTCCTGTCCTGTGCAAAAGTTCAGGTCAATTTACTGTAACATGTTGCCTTCAGACTGAAATGGCACCACAAGTACAGTGTGGACCTCCTTGGCATCCTGCAGCAGGTTCACCAGTTCCACCACCACCATATACTAGCCAACATACCACAGCCGAGAGATCTGCTGCCCATCATGCACTTACATGCTGATAGATAGATATAATTAGATAGATACCAAGGACGCACCAGGTTTAGTATTTTTTTTCCTGGTTTTTGTCCTCTAAATCCAGGTGCGTCTAATGGTCCGGAGCGTCTTATAGTCCGAAAAATACGGTACTTCTTTTGAAAAACCCTGTTTTCTTAAGATGCTTTCCTCAGCATCCAAGCAGTGAGGTTTAACAGTCGAGGGTTGGGGTGCAGCCGCCCCTCCTGCATCAAGAGATCTGCTCTGCTGCCCAGATACCATGGACCCCTGATGACAAGGTGTTGTAGATATGGGAACCAGGTCCTTCTGGGCCAGTACGGCCCTATAAATATTACTGTGCAATCTGACATCTGTATCTTCCTGAGAACTCTGGGAATCAGTTTAAATGGGGGAAAGGCATAGAGAAGTCCTGTCGGCCATTCCACCACTAATGCATCCAATCGATTCTCCAGCACCGTAGGATGTAGGGAACAAAAGTCCCTTACCTTTGCATTCTGCGGTGTCGCAAATAAATATTACATTACCGGGCATCCCCATTCCTGCACAATCTGCAGGAAAATTTCGTGATTTAGCTGCCACTCTGCCTCTACTGACATCCCCCTGCTGAGTGAGTCTGCCCATCTGTTCCTGATTCCCTAAATGTGAACTGCCGTCAGTGAGATGAGATTTGACTCTGCCCAATTCATTATTGTTAACGCGAGATCTCGTAGATTCCGGACTCTGGTTCCCCCTTGTTTTCTCAGGTAGGATACCGTAACTATGTTTTCCGAGTACACTAAGACTTCCTTTCCTGCCAAATGAACCTGCAGGTGTTGAAGTCCCAGTTTTACTGCCATCAATTCTCTGAAGTTTGATGAGGCATCTACCATTTCTTGATCTCAAAGGCCGCTGACCTGGAAAGTTGAGTGATGGGCTCCCCACCCCCTTGAGCTGGCATCTGTATAAACTTTTGCCGGGGATGTCTGAACCCACCTCCTCCCTTGTGACAAGTGACTTTGACAAGTCCACCACTGAAGGGATATCAGAACCTGCCCTGGGCACTGAACAAGATTGTCCAACGACCTTTGGTTTCTGTCCCAGATTGAAAGAAACCAGGTTTGGATGTCCCTTGAGTGAGCCTGTGCCCACTCTACTGATGGGAACGTTGAGGACATTTGTCCCAGCAGAGACATCACATTTTTTAGGGATACACTTTCCTCTCTCATAAAAACCTGAGCCTTCAATATTATTTTTTCCACCTTCTCCGCTGGTAAGTACACCATCTGAGTTGTGGTGTCCCATAGTAACCCCAAAAATACTATCCTTTGAGTTGGGTCCAGCTGGGATTTCTCTCTGCTTATAATCCAACCCAGCTTTGTTAACCATTTCATTGAAAAAATTAGCTGCTTTTTTAAAACTTCCTCGGACTCCGCTAGAAACAGGAAATCGTCCAGATAAGGTAGAACCCTTACATTGTGGAGATGTAGAAAAGCTATTACCTCTGCTATAACTTTCGTGAAAATTCTCGGGCGCAGACGTAATTCCAAACGGGAGGGCTCGATATTGGTAATGACATATCGACTCTCCAATCTGAACCGCAAATCTTAGGAACCTCTGATAATTTGGATGTATAGGTACGTGAAGATACGCATCTTCTAAGTCCAACGTCGCAAGAAAAGCTTCAGGAAACATCGAGTTTTTTACAGAGGTAATACTTTCCATCCGGCCTTTATAAATATCATCCCGAACAGATTTAACAGACAAGTCAGATTTAATCTGTTCTGAATCATATACTGCTTTTAAAATCTCTTCAGTATCTTCAGCAGAGAATAAATAACGAGTGGATTTGACTGCTTTAGACTTTTCTGAGGTGTCTGATTCTATGGCTTCCCCTTCCTCTGAAACTTCAGAAGCCTCCTGCAACTGGCCACAAGGTAAAGTCTGGGAACTCAAATATGTATGACCCGATAGATCTATAGCAGATTGGCCAGAGTGTGGGTCTGCCTGTTGATCTATTGTGGTGGAAGCTGATCTCTGGGTCTGATCCTGATTTACAGAGAAAGCTGATCTAAATGCAGTAAAAGTATTGTTAATCTCATCTTTTACAGTCTGCATCAACTCAAGTAAGGCCACTGTAGCCTGAGCATTCTCTCCCCTGGAAGTAGTAGACTGTTTAGACTGTAAGTGACAGTCTTTACATATGTCCCTAGTCGCCCCCTCCTGAAGCCTAGCATTGCAGACCCTGCACCTTATTTTCAGCTTTGCTGTGGCTTTCTGTGGGGAAAACATAAAAAGAAACCATTTATCACACTAATGCTGTTTCCACATGTTATAAAAGAAAAACAACAGCATCAACCTCCTTTCCACATACCCGCGGGTTTGTGCCAGCCTGTTGTAAAGTAGCCGCCGGGGTATCCTGGGCTGCTGAGTTGGAGGACTGCACCTGCTCCATGTTGCAGCTTGAGCGGCGTTCCTCGTGCGCCTAAGCGCGGCTTCTATAGCCGCACTTCCTGGTTTCGGACGCCGCCCTCCCGTCCTGCACCAGTAGCCGGAAACGGAAATGACGTACACGCCTGACGTCTCCCCACGAGATCAGTTCTTAGCCAATTTTCCGCCGGCTGCGCACTTCACCGCACGCTCCTTAAGGCGGTTATGGCGGCTTCTCACCTGAGAGTGTTTAGGAGACCAGGAGGACAGGTAAAACACCCCCTTTCCACCTCCCACCAGGCAAAAACATCAGTTACCGGCCCCAGCCGTCATAAGGCAATAAACCCTAGCTAAGACATGGGTGCCCCAGGCAAAACCCCCATATCAGCCAAATAATAAACTGCTAACTAGTCAGGCGTCCAGCATGAATGGGAAACAACAAAAAACTGAGGATGAGAGGGAGGAGGAGCTCCATTTATGGGCTCATATCTCATTAACATTAGAATTTATTTCAGGTGTTTCCAGCGTGACAGGAGACAGCAATGTCTCAGCAGCAGCCGTCCTGGAGGACGATGGGAGAAAGAACATCTATCAGGCCCTCGGCAATGTAACTGTGGGTACATGTAAGAATAATGTGCAGGTACTCTGCAGGGGAATGAGGGAGATTCTTCCTCTATTACACATTCTTCATGCACAATCTGAACCAGGTTAATGGGTGATAGACAACACCTCTGTGTTCAATGTGGACAATGTGTGATGAAATGAAAGTTTTTTACATACCTGGGGCTTCCTCCAGCCCCCTTCAGGCTAATCAGCCCCTCGCTGTCCTCCTCCGCCACCTGGATCTTCTGCTATGAGTCCAGGTACTTGAGCCAGCCTGGTGTAGTGCGCATGCACACACTCCGCTGCCGGGAGCGTACTACACCTGCGCAGCACTATTGCACAGGTGCAGAACGCTCCTGGCTGTGGAAGAGGCATGCAGCCGGGCTGCGCTGACTGGCTGAATTACCGGGACTCATAGCAGAAGATCCAGGTGGTGGAGGTGGACAGCGAAGGACCGAATAACCTGAAGGGGGCTGGAGGAAGCCCCAGGTATGTATAAAGTTTTTCTTTTAATTTGCCTCAGGTACCCTTTAATTCATAGTCACCAAACCAAATTTTAACAACATATCAAATGATTTGATTTCATGAGCAAAGAGAGTGCATACATTTGCATAAATCAGCATCAATGCAGAATTATTTCCATCTCGTTGACCATCTCTATTAGTGACACAGCTACACATCAGGCTTTATTCTTACAGCATAGATGTTATTTAGTATATATAAGAGATTCCTGTGTACACATTATATATACAGTCACAATCAGATGTGTATATCTGACTTTAAAGATACGGGGACTGCTTTATTGCAGAAGCACAAGTAACTAATTTTGATTGGTTTATTTCATTTTTGTGGACTAAGCACAGCTATTACTGTATGTATAAATTATTTCTGATTACTATTATCTGAGAAATAGAACATTTTATCATATTTTCTATTTTAATTACAGTTTAAATTCATTAGGAGTCGGAGTCGGTGCATTTGTTCCCGACTCCAACTCCAGACACCCAAAATTGCCCTGACTCCGACTCCACAGCCCTGTTAGCAGTTAATTCCATTTTCCCACAATAAAAAGAACAATACAAGAAAACTCGGTTGACTTGAAAATCTACCAAATGCATACTTTACAAAGGCTCGGTTCACACTTGACACAAAAATGGGCCTTTTTTGCATCAGATAAACAATCCCCGATGATGCTGGGCATACACGGACAGTTTATGCACCGGTATCGAGCCAGCTGTAATATTATACAGTGGCGCTGTTTCTTGGCCTCATTTTTGGAGAAAATAAGTTTGCATAACTAGCAGTGGGTCTTTGCTGTAGGTCTTTGGTGCAGATCACTGACAGCTGGTTAGGAATATTAGCACACCTACATTCGGTTGAGTTGAGTTGGGTAAACTGTTGCAGCTGCAGTTCTCACTTGTGAGAAAAATAGTGTTGGAGTGTAAATAAGAACAAGCTAAGCCCCTCTTTAACTGAGCACAAGTAACAATACAACAGTGTAAAAGCAAACTGTAAGAAAATAAATAAATCCAGACAGAGACAGCACAATTTACAATAGTAAATACTCACCAACAGCTACTGCAGAACTTAACTACTTATCCAATTGATAGTTTACAATGCAAAGTCTGCAGGCCAAAGTACAGATCCTCATTTGACCAAACAAGCAGCAGGTAAAGAGTGATAGCAGTAGCTGTACACACTGTACTAATCTACGAGTCCTGATAGCAACAAGATGAGAATTCCGTTTTTCTGATCAATTTCTCATAGATGTCAATGGAAATAGACAAAATCGGACGGAAAATCGCCCCCCAAAAAAAACGCACTGTGTGTACCCAGCATTAGTGGCACAGGATCAGCAGGATAGCCAGGCAATTTGCATTGTTTAAAGCTACCATCATCCCATAGCGAAAACTAAGTTGGGCTTTAACCCTAAATTATGGTGGAATTAAGACAGAAATATTGACAGGTTTTCAGCTGATTAAAGGGAACCTAAGCTGAGAAGGATATGGATTTTTCCTTTTAAAATAATACCAGTTCCCTGACTCTCCTGCTGATCCTGTGTCTCTAATACTTTTAGCCAGAGCCCCTGAACAAGCATGCAGATCAGGTGCTCTGACTGAAGTCAGACTGGATTACCTGCATGCTTGTTTCAGGTCTGTGATTCAACCACCACTGCAGCCAAAGAGATCAGCAGGACTGCCAGGCAACTGGCAGAAGCGTAGCAATAGGAGGTGCAGAGGTAGCGACCGCATCGGGGCCCACCCTTATCCACAATATTAGCTTTTTATTGGTCCTGTGCTGTTAATATTCACTTCTATAAATGCTTTAAATAGTAGTAATCATAAAACTGTTCCCCATCCCCTTCTTGCATTTCTGACACTGCGATTGTCCTCTATTGGTTTTGATGAACCGTATCAATTGTTATGTATAGCATGCACCGGGCCCATGGCTCCCTACCTACGCCACTGGCATTGTTTAAAAGGAAACATCCATATCCTTCTAATGTTGGGGATACACGGTACGTTTTCCCCCTTATCCATCGAGACGCTGATGGTTCGATTGATAATTTCTGACAGGTCCGATGACCCCGCTCGATCCACGCCAGCTCGATCCCCGCGGGTGGACAATAGCGGGGAGTCGAGCGGAAGATAAGGAAGCGCCCGCGGGGACGAGCGGGAATCGATCCGGACGGCAGCGGGGACGCAGCGGGAGTCGACCCGGCAGGCTAATCGAGCCTCCAGGTCGTACCGTGTATCCCCAGCATAAGTTAAGTTTCCCTTTACGTCACATCCAGTGATTGTAAAAATAGACCAGGTACGCATTTTTTGTTTACGATACTAATACAATATAACTTCCATTAAACAGTACTAAGGTGCTGTGTCCACTTAACTGTCTCATAACATCCACATACCTAGATTTTATTACCCACGCTACAGTTTAATGCGGTCATAAATCAAACATAAAAGTACAACATACATACTGCAATGGCTTCTATGAACACAGTATGTATAGCTCAAATAGTAGGTTGTACAAACACAATGTCCAGGCAAAGCGCTAGGCACATAAACAAATCAATGTTTGACGTTCAAAAGGCATGTGTGACTGAACCATGACCAGCAAACAGAAAAGAAAAAAAAACCCACCAAGTTCCCCAGTATTAATTGTCACCTAACCCTTTCCTCTAACCCTAACCTCCTCCTTCATATGTTGATTTTTGTACCGACTCCACAGCCCTGGTACCAACTCTATATAAATAAACCTGACCTGGAACACAACTAAAGCATACATTTAGCGATTTGGCAGGCGACCAACCAATGCGACCATCAGTACCGCCACAAGCATGCCCAACCAACGATTCGACACATTTTGGCCCGATATTGGTTGAATTTTGCAATCGGACATGCTGGGAAATCTCAGGCCGACATGGGCGATTGGGTGCACGGTGGTAACAGTGTGTGATATCAGGATAACAACGGTTGCAATGGAACCTCAGCCACTGTCCCCCAAAAATGTAAATGTGCCCCCTGCCTGTGCATTTATACTTCACCGCTCTGCTGTCACCTGCAGTGGTTTTCATCCATGTTTGCGCGTCACTCGCTGCTGGGGCGCATGGCATGTGTGTAATGTCACACATGCGCCCCTAGTGGTTTATGCCGGTAGCCACGTGAGGGTGGCAATGCAGAAGATGGTTGGGCACCGCGGCAGGCAACAGCGGACAGGTAAAGTATAAATGCACGGGGCACATTTATGTTACAGGGGCAGCGATGGATGCGGCGTCTCAAGGCCGATACCAGAGAGATTGCATGCTGAAATCGATTGGGAATCGGTCTGCGTTGTATAGACATCCAACAGATTTCTCTCCGATCAGATCTGACTCTTGGTTGAATCTGCTAAACACTACCCTGCACCCCTCCTACATGACTAACCCCAACCTTCAGCTAAAAATGCCCAGCACTACCCTGCACTAGGGATGGCCATGCCTAGGAGAAATTATGGAGAAGCATGTGATCAGTCTGATCAGCTGATAGATTTGTAAGCCTCTGATTTGCTGTGATGACTTCCTGGTTTAACACATGATCATGACCAGCAAATCAGGACCTTACAAATCTATCAGCAGATCAAACTGATCACATGCTTCTCCATGAGTTCTCCTAGGCTGGGCCATCCCTACCCTGCACCCATTCTACATGACTAACCCCAAACTCCAGCTGGCAAGGCCCAACACTACCCTGCACCCCTCCTACACTACTAGCCCCAACCTTCAGCTGGTAATACCCAATGCTACCCTACACCCATCCTACATGACTAATCCAAACCTTCAGCTGGAAATACCCAACACTACCCTGCACCCCTCCTACATGACTAACCCCAACCTTCAGCTGGAAATTCCCAACACTACCCTGCACCCCTCCTACATGACTAACCCCAACCTTAAGCTGGCAATACCCAGTGCTACCCTGCACCCCTCCTACATGACTGGCTCCAACCTTCAGCCGGCAATACCCAGTGCTACCCTGCACCCCTCCTACATAACTTACCTCAACCATCAGCTGGCAAGGCCCAGCACTCCTCTCCATCCCTCCTACATGACTGGCCCCAACCTTCAGCCGGAAAAAAACAACACTACCATATACCCAAATTTAAATATTTGATACAGCTATGTAAATTAACATAGTAGTGGCCACAAGAAGAATAGCAGTTACGATACTTCACAGGACCGCCTGCAGCTAAGGTTACGTGCGTTTCTATGTAAGCAAAGCGCATAACTAAGGCAGGCAAGCTCCTTACATGGCAGCAAGCGCTGCTATGAGCAGGGCTGTGGAGTCGGTCCAAAAATCCACCGACTCCGACTCCTCAGTTTAGGATTCCACCGACTCCGACTCCACGACTCCGACTCCTCTAATTTGCATATTACAATTTTGTTGATTAAAAGTATGTAACATGAAATTCGTCTCTTAACTGCCAACGCTTAGGAATTTTACAAGACAACTGAAGTGAGAAGGATATGTAGACTACTATATTTATTCCCTTTAGACTAAAACTAGTCCTTGGTAAGAGTACTTGTAAAAGGTACAACCGGAACAAAGAACATCTATCAAGTGTGGGTGCATGTAAGAATGATGTGCAGGTACTCTGCAGGGGAATGAGGAGATTGTAAACAGACAACACCTCTGTGTTCAATGTGCACAGCATTCTCAGTGGATTCCCTGCAGCTCTGTGGGGAGTGCATATGTAGAGTATAGTACTACTGTGTAACAAAGTAAACCTGAGACAGATGAAATTAAAGTTTTATACATACCTGGGGCTTCCTCCAGCCGCCTTCAGGATAATCAGTCCCTCGTTGTCCTCCTCCACCACCTGGATCTTCTGCTATGAGTCCAGGTACTTGAGTCAGTCAAGCGTAGTGCGCATGAACACACTCCGCCGTGAGCGTACTACACCTGTGCAGCACTATTGCGCAGGTGCAGAATGTTCCTGGCTGTGGGAGCGGCATGCGGCCGGACAGCGCTGACTGGCTGAATTACCAGGACTCATAGCAGAAGATCCGGGTGGTGGAGGACAGTGAGGGACTGATTAGCCTGAAGGGGGCTGGAGGAAGCCCCAGGTATGTATAAAACTTTACTTTTCATCCGTCTCAGTTACCCTTTAATTTGTAGTCACCAAACCAAATTTTAATAACATATCAAATTATTTGATTTCATCAGCAAAGGGAGTGCATACATTTGCATAAATCAGCATCAATGCAGAATTATTTCCATCTCGTTGACCATCTCTATTAGTCACATAGCTACACATCAGGCTTTATTCTTACAGCATAGATGTTATTTAGTATATATAAGAGATTCCTGTGTACACATCATATATACAGTCACAATCAGATATGTGTATCTGAGCTTAAAAATAAGGGGACTGCTTTATTGAAGCAGCACAAGTAACTAATTTTGATTGGTTTATTTCATTTTTGTGGACTAAGCACAGCTATTACTGTATATATACTGTATATATACATTATTTTTAATGACTATTATCTGAGAAATAGAACATTTTATCATATTTTCTATTTTAATTACAGTTACAAATTCATTAGGAGTCGGAGTCGGTGCATTTTTTCCCGACTCCGACTCCAGGCACCCAAAATTGCCCGACTCCACGACTCCAACTCCACAGCCCTGGCTATGAGGCAGGCAAAGCTGGCGCTCCTTCACACTTAGGGTCCTTTTCCACTAGGGTGGAAACCGCCGCGATTCCGCAGAGTTTCTCCGCACATGAATCGCACGAGGAAACTTTGCCATAGGGGAGAATGGCGTTGCCGGCGGAATCGCTTGCTGTAGCGATTCGGCCGAAATCCCCCGCAGAATTCGCAGCTGAGGCTGCGAATCCCATAGCCGTGCATGGCACGGCTGATGGGATTCGCCTGCGATCCCGCCCACCCACTCAGTGCCGGCGTGCGTCTTGCACTAGTGGAAATGAGCCCTAAGGCCTCTTTTCCACAAACTGTTGAGCTGTGTGCTCGGCAAGCAGTTGCCAGGCAGCAGTGAGCAGTTACCATGCAGCAGCAAGCAGTTGTGAGAGTTTGAGAGGCATTTTACTGCCTGTAAACAGTTCGTGGAAAAGAGGCCTAAGCTAGGCTGCTTAGCAGCGCAGCTTGATGAATCAGGCCCATAGTGTCAGCATTTCTACACCTGTATGCAGCTTGGTATCGGACCAATTAACTGCACTTTCTGCTGATATGGATTTCCCCAATGTCAAGCTGCATACAATTCGCATTATATTTACAAGACAGAATAATTTGCATCTCATTGAACATCTCCACTGTGACTATCTCATTGACCAACTCCCCCGCCCGCCGCAACGTCATATGCACATTGCTCCGCCTCCCGGCATAGCAACAGAACACATCCTCAGCTACACAGCTGACATGCATCTGTACAGGCTGGCCCAGCTATGTCACCCAAGGGGACCGGATCCCCGACCCAGGCAACATAACTCAGCAGTGTGGCGGCACACATAGACAAGATCCAATTCTAAGGCCTGGAACACACTAGAGCGTTTAGGGAGTGCTTTCAATCGCTAGCAATTTCCTTAACTGCTCTGCCAATGTAAATCGATGGGACTGATTCCACTAGAGCGAATTTGATTAAGAAAATCACTATCGCAGGACATGCAGTATTTTGGGAGCATTTCCATTCTAATGAGTTGTATTGGAGCCAGGATATCCCCCCAAAATCGCTTGCAAAACGTTATCATAAATTCCTAGCGAATGCGATAGCGTTTTGCGCTTTCTAGTGGGTTCCAGGCCTAAAAATTTGCTCTTTATATAAATGATACATGAGTAGCAACCAAATTGCACTACAGTGCTCATTTCAGTTAGATTCTCAACAGAAAAATGTATCATCCGGCTGCTCTGCAAGCTTTGCATTGCTCAACATGTTACAACATTATGTGGCATACACTCCCATGCCATTGGCATAATAGTAAGTCACTGCCATTCACAAGTGCACAGCCTGAAATCAACCTCATTCATTAGAAAGGTGGGGCTCAAATAAATAAACAATCTTCTGTATTAACTACAAATGTATGAAATTTCACTAGGCGATTTGTTATTTTAGCTCTGATACCTGGTACACACCATGCAATTTCCCGTCGGATTTCGGGTTGAGTCAATAGTTCCCAACAGGTCCAATCTGATTTCCGATCATTTTTCAAATCTATTTTGTACAGAAGTGATCAGGATATTGATCAGAAGAAGAATCTGAAATCATATCGGAACTGTCAGAAATAATCAATTTGA
The DNA here is from genome assembly GCF_040937935.1 of Hyperolius riggenbachi. Classification (NCBI taxonomy): domain Eukaryota; kingdom Metazoa; phylum Chordata; class Amphibia; order Anura; family Hyperoliidae; genus Hyperolius; species Hyperolius riggenbachi. The sequence goes on along the minus strand of NC_090651.1, from coordinate 238,473,000 downwards.
CCTGTTTATCTGATGGGAAATTGCATGGTGTGTACCAGGCATAAAGTAACTAGACTCCACAAACTGGACCGGAACTTTGCACAGGACTTCTAGGATTTGGAGGGCTGATAAACTGATAACTTGATTAATTGGCTGCCAGTTAACTTCTGAATCTAATTATTTCCATGCCAAGTCTGTTTTATGCTGGGAATACATGAGTCGATCCGGCGGCTCGATTAGCCGCCGGATCGACTCCCGCCGCGTCCCCGCTGCCATCCGGATCGACTCCCGCCGCGTCCCCGCTGTCATCCGGATCGACTCCCGCCGCGTCCCCGCTGTCATCCGGATCGACTCCCGCCGCGTCCCCGCTGTCATCCGGATCGACTCCCGCCGCGTCCCCGCTGCCATCCGGATCGACTCCCGCCGCGTCCCCGCTGCCATCCGGATCAACTCCCGCCGCGTCCCCGCTGCCATCCGGATCGACCCCCGCCGCGTCCCCGCTGCCATCCGGATCGACTCCCGCGGCGTCCACGCGGGCGCTTCCTTATCTTCCGCTCGATTCCCCGCTATTGTCCGCCCACGGGGATCGAGCGGGGAATCCATCCGGCAGGTCATCGGATGTGTCGGAAATTATCAATCGAGCCATCAGCGGCTCGATTGATAAGGCCGCATCGACCCGTGTATGCCCAGCATTAGACCTGGGACCCACTAGCAGCACTTTTCTAAGCACTTGTGATTTGTAAAGCTCTTGCTAATGTGGGACCACACTCATAGCATTACATTAGCAAGAGCTTTTCACATCACAAGCATTGGAAAAGCGCTGCCAGTGGGTCCCAGGCCTTAGGCTAGGTTCACACTGTACTGAATGCACAACAGTGAGTTCATAGCATATCTGCTCTGTGGTCCATCGCATTACCTTCCATTGTACATCTGGTCTGCCAAAATTGGAGCCTTGGAAAAAGCATGGGACTCCCTAATGGATTGCAACAGACCAATGGGAATCCTTTCTCCACTAGGGACCATTTTCATTGGTCCACCACTCAGTGAACCAATGAGAATCCTCCTTCGGGAGAGAAAATTCCCACTGGTCTGATATATATATATATATATATATATATATATATATAGACAAAAATTACTTACGGTAATGTCTTTTCCAGAAGACGAAAGGACAGCAACCCTGAGACTTGTCTCCTTCCATAATTCACTGGACAGGAAGCTAGATAAGAATTTGCATAATAGATTAGATAGGGATTAGACAGGTATATACAACATAGTTCCCGCTTACCCCATCAGTTGTAAAAAAAAAAGACTCCACACAGAATGATGCTTCAAAATAAATTTTAATAAGACAAAATCCGGGTGGGTAGTAAGGGTGCTGTCCTTTCGTCTTCTGGAAAAGACATTACCGTAAGTAATTTTTGTCTTTCCCAGAACGTCTCAGGACAGCAACCCTGAGATGATATACAAGATCAATTTAGGGGGGGGACTACAGCTTGCAATACTTTTCTGCCAAAACATAGATCAGAATTTGACAATACATCCAGTTTATAATGTTTGACAAATGTATTGTGACTTGACCAGGTGGCTGCCTTACATATTTGCTCGATAGTGGCTCCAGCCCTCTCTGCCCAGGAAGTCGAGACAGCTCTCGTCGAATGTGCTCTGATTGTAGAAACAAGCTGCTTCCCCTGATGAAAGTAGGATAAAGCAATTGCCTGTTTAATCCATCTGGCAATTGTTGGCCTAGATGCTTGTTTGCCTCTAAATTTACCTGCGAATAGTACCAGTAAAGCATTAGATTTTCGCCATGACTTGGACCGCTGAAGATATTCGATTACACATCTTCTGACATCTAAAGAATGCAACTTATTTTCTTTTTGATTAGATGGGTTGTTACAAAAAGATGGTAAAAAAATCTCCTGAGATCTGTGAAACTTGGAAGATACTTTAGGAAGAAAGGATACGTCTAGCCGTAGCGTAATCCTATCTTCACTGATAACACAATAAGGTTCATTTATTGAAAGAGCCTGTAGTTCTCCTATTCTTCTGGCAGTTGTTATTGCTAACAAAAAAGCAGTCTTTAGTGTCAATAGCTTATCAGATATATCAGAAATAGGCTCAAAGGGCAATTCACATAGAGCTTGCAACACCGTATTTAGGTCCCATGACGGAATCTTTGACTGGACAACTGGTCGAAGCCTCCTTGTTGCCTTAAAAAATCTGACCACATATTCTTCCTCCGCTAATCTTCTCTCCAGGTAAACACTCAGAGCCGATACTTGTACTTTTAATGTGCTGATGCTAAGACCCTTTTGAAATCCACATTGTAGAAACTCCAGCACCGAATTTGAGTGTGATGTGTCCATCTCATTCTTCAAACACCAGGAGAGATATGTTTTCCAAGCCTTATGATATATCTGGCGTGTAACTTTTTTCCTACTCTGAATGAGTGTTTCTGATAAACTATTAGAGAAACCCTTGCTCTTTAATATCCTCCATTCAGGCTCCATGCCGAAAGCCGAAGAAGAGTCGGATTGGGATGAAACGCTGGGCCCTGGGTCAGTAGATCCTGTCGACATGGAAGGATCAGATGGTCTGAGGCTAAACGCTGAAGTGGAGCAAACCAAGGTCTCTTGGGCCAGAAAGGAACAACCAGAATGACTTGTGCTTGGTCTCGCCATATCTTGTTCAAAACCCTCGAGATGAGATGTAGAGGGGGAAAGGCGTACATCTTGTGCTGGCTCCAGCTGATTGAGAATGCGTCCACTTCCCATGGATTGTCCTGTGGGCACAGGGAACAAAATAGAGGGCATTTCGTATTGATTCGTCTTGCAAACAGATCTACTTGTGGAGCCCCCCAGAGATTCGATATTTCTTGAAATATTTGATCGTTTAGGCTCCATTCGTCTTGAGAGAGGTTCCATCTGCTTAAATAATCTGCTAGATAGTTGAGCGTCCCTTTCAGATGTACTGCTTTTAAGGAAAGTAGACTCTTTTCTGCCCAATGAAGAATCCTTGATGCTTGGGACCTTAAGACTCTGCTCTTCGTACCCCCCTGCCGGTTCAGGTAGGCCACTACTGTACTGTTGTCCGTACGAATAGTCACATGGGATTGGTGAATCTGAGTCTGGAATGCCTGAAGTGCTTCCCATACAGCTTGCAACTCCCTGCTGTTTGAAGATCGTTTGTGAAGATGTGCAGACCATTGACCTTGAGCAAGAAGAGTATTCAGATGTGCTCCCCAACCCCCGGAGCTTGCGTCTGTAGTTATTACAGTCTGGGTTGGAAAGTCCCAAAGATTTCCTCTGGAGAGACGATTTGCCTCCAGCCACCAAAGAAGAGAGTGCTTGACACTCCAAGGAATCTGAAACTTCTTGTCTAGGGAAGATAACCTCTTGTCCCATTTGGATAAAATCCAGCTTTGAAGTACTCTCGAATGAAGTTGACCCCATTGTACTGCAGGAAACGATGCTGTTAATAAGCCCAGTAGCGCCATAGCTTTTCTTAGAGAAATGATCTTCATTCTCTGAAAAGAAAGAACAGAATTTAGTAAAACAGTAGATTTCCTGGAAGGCAAAACAAGTGTTTTATTGCCAGTACAGATCACAAAGCCCAGGAACTCCATACTCTGCTGAGGTTTTAAAGAGGATTTCTCCCAGTTAATTACCCACCCAAGGGACTGAAGAAAATCAAGTGTGAACTCTGTTTGGAGATTTACTGAGTGGACAGAGGGACCCCAAAGAAGTAAATCGTCCAGGTAGGCCATAATCTGGATAGAGTCTAGTCTCAGGACAGCTAAAACTTCTGCCATAACTTTGGTAAATAGCCATGGGGCTGAAGATAAACCAAAGGGGAGGGCACTAAATTGGAAGTGTCTTACCTCTCCGTGTAGAACCACTGCGAACCTCAGGAATTGCTGTGATTCTAGGTGAATTGGCAGATGTAGGTAAGCGTCTTTGAGGTCTAGAGAGGTTAACCAACAGCCCTCTTGTAGCAGATTTATCACTGAGCGAATGTTGTCCATTCGGAATTTCCTGTAACGGACTGCCTTGTTTAATTTCTTCAGATTCAGGATAAACCTGTAGTTCCCTTGAGGCTTCTTTATCAGGAACACTGGAGAGTAAAATCCCAGACATTCCTGGCATCTTGGGACTTGTCTGATGACTCTTTTTTCTAGTAGAGAGTTTACTTCGTTTAGTAATGCCTGTGCCTGGTCTGGACTGCTTGGACAGGGAGTCACAAAGAACTGTGTCGGTGGGCGCTTGATAAATTCTATTTTGTATCCCTGTAAGATTATGTTTAACAACCAATTGTTCTGGAATGTCTCCTGCCATTTTTCGAAGAAATGGGCTAGTCTGCCGCCCACCGGTATCCTGGCGTCATTGTTTTGTTGGAGGGTTTGGATTGGAGTAAGAGGGATTTCCTCTTGGCCGCTGCGTTCTATTTGGTACCCACTTCTTCTTCTGGATATTCTTATTTTCTGTTTCTTGTTTTCCTGAAGGACGAAAGGAACGATTGAAACGAAAATTTCTCCGCTTAACTGGAAAATTTTTCTTTTTATCTGCAGATCTTTCCAAAGTCTCTTCCAACTTTGTTCCAAACAAGAGATTGCCTTCACAAGGAATTCCGCATAGTTTAGACTTGGAAGAGGTATCACCCTGCCAGGTTTTTACCCACACACCTCTCCTAGCAGAATTTACCAGAGCTGTTGTTCTAGCCGTTAGACGTACTGAGTCATCTGCTGCATCCGCCAGATAATTAGTGGCATGTAGGATCTTAGGGAAGGCATTCAATATTTCCTCTCTAGGGATGCCTGACGCAATCTGTGATTGGACTTCCATTATCCATAACTTTAGGGATCTAGCCACTGCAGTAGATGCTACCGAAGGCTTGAAGTTTAAAGAAGCTGCCTCCCATGCCCTTCTTAAGATGTTATCCATTTTCCTGTCAATTGGATCTTTTAGGCAACCGAAATCTTCAAATTGCAGATCCGACCTTCTGGACACTTTAGATAGTGAAGGGTCAAGTTTAGGTGAGGTCCCCCAAAACTTTTGATCTTCTGCGCTATATGGGTATCTCTTGGCCAAAGACTTAGGCCAAAAGGCTCTCTTTTCAGGATTGTCCCATTCTCTTTTAATGATGTCCTTAAGACTATTATGCACAGGAATAAAGGACATCTGAGGTTCAGATAAAGTCTCATACATTTGATCTAAGGGTGTTAATGTTTTCTTTTCTGTAGCAATTCCCATTGCCATGTGCATGGCCTCTAACAGTTCTTTCATAAAGTCAGTGGAGAAAGCAAACCTATGGCATTTACTACTCTTTTCTTCCACATTATCTGTTTCAGAAGGTATTTCATCAAAAGAAGAAATTTCCATTTCTCCCTCGGATCTTTCTGATTCCTCTGAAAGCACAACGTCTAATTTCCTCTTCTTAGTCGGAGGGGTACCTTCAGGAGCCCGATCCGGCTGTTTAGTAGCCACAGAACCCGAGGGTCCCGGTAGGACTGTCAAACCTGCCCTTACTGGAGAGGTAGCTGAGCTTTTCATAGTCTCTACTGCTGAAGAGATTTCTGCTCTAATCCATCCTTTTAAATCTTTAAACATAGAAGGAGATTCATCTCTGACCACTTTATCTGTACAAGACTGACATAACATTTTAGATGAGGATGAAGACAAATGACCCTTGCAAACTGCACATTTCTTAGAAGGCTTATGAGATGCTTTAGCTTCAGAGCCTTTAGATTTATCAGTGTCAGTTTTATCAGGCTTGTTAGGGAGTTCTTTATCAGACTTAGTGTCCATCTTCCGGGTTTTAGGCTAAAATAAAACACAAAGAAAAAACCCCAATCAGCCTGATAACCCTCAATAATCAGCCAATATGAATCAAGGAACCACAATGATGCATACCAGAGAGGGTACGGAGCTTGACTCCACAGAGCCCTGGGAGGAAGATCCAGAGGCAGCCTCCATAGTCACAGACACTGTAAAGAGTGACTAAGTTAGTTAAGTAAAATGTACCTGCCCACAGCATAATAACATTATCCCTGGCTATCACCAGAGATCCTACCAGTCCAGAAGATTCCACAGCTTTCCAAGTGGTTACTGCAGCTTGCACGTCCGCTGTCCGGAGGAATCCGTGCTAAACGCTGCACTGGAGCGCACGCCGGGCCAGGAGACTTCCTGCTTCCGGCTTCTGGTCACGTGGGTGCCAATCACGTGATGCGCGGGCGGGACTTCCGGAATCCGTACGAACTTCCGCATCCTGGGGAAGGCTACAGCGTGCAGCGTGATCCCGCGCGAGGACAACTAGCCTGCGCAGCCAGGGAGATCACACAAGCAGCGGCTCCTGCAACTAGCATGGGTGGCCAGCCATATCCCCACACCTAGCATCCTGCTGGACAGGATAACAACTGATGGGGTAAGCGGGAACTATGTTGTATATACCTGTCTAATCCCTATCTAATCTATTATGCAAATTCTTATCTAGCTTCCTGTCCAGTGAATTATGGAAGGAGACAAGTCTCAGGGTTGCTGTCCTGAGACGTTCTGGGAAATATATATATATATATATATATATATATATATATATATATATATATATATATATATATATATATATATATATATATATATATATATATATATATATATATATATATATATGTGCATCTATCCTGCATTGGACAGAGCAGCAGTGTTGGACCAGAGGTGCCTGAAGACAAGTGAGTAAATTAAGGCAACCAACCAAATGAGAATGGACACTGTCAGTTCTCATAGGCTTCCACTGACTTCGCTGTCATCCGCTTTGCCAGCTATCCAGAATTATCACCTGCTGAATAACCTGGCATTCTGTTCGTCGGAACTAAAAGAATGGATCGGTTATGAACAGACTGATGCATTGCATAGAACCCATTTGTATGTCGGACGATCTGTTGCGTTCTGTTAAGCAGGTTTTCACGTGGGAACCCAGCCTAAGGCCTGTAACCCACTAGCAGGCAGTTACTAAGCAGTTGTGATTTGTAAAGCTCTTGCTAATGTTATTCTATGAGTGTGATCCCACTTGAGTGCTACTCTAGTTCAGAGGACCCAAGTTAAAACCTCATAGGGAACTATTCTCCAATCACAGCAACCTCTACAGGACAAAGCGTTGTGATTGGCCCAATTGTGTGGGCGTAGATCACTACAACCTACCTGAAACTTAGAAGTCCAAGAGAGTACTGTCCACCCAATGTTAGTGGAATTTCCCTATGAGGTTTCCTGCTGGGTCCCCTAGAGTAGACTAGTGCCCTAACTTGAGCAATGTGATTTTATAAAAATTCCCCATAGCATTGCATTAGCAAGAGCTTTTTCAAATCACTAGCACTTAGAAAAGGCTGCTAGTGGGTTTGAGCCCTAGGACCAGTTGAAAAAGCCCTATAGCCACTATATATAGTGTAATGGTTAAGGGCTCTGCCTCTGATGTAGGAGTCCTGGGTTCAAATCCTGGCTCTTCCGACTCGGTAAGCCAGCACCTATTCAGTAAGGAGTTCATTGGGCAAGTCTCCCTAACACTGCTACTGCCTACTGAGTGCGCTCTAGTGGCTGCCTCGCAAGCGCTTTGAGTCCGACAGGAGAAAGGCGCTATACAAAAAAAGGAATTATTATATTATTGCATATCTGGACTGTCCATCATTACTGCAATACCAGACATGACACCAGGTTGAGATCTGCTGCTTATGAACATGAGTGACAGCTCTAGCAATACTTCCCAGCACTTGCTCAGGATACTGCAAAGCAACTAATCGGAAAACAAAATAGTTTAAACCAATGTTTCAGTAATATTCATAACAAAAGCAAAACAATCAACACTTGCACATAAGGCATGGCAATGCTCTGAGACACAGTAACATGTAAATAGAAAGAGGTCATCAGCAGATTGATCGGCATGCACTTCCCCAGACAAAGAAGCAGCCTTTGCCTGGCTGTGCTGCTGCACCTTATGCTATTACAAGATAAATGAATGTGAAGTGTTCATACCCGCAGACAGGGGATATACTGGGCTTGGTGTGCTGGCAGCGGCCTGCTTCCTTCTCAGAGCCCGGGACTTTCCTGCGTACTGTACCCGCATAGGGTGCCTCCTACACAGGCCTCTCAGCTTGCAAGGAGCCGGTCCTTAGGAGAGGCGGAGCAAGAGCAATCAATCCTCAGTACGCCTTTCCCGCTGTAGTTTCTGCCCGATTCTCCATCATGACCAGCTAACCCGACACTAATAACGAGGAACTCTGTCCAGTTGCTGCATGACACCGACCAAGTAGTAAGTACAACCGTAGAGAACCGCTGCTAGCCTGTCACCTAGTGGAGGATTTTGAGTATAGCAAGGCATTGGACAATTTTACTTACATTTTTAGATAAACAAAAATTTGCTTTCCTAAAACAGAAAGATTTTGCGATAATTCAGGTTGGAGTGAGCTTGAGATGTCTCCCAGAGCAACACTGCTGAATATATGCAAATTAACCATTGTACCCTTAGAAGCTAAACACACCTCCAGAACCGCTGGAATGCAATGATGTGTCAGTTTGTTAATTTGTACAGAGCCATAATAATCCAACATGCATACAGACTGTTAACCTTACATTTTTAGGTTTGAGAAAAATATGGAAAGTTTAGAATCTTAGTCAGGTTTATATAACTGTTTGCCCCAGTTGGGGAGATTTCCGTTTATGGCATCCCAGTCACTAAAGGTGAATCAGCGGACTTTGAGTCACTAAAGGTGAATCAGCGGGCTTTGACGTCACCCACCCCCTCAAGCTCCCCAGTCCAACCCTCCATTAGCCAGCTACAGGTCCTTCTAAAAAAATTAGCATATTGTGATAAAGTTCATTATTTTATGTAATGTACTGATAAACATTAGACTTTCATATATTTTAGATTCATTACACACAACTGAAGTAGTTCAAGCCTTTTATTGTTTTAATATTGATGATTTTGGCATACAGCTCATGAAAACCCATAATTCCTATCTCAAAAAAAAAAAATAGAATATCATGAAAAGGTTCTCTAAACAAGCTATTAACCTAATCATCTGAATCAACAAATGAACTCTAAACACCTTCAAAAGATTCCTGAGGTTTTTAAAAACTCTCAGCCTGGTTCATTACTCAAAACTGCAATCATGCAGGCCCGGCCCTAGACTTTTTGCCGCCTGAGGCAATTTTCAGTGAAATCGCCGCCCCCCCCCCCCCCCCAAACCGTTGTTGTGGGGGGCCGCCCGAGCTGGAGGGGATAGCGGGCAGGAAGGGGGTATTGGGCCTAGCGGCGGGGAGGGGGGTCGGACCCCCCCTCCCTCGCCTGGGTCCCCCGTCCTCCGCTCCCCTCCAGCTTTAAAAAGGTCCGTGCTGTGGCTGCAGCTATTCGTAAGAGGCAACGGGCGGGGATTACTCACCTCTTCCTCGTTCCAGGCCAGCGTGAGCGCCACTGACGTCACTTCCTGCGGCGTAGCAGGAAGTGATGTCAGTGGAGCGCACGCTGGCCTGGAACGAGGAAGAGGTGAGTAATCCCCGCCCGTTGCCTTTTACGAATAGCTGCAGCCACAGCACAGACCTTTTTAAAGCTGGAGGGGAGCGGAGGACGGGGGACCCAGGCGAGGGAGGGGGGGGTCCGACCCCGCTCCCCGCCGCTAGGCCCAATACCCCCTTCCTGCCTGCTATCCCCTCCAGCTCGGGCGGCCCCCCACACACATGGACGGGTGGGTGCCGCCCCCCCAGAAGTGCCGCCTGAGGCAAAAGTTTCACCCCGCCTCATGGGCGGGCCGGCCCTGCAATCATGGGTAAGACTGCCGACCTGACTGCTGTCCAGAAGGCTATCATTGACACCCTCAAGCAAGAGGGTAAGACACAGAAAGAAATTTCTGAACGAATAGGCTGTTCCCAGAGTGCTGTATCAAGGCACCTCAGTGGGAAGTCTGTAGGAAGGAAAGAGTGTGGCAGAAAATGCTGCACAACGAGAAGAGGTGACCACACCCTGAGGAAGATTGTGGAGAAGGACCGATTCCAGACCTTGGGTAGAGTGACCATATGTCCCGCTTTACCTGGGACGCGTCCCGCCTTCGGGGTCCGCTGTCCCAGGCTGCATGAAATCCCGGGAAACGTCGCTTTTAGCTGTGGGACGTCCCGGCCTCGGGACTCTGGCCACCGTACCTGCATGAACTGGCTGCGGCAACTATAGACGCCGTGCCAGTTCATTGCCCGCAGCCCCGCTCCAGCCTGCATACTCTTCCGTTCCGGCAGGCGAGCAGGGCTATGAGAAGATGGCTACCTAAGCCCTGTACTGGAGACTATTAGTGTCTCCAGTACAGGGCTTCAGGCGCCATCTTGCCATAGCCCTGCTCTGCCTGTCAGCGCGGGAGACTGCAGTGCAGGAGCAAGATAGACCGGGGAGCTGCGGGCCAGAGGCCGGCTGCGTGAGGGGACTTTTGTCAGGTGAGTAAATGCTTTTTTTTACAGGTGAAATGTTGCCCACAATGCATTTACTTTGTTCTGAAATGTTGCACACATTGCGTTTATTTTGTGCTTACATGTTGCACACATTGCGTTTATTTTGTGCTGAAATGTTGCTCACATTCAGAGCAGGGACAAGGTCCTCCAGCACCCAAGGCTGAGACACCAAAGTGTCCCCTCCATCCCTCCCACCCCAGCCGTCACACACTGATTGCTATTAGACTAAGAGGGCCACAGGGCCCACAACCCCCCAACACCTTAATCTCTAGTTATCTGGCTTGCAGTCACTGCTATGTATCCCCTTTTCTTATTTCTTTCTGCTTCATACACAATTAGGAATGACAGCTGAATGAATTGTGCGCCCCCTTCTACACTGCGCCCTAAGGCTGGAGCCTCTCCAGCCTATGCCTCGGCCCGGCCCTGCTCACATTGCGTTTATTTTGTGCTGAAATGTTGCTCACATTGCGTTTATTTTGTGCTGAAATGTTGCTCACATTGCGTTTATTTTGTGCTGACATGTTGCCTATTGCGTTTATTTTGTACTGACATGTTGCCCACATTGCATTTATTTTCTGGTGTCTGGGGTAACTGTTGCTGCATTTATTATTTAATAGTCGGCTATGTTTGCTGCTTTGGGGTTATGGTATACTATTAAATAGCATCACACAGTTTCTGCACACCCATGATGCGAATCCTCGTTTGACCACATCATGGCGTAAACACTGCTTTCTTATGCCTCGCTATTACATCATTATGCTAGCTCTGCCCATACAATGTCATGGCCACGCCCATTTTTCGGCACCCCACCCCAGGTGGAACCGACAAAAACCTGGTCATTCTACTTTGGGCGACCTGCGGAAACAGTGGACTGAGTCTGGAGTAGAAACATCCAGAGTCACCGTGTACAGGCATGTGCAGGACAGGGGGCCTGTCCGACGAAGGACAGGGGTCCGGAACGCGTGAGATCGCGCACATCGTTGGGGCTTCGGTGTTTGGGGGTCTCTCCCTGGGGGTAAGTGCACAGCTTGATCACGTAGATGTGTTTGTATGCGGGCACAGTATTATGCATATATTATGATTGATTACCTATGTAGGTATGATGTGCCTTATGTTTGACTCTCTTTTACATCCCTTACACTGTTGGCTGCCCCTGGTTGGCGATTAGGCACTTTGTATTTAATGTTATTTTGGTCGATCATTATTTACTATCCATATCTAGGAGTGCTGTTTGAATACCTCACCCGTATTGACCCCTCGCTGCTCGATTTTACTTGCTTTTATTGTCATATTATCCTGAATAAAATATTATATACTACCATTATGGAGCTTGTTATGCATCGATTCATAGTGTCATGGACTCTTTCTTTTGTGTTTGATTTTATGCTTTTGTCCATAGACATGGATAATTGGTTATTCTGTTTGTACTCTGCTTTGTGGTGTCTCAAGTACCCACAGTCAGTGATGGTCTGGGGTGCCATGTCAGCTGCTGGTGTTGGTCCACTGTGTTTTATCAAGGGCAGGGTCAATGCAGCTAGCTATCAGGAGATTTTGGAGCACTTCATGCTTCCATCTGCTGAAAAGCTTTATGGAGAGGAAGATCTCATTTTTCAGCACGACCTGACACCTGCTCACAGTGCCAAAACCACTGGTAAATGGTTTACTGACCATGGTATTACTGTGCTCAATTGGCCTGCCAACTGTCCTGACCTGAACCCCATAGAAAATCTGTGGGATATTGTGAAGAGAAAGTTGAGAGATGCAAGACTCAACTCTCTGGATGAGCTTAAGGCCGCTATCGAAGCATCCTGGGCCTCCATAACACCTGAGCAGTGCCACAGGCTGATTGCTTCCATGCCACGCCGCATTGAAGCAGTCATTTCTGCAAAAGGATTCCCGACCAAGTATTGAGTGCATAACTGAACATAATTATTTGAAGGTTGACTCTTTTTGTTTTAAAAACACTTTCCTTTTATTGGTCGGATGAAATATGCTAATTTTTTGAGATAGGAATTTTGGGTTTTCATGAGCTGTATGCCAAAATCCTCAATATTAAAACAATAAAAGGCTTGAACTACTTCAGTTGTGTGTAATGAATCTAAAATATATGAAAGTCTAATATTTATCAGTACATTACAGAAAATAATGAACTTTATCACAATACGCTAATTTTTTGAGAAGGACCTGTAGTTTCGTTTTCGGCAACTAGCCAGTCACCAGGCCAGTGCGCCTGCATGGTCCTGGCCATGCACTTCCCTCAACTGCGCTTCTGCCGCCATGGCTGTACGCAGGGCCGCCATCAGGGGGGGACAACCAACACCACATTGATGGGCCCCAAGCCCCCAGGCCCACCTCTAACACGTGGCACCTGTTTTATGTGTCACCGGGTCCCTGTCTTGTCACTCTCCCCGCTTCTCTGCTCCGTAGTTAGAGCAGGGCTACAAGAACATGGCTGCCGATGTCCACAAATGCAGACATCGGCAGCTATGTTACTGTAGCTTTGCTCTAACTATCAGTGAGGGCAGAGGGCTACGCTGCACTTGTCCTCCCTCCCCCTGCCTCTTTTGAGGGCTCACTGCTGTTTTCCAGCACAACAGCAGACGGGAGGAATGTGTCTTCCTGCAGACTTGTACTCATTTTCCTGATGCCTTAGTGAATCTGCAGTGTCTCACACACGATGAAGCTGTCTGCAGGACACTGCTCCGCCCCCTCACTCCTCTCCTCTGTTCCTTGGCTCTGCCAGCACGCAGTGTGTGAACAGGCAGCAGCTGAGTAATGCATGTGTCCCAACAGACAACTACGAAGAAGGAGAATAGCATACTCCCTGCTGTGGAGGTGAGAGCTATTCACACACCCCTGCACAGCGAGCCAGGCTAGCCAGCCTTACTTCATGAAAAGTGCTGTGAACACTAGTTAACTCTTTCCATGCTTGAAACCTTGTGCTAAGCTAACCAATTCAATGTCTATTGAAAGCTGTTAAGGATATTAAGGATTTGTAGTGTCCTTGAGTTTAGGTAGAGTGACCAGACATCCCGGATTGCCCAGGACGCGTCCAGGATTCGGGGTCCGCTGTCCCAGGCTGCATGATGTCCCGGGAAACGTCCCGACGTCCCGGCCTCAGGACTCTGGCCACTCTATCTTCATGAACTGGCAGCGGCGTCTATAGATGCCGTGCCAGTTCATTGCCCGCAGCCCCGCTCCAGCCTCCTCCTTCCGGTGTCTGTTCCGACACCGGCAGGCGAGCAGGGCTACGGCAAGATGGCTGCCGAAGCCCTGTACTGGAGACTATTTGTGTCTCCAGTACAGGGCTTCGGGCGCCATCTTGCCGTAGCCCTGTCAGCGCGGGAGACGAGCAGGAGGAAGGTGGTCCCGGGAGCAGCGCGCCAGAGGCTGGAGACTTCTGTCAGGTGAGTAAATGCTTTCTTTTCCAGGTGAAATTTGCTCCCATTACGTTTCTTTTCTGGGTAATGTTTGCCCGCATTGCGTTTTACTTTCTAGTGAAATGTTTGCCCGCATTGCGTTTATGTTCTGGTAAAATGTTTGCCCGCATTGCGTTTCTTTTCTGGTGAAATATTTGCCCGCATTGCGTTTCTTTTCTGGTGAAATGTTTGCCCGCATTGCGATTCTTTTCTGGTGAAATGTTTGCCCGCATTGCGTTTCTTTTCTGGTGAAATGTTTGCCCGCATTGCAGTAATTTTCTGGTGAAATGTTTGCCCGCATTGCAGTAATTTACTGGTGAAATGTTTGCCCGCATTGCGTTTATTTTGTACTGACATGTTGCCCGCATTGCGTTTATTTCCCAGAACGTCTCAGGACAGCAACCCTGAGACTTGTCTCCTTCCATATACACTGGACAGGAACTAGATTAAACAATTTGCATAATTAGATAGGCAGGGCACATGAACACATATATATATACTTTGTCATGTCCTTACCCCCTCAGTTGTTTTCCTGTCCAGCAGGATGCTAGATGTAGGGGGTAAGGCTGGCCACCCATGTGAGTCCACAGGAGCCGCGGCTGGTGTGATCCCATGTGTCGGCGCTGGCTAGTTTTCTCAGCACGGGATCATGCTGCACGCACTGGCCTCTCCCTCTGTGCTATGTTCGGAGGACAAGCGGCGTCTGATTCCAGAAGTCCCGCCCGCCCTAGGGTCACGTTACAGGTGCCTCACGTGACCGGAAGTCGGAAAGCCGGAAGCAGGAAGGTCCTGGCCCAGCGTGCGTTCCAGCGGCCATTGGAGCATGGAGATCAGCGTCGGCTGACACATCAGACAGCTGCAGGGGGGGTTGGCTGAGCAGGAACGCTGGATGTTTACCACAGGAGGTATGATTGAAAACATCGGCGTAATGCAAGTAAGGGTTGGGCTTAACTAATTATGTAAAATAGCTATTCAAGCTGTTGTCCTGGTCTCAGTTGTGTGCTGACTATGGAGGCTGCCGGTGGATCTTCCTCCCAGGGCTCTGTGGAGACAAGTTCCGTACCCTCTCTGGTATGTAACATTGTGGCAATTGGTTGCATATCCTTTAGGAGGGTTATTAGGCTTGACTGTGCTAATGGCTGTTATTTATTTGTTTTATTGCAGCCTAAAATGGAAAGATCAGATTATAAATCAGAATCCAAATCTGGATCAAGACAAGAAAGATCTGATAAGCCTGACAAGCCTGATAAACCTGATAAAATTGACAAGTTAACACGACATGCTGGTTCTAAATCAACTCATAAATCAGGGAAAAAATGTGCTATATGTGGAAATTATGTCATCCTCTTCAAAAGTATTATGCCAGGATTGTACTAAGAAAGTGGTTAGAGAAGAAACCCCTTCTATGTTAAAGGAGTTAAAGGGATGGATTAGATCCGAGATTTCTTCTGCGGTGCAGACTATCAAGGTCCCAGAGGTGCCAGTGGTTAATGTACAGGGGTCTTCAGTACCAGGAGCAATATCTGTAGCCCCGTCAGGGTCAGACATCCCAGGTCCTTCAGGTGTAGTCCCTATGGAGGACCCTACCTTAAAAAGAAAAAGGGGAGAGGACGATTCTGAGGATTCAGAAATGTCAGAAGGGGAATTGGACATCCCTGGAAGAGATACCCTCAGAGACTGAGAAATCTGCTGATAAGACTGTAAAAAATCAAAAGTTTGCTTTTTACACTGACTTTATGAATGAGTTATTGGAAGCCATGCATAAGGCCATGGGTATTACTACAGAGCAAAAGACTTTATCTCCATTAGATCAGATGTATGAAAAATTATCAGAACCTCAGGTGGCTTTTATTCCGGTGCATAGTAGCCTTAAAGGGAAGGTTCAAGCAAAAAAAAAAAATGAGATTCACTTACCTGGGGCTTCTACCAGCCCCATGTAGCCATCCTGTGCCCTTGTAGTCACTCACTGCTGCTCCAGTCCCCCGCTGGCAGCTTTCTGACCTCGGAGGTCAGGGCCACATTGCATACATTTTTACGCATTCCAGCTAGTGCAGGAACAAAAATTTACGCGTTTCACCACTAACGTGTAAAAATGTATGTGTTAATGTTCCTGCACTAGCGGGAATGTGTAAAAATGTACGCAATTTGGCCCTGACCTCCGAGGTCAGAAAGCTGCCAGCGGGGGACTGGAGCAGCAGTGAGTGACTACGAGGGCACAGAATGGCTGCATAGGGCTGGTAGAAGCCCCAGGTAAGTGAATCTCATTTTTTTTTTTTTGCTTGGACCTTCCCTTTAAGGGGATTATTAAAAAGGAGTGGGAAAATCCGGATAAGAGGGCTTTCTGGTCAAAGACACTAAACAAGAGGTATCCTTATAGCCCAGAAGACCAGAAGTTTTGGGGTACTTCACCCAAACTAGACCCATCCCTTTCTAAAGTGTCCAGGAGATCGGATCTAGAGTTTGAAGATTTTGGCAGTCTAAAAGACCCAATTGATAAAAAGATGGACAATATTTTGAGAAGGGCATGGGAAACAGCATCTTTGAATTTTAAACCTTCTGTGGCATCTACAGCGGTAGCAAGATCTTTGAAAGTATGGTTGTTGGAAGTCCATTCTCGGATCGCCTCAGGGGTATCTAGGGAGGAAGTTCTGAATTTTTTCCCCAAAAATTTTACATGCAACAAATTATCTATCTGATGCAGCTGATGATTCAGTTAGGCTCACAGCAAGAACCACAGCCCTAGTTAACTCAGCCAGAAGAGGTATTTGGGTGAAAACATGGCAGGGGGGCACCTCATCTAAATCAAAGTTGTGCAGCATTCCGTGTGAAGGGGGCTTATTATTTGGAACCAAGTTAGAGGAGACACTTGAGAGATCTGCTGATAAGAAGAAGATTTTCCCGTATAAAAGAAATTTTCCGCCCTAACTGTTCCTTTCGTGTTTCAGGGAAAAGCGAACAGGAAAACAAGGGGAACCAGAGAAGGAGATGGATTCCGAACAAGTCCCAGCGTCCGAAGACCAATACTCAGTATAACTTCTCAGGTCAATCAACAAAGCAATGACTCCAGGATTCCGGTGGGGGGCAGACTAGCTCACTTTTACGAACAGTGGCAGTTAGAGTTTGAAAACAGGCGGTTACTGAAAATTATTCTCCAGGGGTACAAAATAGAATTCATAGCCCCACCACCTTCTCAATTCAGGGTGACCCCTTCCCCAAGAGCTCTAGTTCAGGCTCAGGCCCTCCAGTCCGAAGTAAACTTGCTGTTAGAAAAAAGGGTTATACGGAGAGTCCCAAAGTGCCAAGAAAGACTGGGGTTTTACTCCCCAGTCTTCCTAATAAAGAAACCTCAAGGAAGTTACAGATTCATCTTAAATCTAAAGAAGCTGAACACTGCAGTGAGATACAGAAAGTTTCGAATGGACAACATTCGCTCAGTATTAAACCTACTACAAGAGAATTGTTATTTGACATCACTGGATCTAAAAGATGCATATCTGCACGTGCCGATTCATCTGGAATCACAGCAGTTCCTGAGATTTGCAGTGGTGTTACAAGGAGAGGTAAGACACTTTCAGTTTGTCGCCCTTCCTTTTGGGTTATCTTCAGCCCCATGGCTGTTCACAAAAATCATGGCAGAAGTGTTAGCAGGGCTTAGACTTCAATCTATCCATGTGATATCTTACCTGGATGATTTGCTTATCTGGGGACCTTCTATTGAATTAGTGGGATCCCAAACTCAGTCCACTCTAGACTTTCTTCAGACCCTGGGGTGGTTAATTAACTGGGATAAGTCATCTTTGCAACCTCTAAAAAAGATGGAATTTTTGGGGTTTGAGATATGTACCACAGATAAAAGACTGTTTCTACCTAACAAAAAATCTTCTGGGTTATTAAAGTCTGTTCTCTCTTTTCAGAATCTGAAAACAATATCCTTGAGGAACGTGATGGCCTTGTTGGGCACATTAACCTAGTCTTTCCCTGCAATACAGTGGGGTCAACTGCACTCCAGAAGCCTCCAGAATTGGATCCTGTCAAAATGGGACAAGCATCTGTCCTCTTTGGACAAAACAGTCATGATCCCTTGGAGCGTCAAGCAGTCGCTTCTGTGGTGGACGGAGCCGCAACATCTATTGACAGGGAATCTTTGGGAGTTTCCAACTCAGTGCATCATAACGACAGACGCAAGCTCTTGGGGATGGGGAGCGCATCTGGGCACTCTGACGGCTCAGGGGCAATGGTCAAGCCGGATCAGCAATTCAAACAGCAGAGAGTTGCAAGCAGTCTGGGAGGCCTTACTGGCATTCAAAGTGCATATCTGGCAAACACATGTGACGGTACGTTCAGACAACAGTACAGTGGTAGCGTACCTAAATCATCAAGGAGGCACAAGAAGCAAGTCACTACAACTTCAGGCGTCAAGGATTCTGCATTGGGCAGAACGCAATCTCAAATCTATAAAAGCGGTTCACCTGAAGGGGACATTAAATTGCCTAGCGGATTACCTGAGCAGATGCAGTCTGTCCCAGGACGAATGGAGTCTCAACGACCAGGTATTTCATCAGCTAACAGAATACTGGAAGACCCCTCTGGTGGACTTATTCGCCAGGAAGAGCAATGCCAAATGCCGGATGTTTTGCTCTCTTTGTCCCCAAGACGAGCCGTGGGTGGTAGATGCTTTCTCGATCAGCTGGAGCCATCACAGAATGTACATTTTTCCGCCTCTACATTTGATTTCCAGAGTACTGAACAAAATCTATCGAGACCAGGCAAAAGCAATTTTCATTGTCCCATATTGGCCAAAAAGACTGTGGTTTGCTCTGCTACAATGATTAGCTACGGATCATCTGTTCCTTCCGGAACAAGAGGACCTGTTAACTCAGGGACCAGCAGTGCATCCCAATCTGAGCCTTCTTCATCTTTCAGCATGGAGCCTGAATGGCGAATACTGAAAAGTAAAGGGTTCTCTAATAAATTGGCGGAAACACTTTTACAAAGCAGGAAGAAGGTGACGCGCCAAATATACTATAAAGCCTGGAGGGTATACAGCAATTGGTGTGAATTGAATTCTAGGGATACGGGTCAGTCCAATTCAGTTCTAGAATTCCTGCAGAATGGATTCCAGAAGGGTCTAAGTAGCAGTACATTGAAAGTACAGGTTTCAGCATTAACAGTCTTTCTTGACAGAAAATTGGCAGAGGAAGAACATATCATCAGATTCTTCAAGGCACTCAAGAGATTTCGACCTACGGTCCAGAACAGAGTGCCATCTTGGGATCTGAACACTGTTCTACAGGGTTTATGTGAGCCACCCTTTGAACCACTGGCGGATAGTTCTGACAAACACTTGACCATCAAGAATGCTTTTCTTCTAGCAATAACTTCAGCCAGAAGAGTAGGAGAGTTGCAGGCGTTATCAATTCTAGAGCCATATTGTGTTATAAGTGATGACAGAATTACACTTCGTCTGGATACCACTTTCCTACCGAAAGTTGTTTCAAAGTTTCACAGATCTCAAGAAATTTTCCTGCCTTCCTTTTGTAATAACCCTTCCAATCAGAAGGAACAGAGATTACATTGCCTGGATGCCAGAAGATGTGTTCTGGAGTATCTTCATCGTACGGAGTCCTGGAGAAATTCCAACGCCCTACTAGTACTATTTGCCGGAAAATTCAAGGGTAAACAGGCCTCAAAATCATCCATAGCCAGATGGATCAAGCAGGCTATTTCTCTTTCTTATGCTCAACAAGGCAAACAACTGAATTCTGCGGTCAGAGCTCATTCTACCAGAGCAGTATCGACTTCCTGGGCAGAGAGGGCAGGAGCATCAGTTGAGCAAATTTGCAAGGCAGCCACCTGGTCAAGTCAGAATACCTTCGTGAGACATTATAGGCTAGATGTATTGTCTAGTGCCGACTTAACGTTCGGCAGAAAAGTATTGCAGGCTGTAATCCCTCCCTAAATATTTCTTGTTTATCATCTCAGGTTTGCTGTCCTGAGACGTTCTGGGAAAGACCAAAATTACTTACGGTAATTTCTTTTCCAGAAGTCGGAAGGACAGCACCCTTACTACCCACCGCTATTTCTTATTAAAATTGATTGGAAGCATCATTATGTGTGGAGTCTTTTATTAACTAAGGGGGTAAGGACATGACGAAGTATATATATGTTTGCATGTGCCCTGCCTATCTAATTATGCAAATTGTTTAATCTACTTCCTGTCCAGTGTATATGGAAGGAGAGAAGTCTCAGGGTTGCTGTCCTTCCGACTTCTGGAAAAGAAATTACTCTAAGTAATTTTGGTCTTTTGTACTGACATGTTTGCCCGCATTGCGTTTATTTTGTACTGACATGTTGCCCATTGCGTTTATTTTCTGGTGTCCGGGGTAACTGTTACTGCATTTATTATTTAATGGTCATAGATGGCTATGTTTGCTGCTTTGTGGTTACGGTATACTATTAGCATCACACAGTTTCTGCACACCCATGATGCACAGTCTCGTTTGTCTACATCATGGCGTAAACACTGCTTTCTTATGCCTCGCTGTTACATCATTACGTTAGCTCCGCCCAAACAATGTCATGGCCACACCCATTTTTCACCGCGGCGCAGCCACACCCCCCGGTCTTCATCGCTGCGCACTCCTCAGTCCTCCCCACTTTTCGCCGCCCCTCCCCGCGACCCCTCTCCCTGTTCCAGGTTGGACCCACAAAAATCTGGTCACTCTAGTTTAGGGGTGTCAGTGTGTGTCAGCAGTGGGTCTTAAGGCAGGGAACACGATGCAGAATCAAATGCACAACGACCTTGCCATTGATTTAATGATCTACATGGGGCTGGAGGAAACCCCGGGTAAGTTCAGATTTCCTCTTTAACCACCCTGGTGGTATTGACGAGCTCAGCTCGTCCAGGAAAAACTTGCTGAAAGCGGTATTGACGAGCTGAGCTCGTTAATACTGCCAGGGAGATTTCTTGTTTCTCTGCCCCGCCGGCTGTACTTTTCCCTCATCAGAGGGATTCCCCAGGATGGCTGGATGCCTGTCAGCACACTGTGGGTAGCGATCTGTGCTACCCACAGCGTGCAGAACTAGCATCCAGCCACCCTGGGGAATCCCTGTGCAGCCATCGGAGCAGAGAATGTGCTCAGCAGCGTGCGGGATTCCCTTCTGTGCTGCGGGTGGCTGGTGCGGGGATCCCCTCTGTGGGGGGGGGGGTGTCCCCTGCTGTGCTGTGGGTGGCTGGTGCGGGGATCCCCTCTGTGGGGGGGGGGGGGTGTCCCCTGCTGTGCTGCGGGTGGCTGGTGCGGGGATCCCCTTCTGTGCTGGCTGGTAGTGGCGGGCGGGGATCCTCTCTGTGGGGAGGGGGGGGGGGCATCCCCGTACTGTGCGTGCGGGTGACCCTGTAGTGTGTGTGTGTGTGGGGGGGTATCTGGTCTTGGCCGGTCGGGGACACCCCCTTCTGTGCGGGGGGGGGGGGGAGGCGGGTGTCCCCTTCTATGAGAGCTGTGGGTGGCCTCTCCCTCCTCCCTCTCTGTCCGCCGTGCCCCCCTCACCCCCGATCCCGTGTCCCCCCCCCCCCCCCGAGTCTCCCCCCTGTCAGTCAGAAGCCCTGCTTTACTCACCTGAGGGCTTTCTTCTGCGCTGGCCGAGATTGACACCCTCCATCTCCATCGCCGAAGTCCCGGTCTCTGTAATTACAGTACGCGGCTTGGTGACGTCACCAAGCCGCGTACAGTAATTACAGAGAACACGAGACTTCGCGATGGAGGAGGAAGTGCGCCGCTTCCGCCGCAGGAGCAAGCCCTCAGGTGAGTAGATCCGAGCTTCTGACAGGAGGGAGACACGGGATTGGGGAGGGGGGCATGGGGGATCGGAAGGGATGGGGGGAAGAGGAGGGAGAGGCCACCCACAGCCCTCATAGATGGGGACACCCACCTCCCCCCCACCACAGAAGGGGGTGTCCCCGACCGACCATGACTAGCCCCCATAGAAGGGGATACCCCCCCACACACACAGAAGGGCCACCCAGCCACCTGCACGCACAGTATGGGGATTTCCCCCCCCCCCACAGAGGGGATCCCCACCGGCCACTACCAGCCAGCACAGAAGGGGAGCACCCCCACAGAAGGGACACCCGGCCAGAGTCAGGGGGCATCGGGGGCAATGGGGGGGGGGGGCAGAGGCACCCGCAAACCTGGCTCCCTATACATATGACTCCCTACACCTGGCTGCACATCTGTCTCCTATACACCTGGCAAACATCTTGCTCCCTATATACCTGTCAAAACATCTGGCTAAACTATTCCTGGCTGCACATCTGGCTAACTACACCTGGCTGCACATCTGGCTAACTATACCTGGCTGCACATCTGGCTAACTATACCTGGCTGCACATCTGGCTAACTATACCTGGCTATACATCTGGCTAACTATACCTGGCTATACATCTGGGTCTTATACTCACCATTGGCATGCTGATCCCTCGTCGCGTACCTCTGATAGCTTCCCCAGTGCCTTCTTCCATGTCCCTTGGCGGATTTTGCTTCTCCCTTGGAGATCACATGTCCCCCGTCGATCGGCGTTGATGGAACCAGTGTCACACAGCATCATCAAAATCTCGCAGCAAACACTTTAATTCAATACAATAACCTGTATTGAATTCAATATAAAAAAAAATAGCAAAAAAAAAAAATTGGTTGAAAATTATGGGAAATTAATTGAACCACTTTTTGCACGGAAATCCTGGGGAAATAGAACGCCAGGGTGGCTACTGCTCTGCTCAAGGTCCCTCTAAAGTGTACCTGAGATTGCAATCATGGGTGTATTTATGCTCGCCTTCCTACAGCCCTGTGGGTTGTGTGGGCTCCCTCGTTGGCTTCTCCAGCCGCCCGGTTCCCTTGTTCTCCCACCCAATTGTGGCCAGTTCTGCGCATGCACGGACTGGTCACGTGCGCACCCCTGCTGCGCTCCCATACCTGGGAGCATTCTGCATCTGCGCAGTACTACCTGGGAGCGTGACACAGAGTGTGGGCGACTAAGCCGCGCATGAACAGAAGAGCGTGGCCAGACAGATTTCCAGGGGGAAGGGAGGGGAGGGGTGATAACAAGTGAATAACCTTTAAGGGCCCTTTTCCACTAGCAATCGCTAGCGTTCGCGCTAAACGCTAGCGATTGCTGAATCGCAAGTGCAGGAAACTTCCCGGCGATTGCGTTCACGATTTTGCTATGCAATGCACTGCATAGCAAAATTGTGGCAAAGATCGCTCCGCGGTGCGTTTGCATTTGAATCAAAAAACCAATCGCGGTAGTGGAAATTGCCTACCGTGATTCCTATGTTAAAAAGCAAACCGTAGCGATTTCAAAATCACTAGCGGTTTGCGATTTTGTGATTCAGCATCGCAATCGCCGCTAGTGGAAAAGGGCCCTTACTGCTTAATACTGGGGGGGGGGGGGAGGATATGGTGAGTAAGCTGCCAACACATGCTATTGGGGGAACCTAGTCCTAGCTATCCTGAGGGCATCTACTCCTAGCTATCTATCCTGCGGGCTCCTACACCTCCAATCCAAAAAAGCTTTATTGGCAGGGCCAAATACATTTAACATTGCCAAATCAAAACAAAGCATTAACATGGGGGTGGGAATAAGGGAAGGGTATAGGGGGTTGGGGTATGTAGTCCTTAGGGTGTGGGGGATGTAAGGGACAATATGGGGGGGTTGGGATATACAGTCCATGAGGGTATTGGGGGTATACAGTCCATGTGGTATCATGTTCCTCTCAGTTGGCGGCAGGCTGTGACATATCGGGCAGCAATTTGCACGGTTGTTTCCTCCTCCACCTCTCTTCTTATCCTGAGGGCACCTACTCCTAGCTATCTATCCTGAGGGCACCTACTCCTAGTTATCTATCCTGTGGGCTCCTAAACCTCTCTACTTATGCTGAGGGCACCTACTCCTAGTTATGTATCCTGAGGACACCTACTCCTAGTTATGTATCCTGAGGACACCTACTCCTAGTTATGTATCCTGAGGACACCTACTCCTAGTTATGTATCCTGAGGACACCTACTCCTAGTTATGTATCCTGAGTACACCTACTCCTAGTTATGTATCCTGAGTACACCTACTCCTAGTTATGTATCCTGAAGGCACCTACTCCTAGTTTTGTATCCTGAGGGCACCTACTCCTAGTTATGGATCCTGCAGGCACCCACCTACACCTGGCTACCTATCCTGAGGGCAGCTACTCCTGGCTTCCTGTACTGAGGGCACCTACCCCATGCTACCTATACTGAGTGCACCTATACCTGGCTACCTACCACCTACCTATACTGAGTCTGAGGGTGTTTTATTTTGGGGGGGGGGGGTGTATGATGTGTCACGTAGATCTAATCATTTGGCTTGACGTGCCACGACTTCAAGAAAGTTTGGAACCACTGTTGTAAATGGTGGCGGTGATGGGGTAGCTAGTGGCCAGACACAGCAGCCAGTGTGTGGGCCTGGGGAGGGGGGCCCAGGTCTGATGATGTGTGAGGGGCCCCAAAATTTTTGATGGCGGCCCTGGCTGTACGGCACTGGATGACCATGGCAACCGAAGCACAGTTATGGGACGCACGTGGCCAGGGACGCGCAGGCACAATGGCCATGTGACTGGACAGTTGCCAAAAACAAAACTAGCTTGCTGTGGGGGACTGGAGGATCGGTTTGTCCCTGTGTGGGCACAGGATGGCTGCAGGGGGCTGATGGAAGCAGTGCTGCTCAACAGGATTCCGGATATCAGAGTAGACCCGGATATCTGAACTTTTTAGGCCTATCCGACCAGATCCGGATTCCGGATACCTGGGCCAAAATCCGGATAGCTATCTGCGGATAGTTTGACAGCCAACCCGGATATCCACGGATTTCTCCCAGATATCCGAATCCGGATTACTAGTTCAATGGCAAAAAGAGAGAGAGAAACACACACACCACCCTCCTCCCTCGCGCTCGCTCTCTCTCGGATGTCAAAAGCCAGCTTACATACATTGGCCAGGAATCGAACCCATGTCCACTGCTTTGAAGGCAGCTATGCTCACCACTATACTACCAACAGCACTACATGCTGAAGCCAGCCTAGCATGTACCATTGTGAAAGCAGTGGGACACATGGTGAAACTGCTTACAAGATTAAATTCAAGACTTCAGAATCAGAAAGATCATGTGCCCCCCTGGATGATGCTGGTGTAACACACACAGCAAAGGACAGAAATTTGAAGTCTGGAAGATTCCAGACACATATACACAGTCCTTGTGGCGCAATTGGTTAGTGCATTTGGCTGTTAACCGAAAGGTTGGTGGTTCAAGTCCACCCAGGGATGGCCTTGCATTTTGTGCTGAACAGTTGTCCAAAGAAATCCCCAGATAGCCATTTAGCAGCCATGACATATACACAGCGGCGAGGAGAGCTGTGCTAAGCAGTGGACCTGGGTTCGATTCCTGGCCAAGGTATGAGAGCGTGCTTTTGACATCCTACAAATCCCTGGAAGACAAGATTCTTCTCCTCCTCCGGAGGAGGAAGGTGCTAAGACTACTACTGGGCCAGGGAGGAAGGGCCCTTTACAAAATAATGAAGACACATGCCTCATATACCCTTAGAATCGTTTTTAAAGCAATTTAAAAGGCCACTTCCGGGTTTCCATCCGGATATCCGAATCCGGCGGATACTGGGGTCGGACATCCGACTCGGATTGGAAAATTTTTGATCCAGATATCCGACGCGGATCGGGTAGAGCACTATCCATATCCAAATTAGTCTCAGATAGTGAAAAGTGGTATCCGAGCAGCACTGGATGGAAGCCCCAGGTAAGTGAAACTTTTTTTTTTCTTTTTAAGTAAACCAAGGGTCTTATCTATTTGCCATAAATACCTCATAATCCTTGCAAGATCCCTGTACTTAAAGTATCTGAATGACACTTACAGTATATTTGCTACAAAAAAACCTCTCTACCGCCTTCTGATTGATGCTCTAACATTGTCAGTCAACAGAAAGTCTGAAGAAGGCTTATAAGCTGTAAACTTACGTTTTTTCTTTTAAACTAGAGCTTGTATTTTAGAGACAGTAATAATAACAGTACAATAATCCCGATTCAAAACTTCCCGTCTGTAAAATGCAAGCTCTAGTCTCCAGCTATTAGCTATTAACCTCCTTGGTGGTGCATTTCTGTCTGAACTTAGGAGTCAAAAGCAGTAAAAAAAATTTCAAGAATTTAAGTCATAACTCACCAAAATATGTCAGAATAAAAGCTTGGTAGACTTTCTGCATATAAATAAAAGATTAGAGCACAACTTTGTTGATCTATTTAAATGTATGAATAAACTTTAAAAATTGTGTAGCTGTACAAATAAGTCAGGCAGAGAGTAGTTAAAATCCAGGTAAAAATCGGTAACTGTAATTGGCTATTTTGTCATCCTGTGCTTTTAAATGAGCTTTTCTGCCATGGCAGTCAGGTGACACGGGGAGAGATCAAATTACAACTTGTGATTATAGACATATGAGGAGGAATTAGACAAGCTAATATATATATATATATATATATATATATATATATATATATTATGCAGGAGAACAGAGGCGCCAAAAGGATAAAAGGAAGCTAAATGAGCTTAAAAACCAAATTCTTGGTAAATAGAGGAGGTAGTGGTAGACTTACCTCCTCCAAGTAGACACACAACGACTGTAGTAAACACAGTCAATATATTTTATTTATGAACTCCAAATATGCAACGCGTTTCACAGGTTTGATCCCGCTTCATCAGGCAAAGAGGTGCCTGGCTCTTCTACTGACCACATATGCTATTGCTCCGTTATTGCCTGATGAAGCGGGATCAAACCTGCGAAACGCGTTGCATTTGGAGTTCATAAAAAAAATTGACTGTTTACTACAGTCGTTGTGTGTCTACTTGGAGGAGGTAAGTCCACCACTACCTCCTCTATTTACCAAGAATTTGGTTTTTAAGCTCATTTAGCTTCCTCCTGTGACTCCAGCTGGGCTATTTGCCTACTTAAGTGCCCCTGTGGTAAGAGTTATGTTGGGCAGACAACACAAAGACTTAAAGATAGAGTAGCTTCACATAAATCTGCCATTCGAAAGAAGAACATGGAACAAACAGTTTCTGAACATTTTACTCGTAGTGGCCATAATGTTAGTCAGCTAAGAGTCTGTGTTATTGATGGAGTTAAAATGGATAGTAAGGGTGGCAATCGGTAGTGTTGGGCGAACATCTAGATGTTCGGGTTCGGGCCGAACATGGCCGCGATGTTCGGGTGTTCGACCCGAACTCCGAACATAATGGAAGTCAATGGGGACCCGAACTTTTGTGCTTTGTAAAGCCTCCTTACATGCTACATATTTTTAGCAAAAAGAGCTTATAGTTTTTGAGAAAATCGATTTTAAAGTTTCAAAGGGAAAACTGTCTTTTAAATGCGGGAAATGTCTGTTTTCTTTGCACAGGTAACATGCTTTTTGTCGGCATGCAGTCATAAATGTAATACATATAAGAGGTTCCAGGAAAAGGGACAGGTAACGCTAACCCAGCAGCAGCACACGTGATGGAACAGGAGGAGGGTGGCGCAGGAGGAGAAGGCCACGCTTTGTGAGACACAACAACCCAGGCCTTGCATGAGGACAAGAAGCGTGCGGATAGCATGCTTTGTACCGCCATGCAGTCATAAATGTAATAAAGATAAGTGGTTCAATAAACAGGGACCACGCGGCAACGCTAACCCAGCAGCAGCAGACGTGATGGAACAGGAGGAGGCGCAGGAGGAGAAGGCCACGCTTTGTGAGACACAACAACCCAGGCCTTGCATGAGGACAAGAAGCGTGCGGATAGCATGCTTTGTACCGCCATTCAGTCATAAATGTAATAAAGATAAGTGGTTCAATAAACAGGGACCACGCGGCAACGCTAACCCAGCAGCAGCAGACGTGATGGAACAGGAGGAGGCGCAGGAGGAGAAGGCCACGCTTTGTGAGACACAACAACCCAGGCCTTGCATGAGGACAAGAAGCGTGCGGATAGCATGCTTTGTACCGCCATGCAGTCATAAATGTAATAAAGATAAGTGGTTCAATAAACAGGGACCATGCGGCAACGCTAACCCAGCAGCAGCAGACGTGATGGAACAGGAGGAGGCGCAGGAGGAGAAGGCCACGCTTTGTGAGACACAAAAACCCAGGCCTTGCATGAGGACAAGAAGCGTGCGGATAGCATGCTTTGTACCGCCATGCAGTCATAAATGTAATAAAGATAAGAGGTTCCATAAACAGGGACCGGCAACGCTAACCCAGCAGCAGCAGCAGCACACGTGATGGAACAGGAGCAGGCGCAGGAGGAGAAGGCCAT
Source organism: Hyperolius riggenbachi (assembly GCF_040937935.1). NCBI lineage: Eukaryota > Metazoa > Chordata > Amphibia > Anura > Hyperoliidae > Hyperolius > Hyperolius riggenbachi. Next base: position 238,444,748 of record NC_090651.1, on the reverse strand, counting down.
GCTTTTTGAGACACAACAACCCAGGCCTTGCATGAGGACAAAAAGCGTGCGGATAGCATGCTTTGTACCGCCATGCAGTCATAAATGTAATAAAGATAAGTGGTTCAATAAACAGGGACCACGCGGCAACGCTAACCCAGCAGCAGCAGACGTGATGGAACAGGAGGAGGCGCAGGAGGAGAAGGCCATGCTTTTTGAGACACAACAACCCAGGCCTTGCATGAGGACAAAAAGCGTGCGGATATAGCAGCAATGCTTTTTGCCGCCATGCAGTCATAAATGTAATACAGATGAGAGGTTCAATAAACAGGGACCGGAAACGCTACACCATCCCAGATGTTCATTGGTCATGTTACTTGGTTGGGGTCCTGGAGTGTTGCGTAGTCATTTCCAATCCAGGATTGATTCATTTTAATTTGAGTCAGACGGTCTACATTTTCTGTGGAGAGGCAGATACGCCGATCTGTGACGATGCCTCCAGCAGCACTGAAACAGCGTTCCGACATAACGCTGGCTGCCGGGCAAGCCAGCACCTCTATTGCGTACATTGCCAGTTCGTGCCAGGTGTCTAGCTTCGATACCCAATAGTTGAAGGGTGCAGATGAATTGTTCGACACAGCTACGTCATCTGATATGTAGTCCTTGACCATCTTCTCCAGGCGATCGGTGTTGGAGGTGGATCTGCACGCTTGCTGTTCAGTGGGCTGCTGCTGCATGGGTGTCAGAAAATTTTCCCACTCCAAGGACACTGCCGATACCATTCCCTTTTGGGCACTAGCTGCGGCTTGCGTTGTTTGCTGCCCTCCTGGTCGTCCTGGGTTTGCGGAAGTCAGTCTGTCGGCGTACAACTGGCTAGAGGAGGGGGAGGATGTCAATCTCCTCTCTAAAGTCTCCACAAGGGCCTGCTGGTATTCTTCCATTTTGACCTGTCTGACTCTTTCTTCAAGCAGTTTTGGAACATTGTGTTTGTACCGTGGATCCAGAAGGGTATAAACCCAGTAATTGGTGTTGTCCAGAATGCGCACAATGCGTGGGTCGCGTTCAATGCAGTCTAGTATGAATTGAGCCATGTGTGCCAGAGTCCTACCAGAATCCTCATCATCCTCTTGTGAGCATTGTGATAGTTGTTGTGATGCATCATAGTCGTCACCTTCCTCCTGGTCTGCTTCTGCTGACCATTCGCGCTGAATTGTGGAAGTCCAACGTGCACCGCTCTGGCCCTCGTCAGTGGTGGCATGAAATTCCTGCTCCAACTCCAGCTGTTCCTCCTCCTCTTCTTCGTCATAGCTGCTGGGGCTAGCGTTCCCTGAGGCGGATGGCCTGATGTTGGTACCATCACGCTGATCATTTTCTCCTTCAGATTCCCCCAGTTGCATCATGACAGCTGTTTCCTTGATTTTCAACATTGACCTCTTCAGTAAACACAGCAGTGGTATGGTAATGCTGACTGAAGAGTTGTCACTGCTCACAAGCAACGTGGATTGCTCAAAAGTTTGGAGGACTTGGCAGAGGTCCAACATGTTGGCCCAATCGGATCCACAGAAGCTTGGCAGCTGTCCGGATGCGCCTCGGTACTGCGCCGTCATGTACTGGACCACTGCACTCTTCTGCTCACAAAAGCGTGCTAGCATGTGCAGCGTAGAATTCCAGCGCGTAGGGACATCACACAGCAAGCGATGGTGGGGGAGATTGAAGCGCTCCTGCATCTTGGCGAGTGCCCCCGAAGCAGTACTGGAATTTCTACAATGTTTGGCCACTCGACGCACCTTCAACAGAAGATCGGCCACGTCTGGATATGTCCTCAGGAACCGCTGAACTACTAGGTTCATCACGTGCGCCAGGCAAGGGATGTGTGTCAGCTTAGCCAACCTTAAAGCGCGAATGAGATTACTCCCATTATCACACACAACCATGCCCGGTTTCAGGTCCAGCGGTGCCAGCCACAAATCCGTCTGTTCCTTTATTCCCTTCCAAATTTCCTCCCCTGTGTGCTGCTTATCCCCAAGGCAGATCAGCTTCAGCAACGCTTGCTGACGCATGCCAACAGCTGTGCTGCACTGCTTCCACGATCCTACTGCTGCTGGGTTAGCGTTTCCGGATGAGGTACAGCTTTGAGATGCGTTAGAGGAGAAGGAGTCAGAGAGGTAGGTGCTGCTGTTGTTATCCAGTGGGAGGGACGGCGGTGCAGCTGTTTGCGGCGTGGGCAACACCCGCGCCGTAGCAGGTGAGGAATCGCTGCCAGGCTCCACAAGGTTCACCCAGTGCGTGGTAAGGGAGATGTATCGACCCTGTCCGAACGCACTCGTCCAAGTGTCAGTGGTGAGGTGAACCTTGCAGGCAACGGCATTCTTCAAGCTTCGGGTTATTTTGCTGACCACGTGCTCATGCAACTCAGGCACTGCAGAGCGCGCAAAGTGGTAGCGGCTGGGAACCACGTAACGTGGGATGGCCACTGACATCATGCCCTTGAAGCTGTTTGTCTCCACCACTCGATATGGCAGCATTTCGCAGGCCAGAAGCTTGGCTATGCTGGCTGTTACTGCCACGGCCCGGGGGTCATTTGCTGGCAATTTCCTCTTGCGCTCAAACATCTCCGACACAGACAACTGAACCGTAGCGCTGCACACGGAAGGGCTGTTGGTTGTTGTGTTTGATGAACACTGGGAGACCTCAAGAGCACTACTCCGGAAAGTGACAGTGTCAGCGTCGTCTGATGTTTGTGAATGTTGTGAACCACGCAATGGCTGGGCTACTGCTGCTGCTGAGGCGAGTCTGGTGGTGAGTCTGGTGAACCCAAGGGAGGCAGTGTTGCTGGTACCCTGTCCTGCCGCGTTTGCCCACAGAGTGGGATGTTTGGATAGCATGTGGCGGCTCATGCTGGTGGTGGAGAGGTTGTTAATACTTTTCCCCCTGCTCAGGCGGATCTTGCACACCTTGCAAATCGCCATGGTAACATCCTCAGTGCAGTCTTCAAAGAAAGCCCAGACTTTGGAGCACCTGCCTCCTTGCTGGCGATTTCTGTTTGCTCCTCTTTTGCCTCTCACTTGAACTTCCACGCTTGTGGTGGCTGAAATTGCGCGCCGCCTACCTTGTGGCACAAGGCGAACTCGTGCAGCAGTGGGTTCTTCAACAGACTCATCTGTGCTGCTGCTACAACGGCGATGTTCTCGTTCACAAACAAAATCTGGGTCTATGTCCACATTGTCCATACCCTCCTCTTCCATCTCCTCAAACTCGTCATATGTCATTGTGGGGGGCCGCCGCCGTGGAGTAGAGCTCCCCAGAACAACCTCTGCGCAGCTCACTCCAACGTCGTCTTCCAGATCTTGTCGGCCGACCTCCTGCAATTGCAACCCCTCCTGCCCAACTTGCTCTGGGATTTGGGTTTCCGAGTCCTCCTCGGACTCGCCTTGTATTTCAGTGCGCGGTGCATTTCCCACAGTTAATGGTTGTGAATCCGGGCACAACATTTCTGGCTGTTCCTCCATTGACCTTTGAAAGGTGGAAGTTTGTTGGGCTGGGAATAGCTCCTGCGAATACCCCATTGTGTCCTGAGGTAATTCATCGGACTGGTTATCTGGCAGTTGTGTGCGTGGTGTCGCTGCCGGTTGTGTCAGCTTTGTGCCCACTGGCTCCTTGTAACTGGCTGAGGACTCGGACCTCGTGCGTGATGTGCTGGTGCTGCTTAACCCACTGCTGGACGCTTGAGAGGTCATCCAAGTAATTATCTGGTCCTGTTCTTTTGGATCTGTGAGGGTTGTTGTCCTGGACAACATGGGCGGTATTGAGTGGGTTTTCTTGGGTGCTCCCCTGTGGCCTGTACGTGAACCGTCAGGGGAAACACCTCTTCCCTTGCCCCTTCCTCTTTCACCGGATTTCTTCCTCATTTCACTTGTCATTACAGTACACGCTGACTGGCAGCAGTACAGTGGCAGTACAGAAATGCTATACAGTACCACTATTCCCAGCAGCGACACAGAGCACAATGCTATACAGTGGCGGGTCAGCGGTGTACCACTATTCCCAGCAGCGACACAGAGCACAATGCTATACAGTGGCGGGTGAGCGGTGTACTACTGTTCCCAGGCCCAGCAGACACAGAGTGGAAGTAAACACAATGCTATATAGTCTGGCTGAGCGGTGTACACAGAGTGGCAGTACACACAATGCTATATAGTCTGGCTGAGCAGTGTACACAGAGTGGCAGTACACACAATGCTATATAGTCTGGCTGAGCGGTGTACACAGAGTGGCAGTACACACAATGCTATATAGTCTGGCTGAGCGGTGTACACAGAGTGGCAGTACACACAATGATATATAGTCTGGCTGAGCCGTGTACACAGAGTGGCAGTACACACAATGCTATATAGTCTGGCTGAGCCGTGTACACAGAGTGTCAGTAAACAATGCTATATATAGCGTGGCTGAGCGAGGTACACAGTGGCAGTACACACAATGATATATAGTCTGGCTGAGCCGTGTACACAGAGTGGCAGTACACACAATGCTATATAGTCTGGCTGACCCGTGTACACAGAGTGTCAGTAAACAATGGTATATAGTCTGGCTGAGCGGTGTACACAGAGTGTCAGTAAACATTGGTATATAGTCTGGCTGAGCGGTGTACACAGAGTGGCAGTAAACAATGGTATATAGTCTGGCTGAGCGGTGTACACAGAGTGGCAGTACACACAATGCTATATAGTCTGGCTGAGCGGTGTACACAGATTGGCAGTACACACAATGCTATATAGTCTGGCTGAGCGGTGTACACAGAGTGGCAGTACACACAATGATATATAGTCTGGCTGAGCCGTGTACACAGAGTGGCAGTACACACAATGCTATATAGTCTGGCTGACCCGTGTACACAGAGTGTCAGTAAACAATGCTATATATAGCGTGGCTGAGCGAGGTACACAGTGGCAGTACACACAATGCTATATAGTCAGGCTGAGCCGTGTACACAGAGTGTCAGTAAACAATGGTATATAGTCTGGCTGAGCGGTGTACACAGAGTGTCAGTAAACAATGGTATATAGTCTGGCTGAGCGGTGTACACAGAGTGTCAGAAAACACAATGCTATATATAGCGTGGCTGAGCGAGGTGCACAGTGGCAGTACACACAATGCTATATAGTCAGGCTGAGCCGTGTACACAGAGTGTCAGTAAACAATGGTATATAGTCTGGCTGAGCGGTGTACACAGAGTGTCAGTAAACAATGGTATATAGTCTGGCTGAGCGGTGTACACAGAGTGGCAGTAAACACAATGCTATATATAGCGTGGCTGAGCGAGGTGCACAGTGGCAGTACACACAATGCTATATAGTCAGGCTAAGCCGTGTACACAGAGTGGCAGTAAACACAATGCTATATATAGCGTGGCTGAGCGAGGTGCACAGTGGCAGTACACACAATGCTATATAGTCAGGCTAAGCCGTGTACACAGAGTGTCAGAAAACACAATGCTATATATAGCGTGGCTGAGCGAGGTGCACAGTGGCAGTACACACAATGCTATATAGTCAGGCTGAGCCGTGTACACAGAGTGTCAGTAAACAATGGTATATAGTCTGGCTGAGCGGTGTACACAGAGTGGCAGTAAACACAATGCTATATATAGCGTGGCTGAGCGAGGTGCACAGTGGCAGTACACACAATGCTATATAGTCAGGCTGAGCCGTGTACACAGAGTGTCAGTAAACAATGGTATATAGTCTGGCTGAGCGGTGTACACAGAGTGGCAGTACACACAATGCTATATAGTCTGGCTGACCCGTGTACACAGAGTGTCAGTAAACAATGGTATATAGTCTGGCTGAGCGGTGTACACAGAGTGTCAGTAAACAATGGTATATAGTCTGGCTGAGCGGTGTACACAGAGTGGCAGTAAACAATGGTATATAGTCTGGCTGAGCGGTGTACACAGAGTGGCAGTACACACAATGCTATATAGTCTGGCTGAGCGGTGTACACAGATTGGCAGTACACACAATGCTATATAGTCTGGCTGAGCGGTGTACACAGAGTGGCAGTACACACAATGATATATAGTCTGGCTGAGCCGTGTACACAGAGTGGCAGTACACACAATGCTATATAGTCTGGCTGACCCGTGTACACAGAGTGTCAGTAAACAATGCTATATATAGCGTGGCTGAGCGAGGTACACAGTGGCAGTACACACAATGCTATATAGTCAGGCTGAGCCGTGTACACAGAGTGTCAGTAAACAATGGTATATAGTCTGGCTGAGCGGTGTACACAGAGTGTCAGTAAACAATGGTATATAGTCTGGCTGAGCGGTGTACACAGAGTGGCAGTAAACAATGGTATATAGTCTGGCTGAGCGGTGTACACAGAGTGGCAGTACACACAATGCTATATAGTCTGGCTGAGCGGTGTACACAGATTGGCAGTACACACAATGCTATATAGTCTGGCTGAGCGGTGTACACAGAGTGGCAGTACACACAATGATATATAGTCTGGCTGAGCCGTGTACACAGAGTGGCAGTACACACAATGCTATATAGTCTGGCTGACCCGTGTACACAGAGTGTCAGTAAACAATGCTATATATAGCGTGGCTGAGCGAGGTACACAGTGGCAGTACACACAATGCTATATAGTCAGGCTGAGCCGTGTACACAGAGTGTCAGTAAACAATGGTATATAGTCTGGCTGAGCGGTGTACACAGAGTGTCAGTAAACAATGGTATATAGTCTGGCTGAGCGGTGTACACAGAGTGGCAGTAAACACAATGCTATATATAGCGTGGCTGAGCGAGGTGCACAGTGGCAGTACACACAATGCTATATAGTCAGGCTAAGCCGTGTACACAGAGTGGCAGTAAACACAATGCTATATATAGCGTGGCTGAGCGAGGTGCACAGTGGCAGTACACACAATGCTATATAGTCAGGCTGAGCCGTGTACACAGAGTGTCAGTAAACAATGGTATATAGTCTGGCTGAGCGGTGTACACAGAGTGTCAGTAAACAATGGTATATAGTCTGGCTGAGCGGTGTACACAGAGTGTCAGAAAACACAATGCTATATATAGCGTGGCTGAGCGAGGTGCACAGTGGCAGTACACACAATGCTATATAGTCAGGCTGAGCCGTGTACACAGAGTGTCAGTAAACAATGGTATATAGTCTGGCTGAGCGGTGTACACAGAGTGTCAGTAAACAATGGTATATAGTCTGGCTGAGCGGTGTACACAGAGTGGCAGTAAACACAATGCTATATATAGCGTGGCTGAGCGAGGTGCACAGTGGCAGTACACACAATGCTATATAGTCAGGCTAAGCCGTGTACACAGAGTGGCAGTAAACACAATGCTATATATAGCGTGGCTGAGCGAGGTGCACAGTGGCAGTACACACAATGCTATATAGTCAGGCTAAGCCGTGTACACAGAGTGTCAGAAAACACAATGCTATATATAGCGTGGCTGAGCGAGGTGCACAGTGGCAGTACACACAATGCTATATAGTCAGGCTGAGCCGTGTACACAGAGTGTCAGTAAACAATGGTATATAGTCTGGCTGAGCGGTGTACACAGAGTGGCAGTAAACACAATGCTATATATAGCGTGGCTGAGCGAGGTGCACAGTGGCAGTACACACAATGCTATATAGTCAGGCTGAGCCGTGTACACAGAGTGTCAGTAAACAATGGTATATAGTCTGGCTGAGCGGTGTACACAGAGTGGCAGTACACACAATGCTATATAGTCTGGCTGACCCGTGTACACAGAGTGTCAGTAAACAATGGTATATAGTCTGGCTGAGCGGTGTACACAGAGTGTCAGTAAACAATGGTATATAGTCTGGCTGAGCGGTGTACACAGAGTGGCAGTAAACAATGGTATATAGTCTGGCTGAGCGGTGTACACAGAGTGGCAGTACACACAATGCTATATAGTCTGGCTGAGCGGTGTACACAGATTGGCAGTACACACAATGCTATATAGTCTGGCTGAGCGGTGTACACAGAGTGGCAGTACACACAATGATATATAGTCTGGCTGAGCCGTGTACACAGAGTGGCAGTACACACAATGCTATATAGTCTGGCTGACCCGTGTACACAGAGTGTCAGTAAACAATGCTATATATAGCGTGGCTGAGCGAGGTACACAGTGGCAGTACACACAATGCTATATAGTCAGGCTGAGCCGTGTACACAGAGTGTCAGTAAACAATGGTATATAGTCTGGCTGAGCGGTGTACACAGAGTGTCAGTAAACAATGGTATATAGTCTGGCTGAGCGGTGTACACAGAGTGGCAGTAAACAATGGTATATAGTCTGGCTGAGCGGTGTACACAGAGTGGCAGTACACACAATGCTATATAGTCTGGCTGAGCGGTGTACACAGATTGGCAGTACACACAATGCTATATAGTCTGGCTGAGCGGTGTACACAGAGTGGCAGTACACACAATGATATATAGTCTGGCTGAGCCGTGTACACAGAGTGGCAGTACACACAATGCTATATAGTCTGGCTGACCCGTGTACACAGAGTGTCAGTAAACAATGCTATATATAGCGTGGCTGAGCGAGGTACACAGTGGCAGTACACACAATGCTATATAGTCAGGCTGAGCCGTGTACACAGAGTGTCAGTAAACAATGGTATATAGTCTGGCTGAGCGGTGTACACAGAGTGTCAGTAAACAATGGTATATAGTCTGGCTGAGCGGTGTACACAGAGTGGCAGTAAACACAATGCTATATATAGCGTGGCTGAGCGAGGTGCACAGTGGCAGTACACACAATGCTATATAGTCAGGCTAAGCCGTGTACACAGAGTGGCAGTAAACACAATGCTATATATAGCGTGGCTGAGCGAGGTGCACAGTGGCAGTACACACAATGCTATATAGTCAGGCTAAGCCGTGTACACAGAGTGTCAGAAAACACAATGCTATATATAGCGTGGCTGAGCGAGGTGCACAGTGGCAGTACACACAATGCTATATAGTCAGGCTGAGCCGTGTACACAGAGTGTCAGTAAACAATGGTATATAGTCTGGCTGAGCGGTGTACACAGAGTGGCAGTAAACACAATGCTATATATAGCGTGGCTGAGCGAGGTGCACAGTGGCAGTACACACAATGCTATATAATCAGGCTGAGCCGTGTACACAGAGTGTCAGTAAACAATGGTATATAGTCTGGCTGAGTGGTGTACACAGAGTGGCAGTAAACACAATGCTATATATAGCGTGGCTGAGCGAGGTGCACAGTGGCAGTACACACAATGCTATATAGTCAGGCTGAGCCGTGTACACAGAGTGTCAGTAAACAATGGTATATAGTCTGGCTGAGCGGTGTACACAGAGTGGCAGTACACACAATGCTATATAGTCTGGCTGACCCGTGTACACAGAGTGTCAGTAAACAATGGTATATAGTCTGGCTAAGCGGTGTACACAGAGTGTCAGTAAACAATGGTATATAGTCTGGCTGAGCGGTGTACACAGAGTGGCAGTAAACAATGGTATATAGTCTGGCTGAGCGGTGTACACAGAGTGGCAGTACACACAATGCTATATAGTCTGGCTGAGCGGTGTACACAGATTGGCAGTACACACAATGCTATATAGTCTGGCTGAGCGGTGTACACAGAGTGGCAGTACACACTATGATATATAGTCTGGCTGAGCCGTGTACACAGAGTGGCAGTACACACAATGCTATATAGTCTGGCTGACCCGTGTACACAGAGTGTCAGTAAACAATGCTATATATAGCGTGGCTGAGCGAGGTACACAGTGGCAGTACACACAATGCTATATAGTCAGGCTGAGCCGTGTACACAGAGTGTCAGTAAACAATGGTATATAGTCTGGCTGAGCGGTGTACACAGAGTGTCAGTAAACAATGGTATATAGTCTGGCTGAGCGGTGTACACAGAGTGGCAGTAAACACAATGCTATATATAGCGTGGCTGAGCGAGGTGCACAGTGGCAGTACATACAATGCTATATAGTCAGGCTAAGCCGTGTACACAGAGTGTCAGAAAACACAATGCTATATATAGCGTGGCTGAGCGAGGTGCACAGTGGCAGTACACACAATGCTATATAGTCAGGCTGAGCCGTGTACACAGAGTGTCAGTAAACAATGGTATATAGTCTGGCTGAGCGGTGTACACAGAGTGTCAGTAAACAATGGTATATAGTCTGGCTGAGCGGTGTACACAGAGTGGCAGTAAACACAATGCTATATATAGCGTGGCTGAGCGAGGTGCACAGTGGCAGTACACACAATGCTATATAGTCAGGCTAAGCCGTGTACACAGAGTGGCAGTAAACACAATGCTATATATAGCGTGGCTGAGCGAGGTGCACAGTGGCAGTACACACAATGCTATATAGTCAGGCTAAGCCGTGTACACAGAGTGTCAGAAAACACAATGCTATATATAGCGTGGCTGAGCGAGGTGCACAGTGGCAGTACACACAATGCTATATAGTCAGGCTGAGCCGTGTACACAGAGTGTCAGTAAACAATGGTATATAGTCTGGCTGAGCGGTGTACACAGAGTGGCAGTAAACACAATGCTATATATAGCGTGGCTGAGCGAGGTGCACAGTGGCAGTACACACAATGCTATATAGTCAGGCTAAGCGGTGTACACAGAGTGGCAGTAAACACAATGCTATATATAGCGTGGCTGAGCGAGGTGCACAGTGGCAGTACACACAATGCTATATAGTCAGGCTAAGCCGTGTACACAGAGTGTCAGAAAACACAATGCTATATATAGCGTGGCTGAGCGAGGTGCACAGTGGCAGTACACACAATGCTATATAGCCAGGCTAAGCCGTGTACACAGAGTGTCAGAAAACACAATGCTATATATAGCGTGGCTGAGCGAGGTACACAGTGGCAGTAAACAATGCTATATACCGGTATATAGTGTGGCTGAGCGAGCGGTTTACTACTGTTCCCAGCAGCGACACACAATGACTGGGGGGGACCCTGGCTAGCGTGGCTGGAGAGCGAACTACCCTGCCTGCCTACCCAAAGCTAAACCCACAGAGAAATGGCGGAGATATGACGTGGTTCGGGTATTTATTTACCCGAACCACGTGACTGTTCGGCCAATCAGAGCGCGTTCGGGCCCGAACCACGTGACCCGTTCGGCCAATCACAGCGCTAGCCGAACATTCGGGGAACGTTCGGCCATGCGCTCTTAGTTCGGCCATGTGGCCGAACGGTTTGGCCGAGCACCGTCAGGTGTTCGGCCGAACTCGAACATCACCCGAACAGGGTGATGTTCTGCAGAACCCGAACAGTGGCGAACACTGTTCGCCCAACACTAGCAATCGGCACTCCAAATTGTCTAAAATTGAATCCAAATGGATTAGGGAGCTGGACACAGTTAATACTGGCCTCAATAAGGATTGTGATCTTGAACTGGATTGGTAACTCAATTTTGCTCATTAATGTATATATTTAGCTTTTTGAAATTATTCATGTAATCACTATTTATGGTATGTTTATATGTTTTTTTCCATAGGGAGGGTTGAATACAATTGAGTTCATTATTAAGCATGAACGGGTGACTAATTTACTCTTATATTTTTATTCTGATGGAGTGAGTCTGCCCCTAATTGTTTGTCCAGGAAAGTGTATATACTCTTTACTGTGAACTATTCTATAACCAATGATAATTTTTGCCCAGTAGTATCAAGCTAGTGTTTGAGGCGTCTGATTGCCATGACGTCCTTAATAGTGTTTTCATTTTTATTCATTGGTCGGCGGCAGTTCGTAGTCCGGCCTTTAAAGAGACTCCGTAACAAAAATTGCATCCTGTTTTTTATCATCCTACAAGTTCCAAAAGCTATTCTAATGTGTTCTGGCTTACTGCAGCACTTTCTGCTATCACTGTCTCTGTAATAAATCAATGTATCTTTCCCTTGTCAGACTGTGTCTGGAAGGCTGCCAAGTTCTTCAGTGTTGTGGTTCTGCTATGAATTCCGGATTCCAGGCCCATCTATGCACACTGCCTGTGTATTATTTAGATTAGAGCAGCTTCTCTCTTCTCTCTTACAAGCTGGATAAATCGTCCTCTGAGCTGGCTGGGCTTTCACATACTGAAGAATTACAGACAAGGGAAAAGCTGTTTGCAGGAGAAAAAAGAGCAGCCTGAAACTTCAGTGCATGAGAACTGCAGGGAGAAAGAAACACACAAATGATCTCTTGAGATTCAAAAGGAAGGCTGTATACAGCCTGCTTGTGTATTGTTGTATTTTCTATGTGTGGACATACAGTACATCAACCTACTTCCTGTTTTGGTGGCCATTTTGTTTGTTTATAAACAAACTTTTTAAAACTGTTTTTAACCACTTTTAATGCGGCGAGGAGCGGCGAAATTGTGACAGAGGGTAATAGGAGATGTCCCCTAACGCACTGGTATGTTTACTTTTGTGCGATTTTAACAATACAGATTCTCTTTAAGGCATTCTATTGGTTGGCGGGTTCCGTATGTCAGGAGCGTCTGGTTGCCATGACGCCGTATCGGACTACGTAATTCCGCCCTGTACGGAAGTTCTCCATTGGTCGGCGTTTGCTTCGTGCTGACGTCACCGCCACGCCGGCGGTATTCCAATAGGTCGGCGCTTCTTCGCATGCGGTGTCTGATACACGCCCCTGGACTTCCTGATTGGGTGGCAGACCTTCCCATCATACTTTGCCGGTGGGGTTTGTTTACAAGATTTTCGATCCCCATGTGAGTATCTATTTTCTGACACCCGTTCTTGCTTCTGAACCAATATAATGATGGGTATGTTTGTTTATATGGTTTATATTGATTTAACCATTATGAGAGATCTAATCACTATGAGAGATGCTGATAACGATTTTTATTGTATTTACATTGTGCTGGGAATTTGAAATTTGACTTTAACCAATCAGCACACTTGGTGACTCTATAGGAGTGGTCAGCATATGCAAATGATCAGTTCCCCATCAGGTTCTCTAATTTGTATACCTTCTATGATTGGATGAGATGTGTATATATGTGTGCATTGAAATGTGTTTTAATCAGAACTGGGCAACTTGAAGATGGGCAGGTAGCCCGAAACAGCGGACTGTTTTGCCCTACAGTTCTTTTTAATATGTTTGTCTTTTTCTACCAATAAATGGAGATACATGCTTGAAGGTGGTGCGGATTATTACGTTTTGACACAGTAATACCATGGTCAGTAAACCATTTACCAGTGGTTTTGGCACTCTGAGCAGGTGTCAGGTCGTGCTGAAAAATGAAATCTTCATCTCCATAAAGCTTTTCAGCAGATGGAAGCATGAAGTGCTCCAAAATCTCCTGACAGCTTGCTACATTGACCCTGCCCTTGATAAAACACAGTGGACCAACACCAGCAGCTGACATGGCACCCCAGACCATCACTGACTGTGGGTACTTGACACTGGACTTCAGGCATTTTGGCATTTCCCTCTCCCCAGCCTTCCTCCAGACTCTGGCACCTTGATTTCCGAATGACATGTAAAAGTTGCTTTCATCCAAAAAAACTACTTTGGACCACTGAGCAACAGTCCAGTGCTGCTTCTCTGTAGCCCAGGTCAGGCGCTTTTGCCGCTGTTTCTGGTTTAAAAATGGGTTCATGTTTCCATCTGCTGAACAGCTTTATGGAGATGAAGATTTCATTTTTCAGCACAACTTGTCACATGCTCACAGTGCCAAAACCACTGGTAAATGGTTTACTGACCATGGTATTACTGTGCTCAATTGGCCTGCCAACTCTCCTGACCTGAACCCCATAGAGAATCTGTGGGATATTGTGAAGAGAAAGTTGAGAGACGCAAGACCCAACATGCTGGATGAGCTTAAGGCCGCTATCGAAGCATCCTGGGCCTCCATAACACCTGAGCAGTGCCACAGGCTGATTGCCTCCATTCCACGCCGCATTGAAGCCGTCATTTCTGCAAAAGGATTCCCGACCAAGTATTGAGTGCAAAACTGAACATAATTATTTGAAGGTTGACTTTTTTGTTTTAAAATTACTTTTCTTTTATTGGTCGGATGAAATATGCTAATTTTTTGAGATAGGAAATGTGGGTTTTCATGAGCTGTATGCCAAAATCATCAATATTAAAACAATAAAAGGCTTGAACTACTTCAGTTGTGTGTATTTGAATCTAAAATATATGAAAGTTTAATGTTTATCAGTACATTACAGAAAATGATGAACTTTATCACAATATGCTAATTTTTTGAGAAGTGTGTGTGTGTGTGTGTGTGTGTGTGTGTGTGTGTGTGTGTGTGTGTGTGTGTGTGTGTGTGTGTGTGTGTGTGTGTGTGTGTGTGTGTGTGTGTGTGTGTGTGTGTGTGTGTGTGTGTGTGTGTGTGTGTGTGTGTGTGTGTGTGTGTGTGTGTGTGTGTGTGTGTGTGTGTGTGTGTGTGTGTGTGTGTGTGTGTGTGTGTGTGTGTGTGTGTGTGTGTGTGTGTGTGTGTGTGTGTGTGTGTGTGTGTGTGTGTGTGTGTGTGTGTGTGTGTGTGTGTGTGTGTGTGTGTGTGTGTGTGTGTGTGTGTGTGTTCCTGGCCAAAACTTTTGAGATTGTCAAATATTGGAAATTAGAAAAGTTGGTGCTTGTTTTTATAATAGCAATTTGCATATACTCCAGAATGTTATGAAGAGTGTTCAGATGACTTGCATAGTCCTTCTTTGCCATGAAAATAAACTGAATCCCCCAAAAATTTCCACTGCATTTCATTGCTGTCATTAAAGGACCTGCTGAGATCATTTCAGTAATCGTCTTGTTAACTCAGGTGAGAATGTTCATGAGCACAAGGTTGTGAACCATTGATCTCCCATTGTTAACCATGGTGACCAGCAAAGAAACGCATGCAGACTGCATTGCATAAAAATGGCTTCACAGGCAAGGATATTGTGGCTACTAAGATTGCACCTAAATCAATAATTTATAGAATCAAGAACTTCAAGGAAAGAGGTTCAATTCTTGTTAAGAAGGCTTCAGGGTGCCAAGAAAGTCCAGCAAGTGCCAGGATCGTCTCCTAAAGAGGATTCAGCTGTGATCGAAGTGCAACCAGTGCAGAGGTTGCTCAGGAATGGCAGCAGGCAGGTGTGAGCGCATCTGCATGCACAGTGAGGCGAAGACTTTTGCAAGATGGCCTGGTGTCAAGAAGGGCAGCAAAGAAGCCACTTCTCTCCCAAAAAAACCTCAGGGACAGATTGATCTTCTGCAGAAAGTATGGTGAATGGACTGCTGAGGACTGGGGCAAAGTCATATTCTCCGATGAAGCCCCTTTACGATTGTTTGGGGCATCTAATACTTCTCCAATTTATACTTAATACTCCCCCATTTATACTTAACCTTCCTGGCAGTTTTTTTTAACTTTTTTTTTTTTTAGCATGTAGCTAGCCTAGCGCAAGCTACATGCTCCCCCCCCCTCCCTGCAGCGTTCCCCCATACCGTCTGATCGCTGCCGGCATGCTTGCCCCTAAGGAAATCCCATTCTGAACGGGATTTCCTTGAGGGCTTCCCCCGTCGCCATGCCAACGAACGGAGTGACGTCGTGATGTCACAGGGAGTCCCGATCCACCCCATAGCGCAGTCTGGTGGCGATTGGCCAGGCTGTGCAAGAAGTATGCGGGGGGCCCTGTATCGCGGCGGATCAGTGGCGACGATGTGACCAAACGCGCAGCTAGCACAGTGCTAGCTGCGTGTTTGAAAAAAAAAATTATGCAAATCGGCTCAGCAGGGCCTGAGAAATCCTCCGCGGCGGCTTACCCCATGTCCAGCATGGGGTTACCGCTAAGGAGGTTAATACTCCCCCATTTATACTTAATACTCCCATTTATACTAAATACTCCCCCCTTATACTAAAAACTCCCCCATTTATATTACATACTCCCCCATTTATACAAAATACTCCCCCCCCCTATACTAAATACTCTCCCATTCATACTTAATACTCCCTCATTCATACTAAATACTCCCCCCCTTCATACTAAATACTCCCATTTAAACTAAATGCTCCCCCATTCATACTGAATACCCCCCCCCCCCCCTTATACTAAATACTCCCCCATTCATACTAAATACTCCCCCATTTATACTAAATACTCCCCCCCCCCTTATACTAAATACTCCCCCCCCTTATACTAAATACTCCCCCATTTATACAAAATACTCCCCCCATTCATACTAAATACTCCCCCTTTGTAATTAATTATCCCCCTTTTACTATACTTTTTGCTGCAATTACAGCTGCCAGTCTTTTAGGTATGTCTCTACCAGCTTTGCACATCTAGAGACTGAAATCCTTGCCCATTCATCTTTGCAAAACAGCTCCAGCTCAGTCAGATTAGATCAGTGATGGCGAACCTTTTAGAGGCCGAGTGCCTAAACTGCGACCCCAAATCCACTTATTTATCACAGAGTGCCAACACGGCTATTTATACTGAATCCTGCGGTTTTAGTAAAAAAAAATAAAAAATTAAAAATACAACTGTGTTCGGCCACTCTACATTGAAAATTCAGCAATCACCCACATGTATGAAATGCAGAAATTACCCTCATATAAAAAAGCACAAATTCCCCCCACATTTAAACTGCATCATTGTCCTACCTTTAAAATATATCAACCAGCCCCACAAATAAATTCCAGCAATTACCCCAAATGTAAAATGCATCAATCCTCCCTACAAATGAACTGCAGAAATCATGCCACATTTCAAATGCAGTCACCTCAACAAATGAAATTACCCCACATTTAAAGTTCATCAATCACTGCCACAAATGAGCACCAATTACCCCATCCTGGCATCCAGTTCCTCCCCCTTATGAATGCCACCCTGGCTGAACCTCTTTGAGGAAGATAGGGAGGGAGGGAGTGAAAGTAGGTAGAGAGCAAAATAAGCTGTGCATGGAAGGTAAGGTAGGTAGAGATTAGGTAGCTGATGTAGGACAGGAGGGAGTGTAAACAGGTAGGTAAAGTAGCTGTAGCAGGGCGGAAGGATAGGTAGGCAGGTTAAGTAGCTGTGGCTGGGGGGGTAGGTAAAGAGATTAGTTAGCTGCTGTAGGACAGGAGGGAGTGTAGGTAGGAACGTAAGGTAGCTGCAGCTGGGTGGAAAAATAGGTGGTGAGGTTAAGTGGTTGCGGCGGGGGAGAGGAGAAAGAGTAGGGAGGTAGGGAGGTTAGGTACAGTAGCTGCGACTGAAAGAGAGGGTAGGTACAGAGATCAGATAGCTGCTGTAGGATAGAACGGAGTGTAGGTAGGTAGATAAGGTAGTTGCAGCTGGGCAGGATGATAGGTGGGGAGGCTAAGTGATTGTGGCTGTGGGGGGAGTGTAGGTAGGGAGGGAGGTTAGGTAGCTGCGACTGGAATAAAGGGTAGGTACAGAGATCAGGTAGCTGCTGTAGGACAGAACGGAGTGTAGGTAGGTAGATAAGGTAGTTGCTGCTGGGCAGGATGATGGGTGGGGAGATTAAGTAGTTACACCATAGGGAAAGAAGTGTAGGTAGGTAGGGGGGTTAGGTATATGCTGCAGGACAGGAAGGAGTGTAAGTAGGTTATGTGGTAAGGTAGCTGCAGAAACGGAGTAGGTAGAATAGGTAGATGTTGCTGGGTGGGAGGTATGGAAGGGTAGGTAGTTACGATTTGAGTGGGAGGTACTGCGGTTAGATAGTTGCACCTGAGTGGGCTGTAGGGATTAGTGTTGTCCGGATCATGAACGATTCGGATCTATGATCCGAATCTCTTTTGTGAGTCGAATCATCAAAATGAGTGATTCGGATTGCAAAAGGGGCGGGACCAGGAGCAACACGCCCCCCTCTCAGCGGGCAGCGGGGTCCTGGAAGCAGAGCAGAGATGGATCTCTCTGTTGGAGGGGACTTAGGGGAGCCAGCCTTGCAGGGACAGGTAGAGGGGACATGGGTGCCACTGCCAGATATGTGTAGAGCACACATACTGGCTGCAATGTGCTGCTCATTATAGGCTGTCTGTTCCGTAGTTGTGCACAGTGAACACATTGGAAACTTTTGGCTCAGCTCAGCACAGCTCAGTAACTTTGCAGGCACTGTGATTGCAGCGCAATATGATCCTCCTGCACTGGGCACTAAACAGCTGCACTCCACTTCTGGGAATGCTTTCTTTTACTTGCATTCAGAGTATACAGATGAACATATAGATGAAATATATGTAAAGCATATGATTGCAGCATGTGGGTATTGCGTGCAAACAAACATTTCTGCTCTCTTCTCCTTCCTCCTCTGTCCACTCCCTGCCCTCTGTCCATCTTCTCCCCTTCTCAGAGTGTCCACCCCCCTCCCCTTCTCCTGTCCTGCTAGTCATTTCACCCCCAAATGCTTCCCTTGTAAAATGATCCGAGATTCGGATCAAAGAACCGGATCTTTTCAATGATCCGATTCGAATCATCCGGATCATTGAAAAGATCCGAACTTCCCATCTCTAGTAGGGATGTTAGGTAGCTATGAGTAGGCAAGTATATGTAGGGTAGGTAGCTGCAGGGGGTAGGGTAAGTACATGCGTCAAGGTGGGTGGGGAAAGGTAGGCTAGGAGGGTAGGTACTGCATGCTGTTGCTGGGCGGGCAGTAGGAAGGGTGGGTAGGCGCATGATGCTGGACGGGAGGGTAAGTGCTGCTGGGCACGAGGGTGAGGAAGTAGGGAGGGTAGTGAGAGAGGGAGTTCAGTGAGAGACAGTGGGGGAAGGGAGGAGGAGGATAGTGAGAGGAAAAAGAGTAGTAAGAGACAAGAAGGAAGAAATAGTAAAAAAAAAAAAAAAAAAAGAGAGAGAACCATGCAGTCAGACTTGTTTTTTTTTTTTTTTTTTAGCTACAGACGGTCATGGAACATCAAAACAGTGAATCACTTACTTCACAGGGGAAAAAAAATATTTTGAAGAAAATACAGGTTCTCTTTCTCCAAGTAAACATTCTGAGAGCCTCCACGTCATATACCAACTGAGTCCTCTCTGCAGCAGTGTGAGTGGAGGGGGCAGGACCAGCTGAACTAGTGAAGCATCGATGCTTCTGTTCTCAGGCGGAACTATAAGTTAATTGTCGGAGGGATGAATGCGCAGTGAGGTGGAAGGTCTAAATTAATTAGTCCTCCTTCACCTGCCTGCCTCTCTGTGCTGTAAAAATCCAAGGTTTCCATAGGGGAGAAGGAAGGGGAAATTATTTTGTTTAATGGTGAAAAAAACCCAAATCTGCAATATAGCAGCGGTGGCAGGCAGTAGCATGCATGCCCACAGAGAGGGCTCAGAGTGCCACTTCCGGCACACGTGCCATAAGTTCGCCAACGCTGCTCTTTAGGATAACTGAAGTGAGAAAAATTGAGGCTGCCATATTTATTTCCTTTTAAACAATACCAGTTACCTGGCAGTCCTGCTGATCTATTTGGCTACAGTAGTCTATGAATCAGACCAGGAGCAAGCATGCAGCTAATCTTATCAGATCTGACAATAATGCCAGAAACATCTTATTTGCCTATATATCCCTCACTTCAGTTGTCCTTTATGCTACCAACAAGCAAGAAAATACTCAAAATAATTTTGTCAATACTTTTTCAATTGCAGACTTATGAAAAGTTATTTTACACAGAAGATGAAAAATGATCTCCTAGGACAGGGTTCTCAAACTGGCACGCTAGTGTGACTCGAGCACCTCCCAGTGGTGCCTCGGCATGCATCCCCATTGCCATCAGGTCATGCAAATGCACATTGATATACAATGGGTAGGGCAGTGACCATGTGGAGGGGAGATGCAATGCTGTTTAAGTGGGGGGAGGTCACTGACTACTTGGAGAAATGTGGCCTAAAAAGCATCACTAGCTACTTGGGGAGAAGCAGCCTAATAAAGGTCATAACAGCATTTTGGTAGTTGCCCAAGGGTACCTTGAAAATTTTTTTCAAAGGCATCAAGGTGCCCTCACCCCATAAAGTTTGAGGACCACTGTCCTAGGAGAAAACTTAGGAGCAAAAGTGAATTGCATATGGCCTCCAGAGTAGTGGGTGAGCAAGTAGACTGGCTTTCCAACATCTTTGTAGAGATCCCTGCCAAGGAGTGCTTTTAAAATAATAGATTAAACCTTTATGTTGTCCCCATGAAAAGGACTGGTCCAAAATCTGTCAGTAAGGGCTGGTTCAGCCAGACAGCTGCCAGCATCCATCCACATTGTTTAGCGCTAGGCTCTAATGCATCCCTCACTGAGATGAATGGAAGCATGTATCTTAAAAAGTTTACTATAGATTACGCAACCACTGTAATCAAATGCATTTTCGGTGCATGTAGTGTTCTGTAACCCCCAGGGGTTCAAAACACGATAACAGGATCCAATCCCAAACACTTCTCTGTTCAATAGCCACGTAGAACCAGCCCTAACAAGTAAGGATCAGCAAATTAAAAGCACTTACTGTAAATGACAGTTATATAGAAAGGCATTTAAAGTGCATTTTACTGTAGCACAAATGTACATATTAAATGTATGTATTTTTAATGTTAAAACACTGAGCATCACACTGCAGTAGTACAGTAAATTATTGTTGTTCAAGGACTTTCTATTTTCACCTTTTATTTGTAGTGTTTTTCTGCAGTTTACTTTTTACTATTTTCCGCCTTTAAAAACGTACACCACTCACTACAATAAAGTTTTTAAAAATGGTATGCTTAGGAATGTTTTCCAGCATTTTAATCAATGATGACCAAGTGACAATAGAAGTGCAAATAAAATTCAGCCGAGTAGCTATGGCACATTGAGCCAGTATGGGGACATCCTGAATCCAGTCAAGGTAGCAGAGCTCTTTCCTTCTGCCTCGCATCATTCCTGGTTACACATATGACACGGACAACACCTCTACTGTTGATGGTAACTGTATTCAGCAACCTTATGATACCATCTTACTATCACACTTAAAAAAACTTACATCACCTTAGAAGTAAAACCCCTCCTCTCAGTTAAAAATAGCAGGGAAATAAAGTGTTTCTTTCACTTTATAGATTACAAGGGTTGTAACACAGTATTCCATATACCTACCTTTCTTCTTACATACATACAGTATATCGACAGAAACTACTGCTGTCTCTTCATGAGGAAATACGTTTTAGTACGTTTGCTGCCATGACTTGAACAGCACAAGCAATAGCATAGTAATGGCAGTGCAGACATTGTAACTGCACCAGGGCCCATGATTCAGAGAGTGTCAATAGGATCTGTCAAAGCTTTTCATTGGTCCTGTGCTAGTAATGATCACCTTCATTCGTTCTTTGAGTAGTGATAATCATTATCACACTGTCCCCCTATCTATATGGCTCTCCTATGGTTAAATACTTACCTGATCAGATGCAATTCCTCCAGGCAGGTAATTACTCCATCCCCCCCCCCCCCTCCAGCAGGGGTTCCCAAAGAACTTTGGCAGAGGTTTTCAAGGTGGGGGGGGGGGGGGATTGGGAGAGCATCACCTGTGACTCAATTACATTCAGTAACCGATTACGGTTCAGTAAGTATTTCACCTCGAGACACCCGTTTCTCCCCCCCCCCCCCCCCATCAGCATTAAGGACAGAGCCAGTCTTCTATAAATGGTATTCCATTTGTAAAGTACTCTTCTCCCATAGGGCTCAAAGCACATCTTGACAAGCTCTGTCTTTTTTTTAGCTTTGGGTAGTCTTTAACAGGCTCACTATAAAAGTGGTGCATGGAACAGGTAAAGGTTACCCACATTTAATAAAGTGTTAGATTATTTCCGTGAAGGTTCTCCTCTATCCAAAAAAGGGGAACAAAGAAAAAAAAAAAAGTAACTTCAATGGGACAACACTGTTCTAGAACACATTTCATCAATCTTATAAAGCAGTTTCTTCAGTTGTAACACATGAAGGAAACACCTAGACAGTCCTAGGTACAGGTAATCCACTTTTTGCAACCAAAACATCAAATACAGTCATTTGCCAAATAGATTAAAAAAAAAAAGTTTACATGGAAAGTCACACAAAGCAACAAAATGCTACACATAAAGATGAAGGACACAAGCCAGTTAATACAACTGTACACTACAGGCTAAGATTCTTAGAGGAACCTTAAAAGGACAACTGTAATGTGAGAGATCTGGAGGCTTCTATATTTCCTTTCAAACAATACCAGTTGCCTGGCTATCCTGCTAATCCTCTGCCTCTAATGCTTTCAGCCATAGACCCTGAACAAGCATGCAGCAGATCAATTGTTTCTTACTATATTGTCAGATCTGACAAGATTAGCTGCATGCTTGTTTCTGGTGTTATTCAGACACTACAGCAGCCAAATAGATCAGCAGTCCTGCCAGGCAACTGTTATTGTTTTAAAGGAAATAAATAAGGCAGCCTCCATACAGTACTTCTCACTTCAGTTGTCATTTAGAGTGAACCAAACCATAAACTACATTTTGGCACAAAGTACTTGCTAAAGAGCTAACACTTCCATTCCAGCGCAGGAGACTGGGGCGCAGCAGTGAGCAACTTCGGCGCCATCAGAAGACAGAGCTGAAGTTACTTACAAAACACTATAATTCGGCCTGCAGCAAATGCTGGAAGCTGAATTATTTCATTCCCCCCACTATCCATGGTGGCCTGGAGAGGGAATAGTATTGAACATCAATGGGAATATGTGCAGGAGCGGGATCAGCCATACAGGCTGTATCCTGCGCCGATTCCTCTCATACACCTAGAGAGGCGGTTAGTGCTCCTCAATGTCTTCAGGGTCCCTCCTGTTCTCTATTATGCCCAATTATAATATTACACTGCAAAGGCAGTGTAAAGGGCAACTGAAGTGAGAGGGATATGGAGGCTGTCATATTTACTTCCTGTTAAGCAATACCAGTTGCCGGGCTGTCCTGCTGATCCTCTAATACTTTTAGCCATAGACCCTGAACAAGCATGCAGCAGATCAGGTGTGAGTCAGATCTGACAAGATTAGCTGCATGCTGGTTTCGGGTGTAGACACTACTGCAGCTAAATGAACCAGCAGGATAGCCAGGCAACTGGTATTGTCGAATAGGAAATAATTATGGCAGTCTCTATATTCTCACTTCAGTTGTCCTTTAATCCTGTGAGCTAGAAGCACCTGTGGCCATGCATGGGTGCATATGCGAGTCCCAAACCTTGCATGCTCAGTTCAAAAGCACTGCCTCACAGCTAGGTATACCTCCAGGACAGAAAAAAAAAAAAAAAAAAAAAAAAATTTACACAATGGTGATCAGGAGGCAATAAAGCGTCACTAACAAAATGTATAGTAAGTACTTTGTCCCAAATGTGGCTAGCTGCAAAGTTTTTGCTCAATTCAGGTTTCTTTTAAACTACAAAAACATAGGCCTCTGCGTAGATTTAAAATGTTTGTTACTACCCAGATAGAATTAAGTAAAAAGACTAACACAACAAGGTCAAAAAGTAGAGTTTAAGTGTAAAAGAGCTCATGGAAAACCATGTGATCAGATTCATCAGGTAAATATATAGAATGCTCATATTTACTGTAGGCTTACTCAATTATCAAGTATAGGGGTGGTAGTACAGTGCTGCCAACAATTATTCATACCCCTGGCAAATTCTGACTTAGTTACTTTTATTCAACCAGCAAGTCATTGTTTGACAGGAAAGGACATAGGTGTCTCCCAAAAGATAAGACAATGTACAAGAGGAATTGTGGGGAAAAAAATTCTCAGCTTTTATTTACATTTGAGCAAAAAGTGTTCAGTCCAAAATTCACACTCTTCACAAACTTTGTCTCTGGGAAAAGCCAAAGTTCTATACCATTCCAAATAGTCCAAATAGTCCAAAATCATCCCAATTACCCAGATTAATTGAGAACAGCAGTTTTAACTCAGCAGGTGAAAAACAGCAGCGCTCTGCAGTTGGTTTGTGGACAGACATGGCTAAGACAAAGGAGCTCACTGAGGACCTGCGGCTGTGCATTATGGCTGCTCTCAAGTTAGGAAAAGGCTACAAGGCCATCTCTAAATGTTTTCAAGTTCCAGTGGCTACAGTGCAAAGTATTATTAAAAAATACAAGATGTCCCGCACTGGGGAAAATCTCAGAGGACGTGGTCGGAAGCCAGAAGTGACACCTGTGCTGGCCAGGAGGATAGTAATAGAGGTGAAAAAGAATCAAAGGATCACCACCAAAGCAATCCTGGTGAATCTGGGCTCTGCTGGTGGCAATGTCTCAAGGCAGACAATCCAACGGACATTGCACACTGCTGGGTTCCACAGATGCAGACCAAGGAGGATGCCACTTCTCCAGATAAGGTCACACAAAAGCTTGCTTGGCCTTTGGAAATGCTCATCTGGACAAATAAGAAGACTTCTGGTCTTTTGTGTTAGGGTTAGATGAAACAAAAATGTAATCGTTTGGTCACAATGAGGTTTCCTTCATTTGGCGTAAAAAAGGAGAAGCCTTCAAACCAAAGAACACCATCCCCACTTTCAAACAGGGTGGTGGAAACCTAATGCTTTGGGGGCGTTTTTCAGCCAATGGACCAGGGAACCTAATCACAGTAAATGGCACCATGAAAATAGAGCAATATATGAAGATTCTCAACAACATCATCAGGCAGTCTGCAGAGAAACTTGGCCTTGGGTACCAATGGACATTTCAGCATGACGATGACCCAAAACACACAGCAAAAGTGGTGAAGAAATGGTTAGCAGACAACAACATTAACGTTTTGGAGTGGCCCAGACAGAGTCCTGACTTGAATCCAATTCAGAATCTGTGGAGGGAGCTAAAGATCAGGGTGATGGCAAGAAGACCCTCCAGCCAGAAAGATTTGGAGCTCATTGCTAAAGGTGAATGGGCAAAAATACCTGGAGAGACATGCAAAAAGCTGGACTGAAATTATAGGAAGGGGTTGATTGCTGTGATAGCCAATAAAGGCTTTTTTTTTATTGATTATTGAGAAGGGTACGAATAATTTTGGACTGGATACTTTTTGCTCAAATGTAAATAAAAAAGATGTGAAATGCCCCCCCCCCCCCCCCCCCCCCCCACAATAATGCCTCTTGTACATAGTCTTATCTTTTGGGAGACACCTACCGTATATCATTTCCTGACAGAAAAAAAATGATTTGCTGGTTGAATAAAAGTAACTAAGTCAAAATTTGCCAGTGGTATGAATAATTATGAGCAGCACTTTGTATACTCCTCCAAAAATCTTAGGGTTATCAGATATCCTATAACCTGGGTCACGATTCCAGAGAGGGGGGTAGCACTCCTCTTACACAAAGTTTACAAAAGTCCTTCATAAAAATGGTCACCGTCCTCAGAGAAGTTGTCACACAATTACAAAGTCTCATATTTCTTCTTCTTCTACAAAAGAAAAAAAAACTCATAGCGTGACACTGTAAAAATTCCTCTTTCACCAACTCCATGCTAGTGAGCCGTGTCACACTCACGCACCATCAATAAATGATTGTGCTCAACAAATGTGTGGGCTAGCCAAACAGACTGGCAATTGCGCTTTTATTCCACTCTCCTATTTAAGTAAACCTGTAGGGGAAAAAAAAAAAAAAAAGTGCCCTGGGGGTACTTACCTCAGGGGGGAGAAGTCTATGGATTCAAATGAGACCCCCCCCCCCTCCTGAGGCAGCACTGGGACCCTTGAACAAACAGCAGCAATAACATTTACAGTGGCCTACCTGCGCAGGCACACTAGCAGCTCTCTAAGGATTAGAACACCATGCTTTGAGACATTTTATAGGATTGTACACGCAGGGCCGGTCCGCTCATGAGGCGGGGTGAAACTTTTGCCTCAGGCGGCACATTTCTAGGGGCGGCATCCGCCCGTCCGTGGGTGCGGGGAGCCGGCCGCCGAGCTGGAGGGGTAGCGGGCAGGACGGGGGTATTGGGCCTAGCGGCGGGGAGGGGTGTCAAACCCCCCCCCCTCCCGGGTCCCCCGATTTGCGCTCCCCTCCAGCCTTAAATAGATCAGAAGCAGCCGCTACTCGTAAGAGGCACGGGCGGGGAGGACTCACCTCTTCCTCGCTCGATCCAGCGTGCGCTCCACTGACATCACTTCCTGCAACGCCGCCCACTGTATTGTAAGTGGACGGCCGCGGCGTTGCAGGAAGTGACGTCAGTGGAGCGCACGCTGGATCGAGCGAGGAAGAGGTGAGTCCTCCCCGCCCGTGCCTCTTACAAGTAGCGGCTGCTTCTGATCTATTTAAGGCTGGAGGGGAGCGCAGATCGGGGGACCCAGGCGAGGGAGGGGGGGGGGTCCGACCCCCCTCCCCGCCGCTACCCCTCCAGCTCGGCGGCCGGCTCCCCGCACCCACCGACGGGCGGATGCCGCCCCTAGAAATGTGCCGCCTGAGGCAGAAGTTTCACCCCGCCTCATGAGCGGACCGGCCCTGAATAAATGTATCTCTGCAGTGCCGATCCCTCTCCTCTTTTGTTGTAAAATGTTTGTTTTTGTAACTTTGGCTATTTCCAGAAGTATGGTTGATCATCTCCTGACTGTCATATGTAATCATATGTCTGTTTTTAGAGTGTGTGCACTTTATCTCCTTTACATCCTGGAGTCGCCCCAGCCCAAGGGGGGGGCGGCAGCAATAATTTTTTCGAAATTTGCCTCAGGCGGCAAAAAGTCTAGGGCCGGCCCTGTGTACACGCCTTCACAAAGGCATTAAAACAATGACCATAAGAATAACAAGTTATTACCCAGACTATTTGCTAGCCTGAGTAAGTGGACTACCTGCACTTATAAATACAGGAGCATCTCCTACACTGAATAAAACTTTGTCCTGTAATTGACAACATTTAAAAACATAAACAAAGGCATCAAGATGACCCTACTTTATCTTTTTTTTTTATGGTGTACTTTACATGATCTGTACGATTGCAACAACTGCCCTTAGCCGATGCTTTTTTCTACGGCTTAATGTCTGGTTTAGCCACCTTGTAATCACTGCCAGCCAGCTTGCCGACACCTCCAAAATTGCCATCTGCAGTTATCCTAGTGTTTTCATAACTGTAAATTCTTGATTAAAACTTCTTAAAATTAGGGTCTGATCAATAATGAAATATACACAATATTACAGATCTTAGAATTGTGAAATATAAAATAGATTTAAAAAACAGAATTTTGAAATATTGCGTAATATATCCCACACAATAAAAAGTATAGATATAGCAGAGACAAGATGTTCTGTTAAACTGAAGCGGGTGCCTGAAACTACACGTGTGCAGCACCAATTCCTTTTTTTGTCAGAAGGCAACTAATTAGGCGTACTAGAATCATTAAAGGGGCCCATACACCTAACGATTTTCCTGCCAATATACTGCCGATTCGATCACAGTGATCGAATCGGCTGTGAAATCGCCGCGCACACCGCTAACAGAACGATCGATTTACATCCGAAATCGATCGTTCCCGTCGATTCGTCCGTGTGGAAGATTTTTCTCGATCGCCGGCGGGTCGGGAGTGCGTCGATAGCGGAGTTCGAATGGCCGACGACCGACGCAATACAGCGGGTATACACTACCTGCTCCGGCCGGCGCGAGTCCCCTGGACCCCGCTGTCTTTCCGCGCTGGGTTCCGGACCGGCTGCAGCTACACAGAACTTCCTGTCCCGGCAGGAAGTTTAAACAGTAGAGCGCCCTCTACTGTTTAAACTTCCCCTGGACAGGAAGTTCAGTAGCTGCAGGAACGGTCTGGAGCCCGGAGCGGAGGAGAAGACCAGGGGACTTGCGGGGACCAGGGGACTTGCGCCAGCCCGGAACAGGCAATTTATGCAGCAGCGGCAGCTCCACAGATTGTGATTGGTTTCAGGCTGAAATCTATTCACAATCTGTTTGCAGTAAAGGTGGCCATACGATCCCTCTCTGATCAGATTCGATCAGAGAGGGATCTATCTGTTGGTCGAATCTGATGGCAAATCGACCAGCGTATGGCCACCTTAAGAGTAATGTATACATACACTATGGTAAGTCAGGAGTGCCTGTTCCTACAATTGCTGTGGTGATTCATACACATCACCATAACAGTAATTTGTACACTCAAACTGATTGTTAACCCCAACCCATAACAAGGATTATAAAAAAAAAAAAAAAAAAAAAAAAAAAAAAAAAAAAAAAACTATATATAAATCTACAGTAGGTCTCTCTCTCTCTCTCTCAACATACACTATTGTTATTATAGAAATGATTACTTTAATACTAGTTCACCTAATTACCAATTTTCACCCCATTTTATAATACTACCACATCATCACCGGCAGCTTATACTCCTCCATAAATTTTTGCTGAAGTGTTATTAAGATGTTAATAGTTATGAGGTGTACAGAAACTGTATTTACAAGGAGGGAGGGGCTAGTAACATCTGCAATGGAACAATAGGAAGTCAAGAGGGACAATTTATAACCAGGGAGAAGGCGGCGGAGCTAACAGGGATCAGTGCACACACTCTAGTCTACAGCTTTACTTTGGATATGAAATATGGAGTAACAGCTTGTATAGGTGTGTACTGTGGTTGACATGCTAGCATCTTAAAAGAATGTTGGCATTCAAGTACACTGCATTATTGATCAAGAACCCATTTTAGAACATTTAAAGGGACACTTAAGTAAGTGAGTTTTACTCACCTGGGGCTTCCAATAGCCCCCTGCAGCTGTCCAGTGCCCTCGCCGTCTCCCTCCGATCCTCCTGGCCCTGCCGGCAACCACTTCCTGTTTCGGTGACAGGAGCTGACAGGCTGGGACGCGAGTGATTCTTCGCGTTCCTGGCCACAATAGCGCCATCTATGCTGCTATAGCATATATCATATACCATATAGCAGCATAGAGGGTGCTAATGTGTCTGGGAACGCGAAGAATCACTCGCGTCCCCAGCCTGTCAGCTCCTGTCACCGAAACAGGAAGTGGCTGCCGGTGCGCCCAGGAGGATCGGAGGGAGACGGCGAGGGCACCGGACAGCTGCAGGGTGCTATTGGAAGCCCTAGGTGAGTAAAACTCGTTTTTTTTTGTTTGACTTAAGTGTCCCTTTAAGTACACTTAAAAGACAGCTATTGCAAAAAAAAAAAAAAAAAAAAAAATTGGCTCCAGAGTAAAAATGCACCATAATTTTAACATAAGGTTTTGGACTAGGCCATTTCCTCATGGGGATTCTCAGCGGTTTCTTTTAAAAAGCACTAACTGAATTGCAGTTATAGTATGTAGACTGGCATATTACTATAGACACTTTACAGGCAGTGCTTTTATAAAGCTAAAATAAAATACTGAGAATCCCCCACAAGGCGATGGTCAGATTTTACAGCCTACTGTAAGTAACAGCAACATAGGAGAAAAGTAATTGTGAATTTTACTCTGGGACAAAAGTTCTTTAAAAAAAAATATTGTGACATGATTTGTGACAGTGGCCCTTTAAAAAGAAGTACAGTATACCGTTAGTTTGAGTTAACTGCAGTTATCACTTCTATGACACTGTATATCTGAACCAGGGTTGTCCAAACTTTTTAGGCCAAGGACCAGATCGCCATTCTAGAGAGTACTAAGGGGCTGAACTAGCGAAAACCAATTGCCGTTAGGTATACGATGCTTGTGACATTTTGCCAAATAATTCCACGGGAAACACCACATATTCCCTGTGCAGTTAGCATGTCCCTTTCAGTACGCAGGCATACTGCTACTGACAGTGCTGCTAATTAGTGGCTGTTACTGCTGCTGGCAGAGTGGCAGTGGCTAATCAGGCTGCTACTGCTACAGTGGTGACTGATCACCCACAGGCGAGCAAAGGGGGAAGCAGAGTGACAACACAAGGTGGCCCCTGCAAGTGGCACCACAGCTATGACCTACGGGTCGCATGGAATTAACGCCTGTAGAGAGTTTTGGGGGCCACCACAAAAAGCTTGGAGGGCTGCATTTGGCGCAGTGACCAGACTTTGGACATGCCGGATCTAAACCAATGCCAAGAAAGCAGTATATCATAGCCTGAGAGCAGATGACCTGCTCAGAGGAGGACATACTAGAAAGGCTTATTAAGATGTGCCCAACATAAGAATTGGTAATAAAAGCATTGTAGAATCCTTGTAATGTACATGGCTGACCTGGAAAGGGGTGGGGGTTGTCAATCAAAATGCAGCTACGCTTTAAAGTGAAGGCATAGTGATTTATTCGGTTTTGTTTTATTTATTTAAGTCAGTGCTAAAAATAATTTAGTTTTAATCAGGAAGATATTGAATATCACAAATTAAAGTCTGAAGAGTGTCTGGAGCTCTACATGTTGGTTTTATTAGAAGTCTGTACGGTAAGCTCCTATTTTACTTATTTGCACTACAGTTAATGGCCTTGGGCCCCCGCTTTCATGATATCAGACCTTTGTTAACCGTTAAAAAGTCAGACTTTTCTGATCACAAAAATATTCATCAGTGAAACCAGCAGGTGGAGCTCAAAGTAATAATAAAAAAAATTATAAATTTGTAATACTTCATGTGTTCCTAATAAAAAATTCATTTGGAAAAAAAAAAAATGTATTTTTAGAGCTCAAGAACTATAAATAAATAAAACAAATACTCTAAAAACCACAACACATTCTCGATGAAAAGCATTAAAAGAAAATACACATGAAAAATCTCAACATTAAATTTTCAGACTTTATCACTGGATAGCTAAGTCCAATCATTTGAAACTGGTATGCTGGAATTGGGCCGACTGTATACAGAAGTCATGCCCACACCTCATCAAAGATCTGGTACAGACAACACGGCACCTCCCCCACAGCTTTTTAAAGAAGATTGAGGATAATCATTAAAGCAGATGTTGGGAATGAAAACACCTGGCTAGCGCAAGCACCCAAGGTTGCAGTGGACAGAGTACAGGTTCTCTTAATTTTGTTTGCTGCCATGAAAAACACACAGTCACTCATCTCCTTCTAAAAAAAAAGAAAAAAATATAATATTAACCCCATGAGCCAACTGATATATCACTTTGCACAACTGTAGCACAAATAGTAATGACTCGAACGTGGTGCCGAGTAAGTTCGTTTCCTGCTAGCAGTCCATTTTGCTCGTTCCAACTAGTGCTAGTTTGGTCGCAGATTCTTCATAGTGCCTTTGGCCAAGCCCATCATTCCTGAGCTATGCTTCTCAGTACATACTTGACTGTGTAGGCGAAGGCTGCAAAACCCACTATGACAAAAACGTTGGCCAAGGCGCCTCCCAAAAGTCCGTGGTTACGGTTTGGCTGTTGTAGACCGGGATGATTGGCTGCTGCCAAGGGGACATGGCCGTTCAAAAGGGCGGCTCCATTCTGACCAAAGTGAGCTTCTGTGTCTGGCACAACGTCTGGGAGCGGAAGGGTTTGTGGCCGATTTGTGAGTTCCTCTTGCGCCCGCTGTTTCTTCTTTATTTCCTGACAAAGCACAAATATAAAAACCAACACAAGCAATTAGAGACCAAACCCAAGAAACTAAACAAAATTAAGAAGCTGTAAAGAACTTGCCTTTTTTTCCCATTACAGTGCTTCATATCTGCAGTCTAACTGCAATATTCCACAAAAAAGAATTGTCATAAACACTTTTGTGTGACTGTGCAAACAATCTTGATAGATCTTTCTGTATATGGAAACTGAATGGACCAGATTTAACACCTCACAGACACTGCTGACGGTTAAACTTCAAATCTAGCTTTTCAAGTCTTGAAATAAGAATGGTCAGGTAAATAAAACTTTATTGTGAAGATGGGCTGTAAAGTGAGATCTGTTCCCAAAAATAAACCTAGTTCCTGTCATATACAGCTCATAGGCAAACGCAGGGGGGGGGGGGGGGGGGGGTGATTACAGCTGCCCAGAATCCCCCCCTCAGACCAGGGCCGGTGCAGTGTCTGGGGACAGGCACAAGTTGGGACACTAGAGTATCTGCAGGCATCCTGCAGCTCACAGCACCACTCCCTTTCTTTCCCTGCTACAGCTGACTTTGGATGGAGCAGCAGTGTGTGTACAGAGCATGGAGCAGCAGTGTGAGTACAGAGCATGGAGCAGCTCTGAGGAACTTAACAGAGTCAGGCTTGAGCACAGCCCTGTGCCCTAAGTGCAAATGCTTCACTTTCCCCTCCATTACCACTGTCAGCTGTCCTCATTACTATCTGTATTCAAACTGCTCCTGATCGATCCCGTTGTCGATCGGGAGCAGAACGGAAATGTTGGAAATGATCGTCAGATCCTGTCAGTTGGACAGGAAATTATATTATGTGTACGCAGCATGATATCTTACCATATTATTATACTATATTGTGCGTGGGAGAGGAAGACTTTTCAGGAATCCCCCCTTTGAAAATCCTGGGTTTGCCCCTGACAGCTGCCTCCACATTATGTTCATTTTTTTCTGCTAGCGTTTGATTTCATTTATCCACCTGTGCCCAAACTATGTGACACTATCTCTTAAAGCAGCTATGACATTTTTGCAATTTCTTCCCGTCTCTATACATTCCTCAATTCTGTGCAGGTAAATAGATATGCAGGGAGACAAGGTGAAGTACACGTGTGAGACTGGTTGTTGCCTCCCTCTCACCTCCTTCCTATCTCATGTAAGTTATAAGGATGGGGGAGAAGTTATGATAGCGGTCTCTCCAGTAAAACTGCACTGACTAGAATTAGAGCTAGTGGATACAGCCAGCCATGTATTTAAATAAGTTTAGTGCAAGAAGTGCTGAGATATAAGGTGCAAAACTTTGAGCTTTGGGGGATTTTTTTTAAGTCAGCTGTGGGTAGGTGGCCATTACATATCATTGCTGTAATAACATGATAAAGCATACCAGTGCAATGGATTCCTGGCGATCATCGCGTTGTTTAACCATTTGAGTGAACTACATGTACAAGGCATGTCACCCAGCATGGATTGGGGACTCAATCCCTAGGGCAACATTGCAGGGTTAAAGTTGTACAGATATGTTGCTAGCCTACAGGCTAGTGAGGCATTGTTTTGATGTGAGGGGTGGTGTCTTGGAGGCCCAATGTCACATGGCGATCCGCTGAACTGATTGTTGGCAAAGGCTTCAGGGAAGCATCACGGGCTGCTGTACACGAACTAAATTTTTGGCAGGGGTGGACATTATCTGCTGCTTCAGACGAGTTTAACCTAGCGTGTATACACAGCTTAAAGTGAGATTATACTCGCAATACTAACATTTCAGTAACTACCATATATAGTCATGTATAAGCTGACCCAAGTAGAAGTCTTTTACCAAAAAAAAAAATAAAAAAAAAAACTCGGAAAAAATGTTTCACTCGCGTATAAGCGGAGGATAGAAACTGCAGTGGTCTTATAGCGTAGAACAAAGCACATAGTGCTCTGTGTGCCCCAGAGTGGCCCGTCGGGTCATGCAATAAGTATCAATTGTGCAATAAAGCAGACCTGAACACAGAACTTCCCTCTCTGCTCTAAAAGATAAAAAACAGCATAATAACAAATCCTGCAATAAATCTGCAGTTTGTCTACTTCCTCCTTTCATGGAAGCAGACATTAACATCCTGTGCTTACAAATGAGCTGCTCTGCCATGGCAGTCAGGTGAAACGGGGAGACATCAAATTACAGGAAGGGAATTAAAAAGGCTAAACCCGCTAAATACATACAGGGTGGATTTCTCTAGGTTTTCCTTCTGACCTGTGCACGAGTTAAGGTCAGTGCTGCCGCATAAGACCCGTGCCCATTGCCATGTGCAGAGTACAAGTGTTATCCGTCACCCACACAACCTAGCCCCCACGCCGTGTTTCGACAGGGCATTTGTGCAGAAACCAGAGTAAGTCCGTATGGTCGGAAAAGCTCTGTCCCCATCGCCAAGTGTTTTAAAATCCGGACAATTGTTTTTCAGCCACCCCATTAACCCCCCCCTCCTCGCACGCATTGGACTGCAGCCATTGCTTTACTGTGGCCACTCTGCCCCATGTGTCCCTGTTCGGATATGCAGAATGGGTTAGTGCGCCACCTTTCACTTACTGGTCCTCCCATTGATTGCTCTGCGCAGTCTGCTGTCCTGTTGCAGACGCCTTGTTATGACGTCCTCCAGTAGCGCCTCTTATCACATGTATCACTGGAGGGCGTCATAACAGGGCTCCTGCAGAGGAGTCAGAGGACCAGTAAGTGAAACGTGGTGCACTACCCTGCTCCGCATAGCCCGATGGGGACACAGGGGGGACAGAGAGGCCACGTTAAAGCAATGGCTGCAGTCCAAATGCCCATCTAGTGGTGCACAATGGGGTGGCTGAAAACACACGTCCGCATTTGAAAACACTATACACGTGGCGATGGTGGCGGGGGCAGAGCTTACTGCAGCGGTGCTGCAGGGAGGAGATCGCGATCGCCGGTGGAACAAGGTCAGGTGAGAGAGATTGTGACTTAACGCTTTCCAGCGCCCATCTCTGGGGTGGGGACACCTGGCATGTAGGTGGTATCTTAAAGGGGCCCACACCTGGCGATCCATGGGGAGGGGGGGGTTACATGGCACACATTTGGCAATCCAGGGGGGAGGGATACAGGGGCATACACCCAGCTAACCATGCCTGGCCAACTATGGGGGGGGTGGTGGGAGGGGGTAATTGGCTACATCTGGCTGTCAGGTTGGGGGGGGGGGGGGGGGGTTGGAGATACAGAGGCACATCTGGATAACTTGGGGGGGGGGGGGGGTTGAATACAAAAGAGCCACATAACTGCAGGTAAAGCCGGAGACACAAAATGGAAGAAGCACCTTTATTTTTCAAATAATATATTGTCGCCATACATTGCCCTGGTTATTACAACATTTAAATGATGCTCCTAGTACAAATAGGGAAATCAAATGCGCGAGTTTAATCTACAGTAGCTCTTATTTTAAAACTACAATGGCTTAAAACCGAGAAAATTACTTTTTTAGCAGAATCCAGTCCAGAGCGGCACACAGCTTCTCCAATCGCTGGATAGCAATGGAATGACGTAGATGGTAGGCGGAGCTGTACGCTCTGTACAGCTCCGCCTACTTCTGCTGTCATACCATCGCTATCCAGCGATTGGTGAAGCTGTGTGTGCCGCTCAGACTGGACTCGCACCTCCCCCCCCCCCCCCCCGGCTCATTAGCAATCATAAATATGCACTGCTTCTGCCAGTGGATCCGCCCCCCGCTGCCCGACTCCTAAGCAGAGTCCAGTACGCCGCACATTGTTCAAGCCCAGGGGTCATCATAGAGGGCTTCAGTCTCCATAAATGTGCATTGCCTGAAATGCATTGCGAATGCACAGCAAAATTTTCTGACACAGAGCTCGCCATAGCTAGTCTCCACCCCCCTCCGCCACCCTCATACGAGCTAGACTAGGTCTTGTCATTCAGCCCCCCGCCATCAACCTGAGACACACACACACACACACCTCCCCCCCCTAAAGCTTGTTTTGATAGCGCCCTAGCGCCCTGCCCTAGCGCGCAGCAATATTCACAATCTGCGCTCGTGCCATTTCCACCGGAGCCCAATCAAAAAGCTGATACTGCGGCTGCACAAGGGCGCAGATTGTAAATATTGCCGCACGTGGTGTTCGGGGCTACCAGCTGGATCCTGGAGGGTGAAGGGGATGGGGGAAGCCTCATTAGGATCCAGAAGCATTTAGGTTAGTACCCCCCAGGGTCAGTTTTCTTTATTACTGATTTCCTTTGTAGAAGGGGCCATTGCTGACTTCCTTTTTAAAGTCTTCTATAACATTTTCAGGTGTCAGGAGCCATACGGTTGTTACTTTACAAATGATCAATCCTCTCAAGGCCAAGAAAAGAAAAAAAGGGAAATAATGTTGGGCTCTGTTCTCACTTGAGCTGAGAACTGACATTTTTTTTTAGTCCGTTCTCCGCTCATTGCAAAACTGGCAGTGAACGGCTCCTATTTTATATATAGTAACCGTTCGCACTTGTCACTCCAGCAGATACACTGGATCCGTTGCAGTAAGCAGACCACACTTCTGTGCAGTCTGCGATAATCCTGGAAGAGCACACAAGTTCCCCATTTAGCCTACAGAGGTAACTCATCTGCCCCAGGCTTCAGACGGACCACAGCAGATCATTGGAGCAGACCGGACACTCCACGGTCCGCTCCCATTAGCTGCACGTGATCCAGCGCACGTTGGAACCAAGCCTAATGTCTGACACACCGGAGAGTGTTTTGCAGGTCGTTTTCTGAGAAACGCTTCCTTTGATTTGCATTAAAATCGTGGCAAAATTGCCGCAATTTTTCTAAACATCACGATCGTGGCTACTTTGCAAGTCAATGGAAGCTTTAAAAAAAAATATAAAAAATAAATAAATAAAAAAAACAACCCGCAAAACACTCTCCGGTGTTTCAGGGCCTGTATACAGGTTTGCTGCATAGCTGGGAACTGGGAGTGACACTATTAAAGCCTAGTACAAACCATGCAATTTCCCTCATCAGATAGATGGGTCGAATAGATAATTTCCGTCAGGACCGATCGGATTTCCGATCGATTTTCTGATCGAATTGAATAGAAGTGATTCGAAAAATGATCAGAAATCCATTCGGATCTGTCGGAAATTATCTATCGCCCCCTCTATCTGATGGGAAATTGCATGGTATGTACCAGGCTTTAGGGCTCGTTTCCACTAGAGCGAATCTGCATGAGTTTCCTGCATGCAGATTCGCTCAAACAATACTAGTGGATGGCGCCGTTTCCACTTGTCAGGAATTCTGTGCGGCTCGCTCTGCAGAAAAAAAATCTGCACAGCAGAGCCGTCAGTATTCGCACGCCGCACACGAATCGTCGGTCATGTAACTAAATAGGAAAACCGCAAGCACTTGAGTCTTGCGGTTTTCCCGGCGTTTCCGCGCGCGATTTCGTTAAAAAACCCATGTCAATGCTTGCCGGCATTGACATGGTTAAAATCGCGAACGATTCCGCGTGAAAATCCGCATGAAACCGTCAACGAATCTGCAAACGTATGCGGATTCGTTGACGAGTTTTCCGCGAGCAAATCGCGCCGCACAAGTGGAAACGTACCCTCAGTCACAGTTCAGATTCAATGTCAAGGGATTGTCCTCCCAACAATCATTCTGCTTACTGGAGGCCTGAAAAACACAACATTGGGGCATGTTACTGATAACATGGTTCCTTACCTCCACTACTTCTGGAAACAGCTCACAGAAAACTTTATCTTTTAAGTTAAATGCTAAACTTTGTGCAGCCAACTGTCGTTTCTGAAGAGAAAAAAAAAACGATTTTTAATTTCAAATATCAAATCTGTTTTTTAAAAAAAAATAAATAAATAGTACAATTCTAGACAACAAATGAGACAATTGCAGAACATGCTCTGCTCCAAATATTGCCTCCTTTATGAAAGCACTGTAATAGTTCACAGTAAGCAACTAGGTAAAGTAAGTAAAAAGAATAGGATATTAGTTACCCATTCCCTTTTGTGGAGTCAAAACGCTCATGCCACCTCCTCAAGCAATACACAAGGGGCCCTAAACTCTCCATTTAACACTCCACAGACATCTTTAGGCGTTTTTCACCCAAACTACTTTGCCTGCCGCTGAATTCACCAAAACTGATTTCAGACGTCTAAAGGCATTTAGTACAAAGTTTTGGCCCAATGACTTGAAATTTGCAAATAATTCTGAGTTGATGCAGAATTATGCAAATGTTACTGCAAGTCTATGCAGCTTGAAAATGGACCAATCAAATGTTTTTAATGCAAGATTTGAATAGTCCATTTACATAATGATTAGCATAATTCTCAACCGTCTAAAGCTGGCCACTAACGGTCTAATTTCTAGCGAAAAATCGTTCGAGCGATCAGAAATTCTGATCAGATTGGTTGTAAATAATCTCCATTGGTGGACACAATCGATTATGAACGAGTGAAAAAAAAAAGTCACCCGAATGAATTTTCAGCGAACGAAAATTTCGATTTTCTTGGTGGTCGTGATAGATAGGAAGCAAAGATTGGTTAGTTGATGGTGTAGTGAACGATTTTTCATCCGATCAGAATTTGATCGCTCGAACGATTTTTCGCTAGAAATTGGACAGTTAGTGGCCACCTTAAAATGTATTTGCACCTCAATAACAATCCCTACTGACCTATGTGGACTTTGGTACATGCACAACATATAATAAAACACAAATTCAAACAGTTGGCATGTAGGTAAAAAAATGCTAGTAGTGTAAAGGTTAACCTTATGCAATAAAATTAAAGGAAGTAGGGCTGTGGAGTCGGAGTAATTTTGGGTAACTGTAGTTGGAGGTTTCATACTGAGGAGTCGGATGATTTTTGTACCAAATCCACAGCCCTGGTAAGTATTAGACTAAGGGCTCTTTCACACTAGAGGCTGCGGTAGAAAAGGCTGAAACTCAGCCTTTTGCTTAACGCCAATACATAGCGTTTTCAAAGCGTTTTCAAAGTGTTCTACAGCTCATATGAAAACGTCTTTTTTTTATATAAAAATAAGTGAACAAGTCAGCTGTAAAACGCTTTGAAAACGCTGAAGTTGGCGTTTTCCATTGACTATCATTGAAACGCCAACAGCCAACTTCGGCTGTAAACAGCCCTGAAAAAGCTATGGGGAGCTTCAAAACGCAACGCCCAAAAAAGCTGCTTTAGGTGTGAAAGGTAAAATGAAAGTCTATGGACTTTTATTTTACCTTGGAAAACGCCAACTATGGTCTTGGCTGTAAAACGCCGAAACTAGCCTCTGGTGTGAAAGGGCCCTAAGGAGTCGGAGTCAAAGCATTTTGGGTAGCTGGAGTCGGAGGTTTGATAAAAATGAGGAGTCTAAGTTGGAGTTGGATGATTTTAGTACCGCCTCCACAGCCCTGAAAGGAAGTAAGGCTGGTGAGGGGTATTCTAGTCAATGGAACAATTTTCGGTTGGTGCGACGCGATGGAAGTGGTCCAGCAGTCACAGAAGCTGCAGCATGTTACTGGTATTGCATGGTGCGCGCGGTGCACAACATGGGAATAAATGTCACCGCATAACAATCTTTAAATACGTTCGCAGCACACATTCACAGATCAGGTAAGTTGACATGGACATACTGCCTATAAAGCAGGTAGTAGATCACTTAGTGTCACAGCGATTTACTCATCGGCACAGTCTGCCGCAAGGAGCAAAAGGCTGGTAATGGTGTGGTGCACTGTGGTAGGGTCAAATGCCACGTGCTCCACATGTACCCCCTTAACATACATGTTTTAATCAGCTATTAAGCAAATAAAGAGTGATGTGTAGCGGACTAAAAAAAATAAATAATAATTTGAAAGGAAATACACCATGCACTCCAAGAGGATGTTTTATTATATGAACTGTTATTCTGCTTTGTACATTGTACCTGAAGACAAAG
This sequence comes from Hyperolius riggenbachi, assembly GCF_040937935.1. Classification (NCBI taxonomy): domain Eukaryota; kingdom Metazoa; phylum Chordata; class Amphibia; order Anura; family Hyperoliidae; genus Hyperolius; species Hyperolius riggenbachi. The sequence goes on along the minus strand of NC_090651.1, from coordinate 238,405,403 downwards.
GTTACACCTCCACATTGCTGATGGCATGATGGAACAGCCCCAAGCAAAAAAGGTAACGAGAAGAATAGGTCTGCCAACGTAATTCAGCAGTCTGGATCTTTTGGCGACACATTGGGGAGGATCAGGGCCACTGTATACATGCTAGATTCAGCACCAACCGACCACCTTGGCAGAGAACCATCTATTCTGGCCCAAGTATGAGCTTAAAGAGACCCAGAGACAAGAAAAAGCAGGGGAAAAAAAAAAAAAAAAAGTCTGCGACCCCAGGGTCACAACGCTGCAGATGCATCTTTGTGCTCAGAGCACAGCACGGAGGGGAAAAGGCAGGTGAGAGGCTGTGAAGGGGTAGGGGAAGCCAGCAAGATGGCTCAGAGGCAGGGAAGGGGCACAATGCAGAGTGCCTATCCTGCTAAGGATGCCCCTTCCACATTACTCTACCAACAAGCTGCAACCTGGAGCAAGCGAAAAAGGTACAGTACATATTGCCTTGTTTATCGATTGCTCCCAAAATGCTGCAATTTTGCAATTGTTCCCCAATCGCAAGGCTGCTCTGGAACTCTCCCCATAGGGTTGCATTGGTGTAGTGCTTTGCCGATGGCCAGCAATCAGCAAGCGATGCAAAAGTAGTGCTAGTGGGCTATAGGCCTAATTCATTTTCACCACAACTCTGTTTTACTTGACTCCTTAATCAATTCCACTTACGGTGAAGTCAGAAGTCTCTATGCTGCCCAGGGTGGGTCCTTTCTCTACCATAAAGCTGAGGAGACCTGTGAGGATTGTCGATACTGACCATGCTGGATTCCATGTGTCTGGGTGGAAGTCTGTGATGGAAAGGCAGAGTCTGAAGAGGGAAAGAGAACAAATTATTCCAGCATGAACAGGGCTAGTCTGCCTATAACAGCAACTAACTATTTTATTTAGCCCTCTACCAACCATTTACTACCACCCTTTTGCACCTTTGAATTAGCAGAGTAGTTTGTTTAAAAAAATAAACAAAATGCAAAGAAATGTACCGTTTCAAAAATCTGACTTTACGTTTACTTTATGTGCAAGAGTACAACGGTTACTTTAATGGTGCCTATTCTCAGCAAATACAAGTTTCCACTTATAAGAAAGCCCCGGACGCCATAAGACTCCTTACAGAAAATAATATTTTGGCTGCAGTGTCTTATTGCACATATTTGGGTGAAATAAATTGCATCTCTTTTCAAACAGCGTTCTGAAGTGACGGGGGACATCATGGTAGGTGCAACTTCATTTAAGTGGACCTAAACTCTTGCACAGGACAGAAGGAAAACAGAGAAATGGACCCTGTAAGTATTTAGAGAGTTTGACCTGTCTAATTCTCCTTCATCTGTGACTAATTATAAGTGTAATTTGAACCCTCAGAGGTGTCAGCTGGCTGCCTTAACAGAGCAGCTATTTTGTAGGCACAGGATGTTAACCATATGTCTTCTTCATAAAAACAGGAAATAGACACTGCAATTTATTGCAGGATTTGTACCAGCTGTAACAAAGGAATGTTTTTCGTCCTCGTTCACATCATTTTGCGCAGATAGCCATACGATCGCACTCCATCTGCACCGCAATGCTGATCCCTTTCATTACATTTAATGGGTCAACAATGCGCTTCCCGAAAAATGCGTGCAGCAGCGCGATAGCATATCGCAGTCTTATAGCGTATTGCACGGCTGCGCAGCACATGATGGGAACGGCATAAGTGCTGATTATGCACTTCTGCCATTCTTGCGTGTCGCACATCATACGCACTGCCGACATGCGCACAACAGCATGTATGATGCGAACGAGGCCTAAAGGTTATTATGCTTTGCTTATCTTTTAGAGCAGAGAGGAAGTTCAGGTCTGCTTTAAGTATAACTACAGCCAAAAATATCTTCTAGCTTTGGATAGGTTGGGAGGGGGGTATTGGGAAGAGCTAAGGTCTTAAACTGGGAGTTGAATTGTGTATGGACATCTTTATTCAGGTGTTATATGTGTTCTGTCTTCTTTGGCTGCATGCTTATTACTGGAAGTGCTAAGGCCACGTTCCTAGTGCTGCGTTCAAGAGTAACGGGCGCGTTGTAAAGCGGCCTACCGGACTGCAATACAACGTTTACAGTGCGTCGGGACTTAGCGGCCTGCAGCAACATAATGCACTGCATGCAATGAGTTACTGCTAAACACCTGCATTAACAGAAAAAGTGAAGCATACTTTTCACTGACTGTATGCTTCACTGTAACTGACGCAACAATCATAACGTGTGGTGCTACTGTCCCCAAACCATTGTGTTCCTGCTGTCACAGGGAATGCAACAATGACCACTGAATGTACCCTTAGGCTGGTTTCACACTGTAAACTGGCAGTAATGGTTCGACAGATGATCGCATTGCACTGCAACACTAAAAATAGCGTTCAGAGATTTCAGCGTGAAAACGTGGTAATCCCCCTTCTGCTGTAGGCCAAACAGGAATTAAGGCACTTTAGCGCTCACTTCCTGTGTCGGTAATACGCATTGTGTGGAAGAGTATTGAAAAAAAATATGCTTCCTTGCATGCGCAACGCCAACGTGAAAACCACGTTAAAAAATAAATAAATAAAAAAATAAAAAAACTACAAAACTGTGTTGTCATACACTTACACGACTTCCAGTCCGCCGCAGAGCATGTTGCCCCACAACGCGCAAATGCTTTAGCGTCAGATGCGTGGCTTTGGGCGCATTGCATCCAGTGTGAAAGGCTTTCATTACCCTAGCGTCACCTCACGGTAAAAAGGGGCAACACTGCAATGAAAACGTCCCAGTGTGAAAAGGGGCCTAAAGATTGCAACCGCCATTGTTAAGGAGGTAATAAAATGGCACTTCACTCACTTCAGCTTACCTTCAACTCACAAGTCAAATCAAACCACTGATAAAATACACGTAACCAAGAAAAAAACAAACCAACTCCTTACCGTGTGTTGCATTTAAACCGTCCATTGGGAGTGATCATGTAAATACTAGGTGGTTTAAAAGGAAATTCTCTGGGAAATATTAATTTGCCATGATAATAACCACCTGCAAAGAAAAAACAAAGCTGAATTATGATAACAGTTTTCGCTAAGGTGCGTACACACGTCTGTTTTAGTGCCCGATTGTCGTTCAAACAAAAAGTCGTCCAGACTCCTTGTAAACACAGACAACAAAATGTTTGAAATTCTAAAGACAGCTAATTTACATGTCGTTTGACTGGTCAATGGACTTGATAGAACAATGGACTAGATCAAATGACTGATCAAACGACTTCTTGTTTGAAAGTCTATTAGTGTCAAACTAATAGACTTTCAAACAAGTTGTTTGTACACATGTACGGACCTAATGCTGGGAATACACGGGTCCATTCTGGCACTCGATTCTGCGCCCGATCGATTCTCCTATCTTCCGCTCGTTTTTCATTACACTTCAATGACAAATCGAGCAGCAAAACAATCGAACGGTGATCGAACAGGTCGGAAATGATCTAACCATCTTATCAGCTCAGAATCGTCCCATGTATTCCCAGCATAACTGTCATTTGAACGATAGTTAGTCCACGGATCCGCCAAGCGGTTAGTCAAAACTGCTGCTATAAGTCTAACGACCCTTTGCACACATGCAAAACTGTAATTCAAATGACCGGTTTGAATGATAAGTCGCTTAGAAATATCAGACGTGTGTACGTACCTTAAGGGGGATCAGGTATGCCTAGTCCATTGATAGAGATAAGGCGACAACACCACCAATGAAAAATGCATTGCATACTCCAATGACCCTAGCAGGCAGTACAAAATTATGGATCCTAGCCTTTGTGTTTAGCCGAACAATCAGGAGGTAAATTTTAACTTGTGTGCTAGCCTTTAATGAGCACATATATTAAATCAAACTTAAAATTAAATGAATATTTAGGGCTGAAAAAGTACATATTACACTTCTACACACAGAAATAAAATAGCCGTTTAAACCAAACCTGAACTGAAAATAAAAATGTGTAGCAAGTAAGGATATATGGAACATTCCTGAAGTCTTAGATTTTGGCTGTAAGTATAAACAGCAGTCATGTTATTGCTATAGAAAGAAACCTAATTTCTGTACAAATGTGTACCTCAATACGTCACACATCAGTTCATGTATGCTTTACAGCCAGAACCCAAAGTCTGGCCACGTCGGGATCTGACTGGCCAATATGGGAAGTGGCAAGGTGATGCGGCCAGGACAAGAAATGACTCTTTTAGGACTTTGGATGAAAGCTACAGCTTGCTATACCTTATAGGCTAACATCCTGTGCCATGCCCAAGAGAGCTGTCTGCCGGAAGAAGCTTTACTCCAGATACCTGTGCAAGGTAACCGGCACTGTCCTACATTGGTGACATCCGAGCTGCTTGCGGTCACCTCTCCAGTCCTTCCCATGGTGTGCCTTTCTCTGCCCAAAGAAGCTGTGCCTTGCATCCATTCAGATACTGCTACTACATAATCCGAAGCACTAAGCTGCAACCGGCAGCTGCGCACAGCAGGGTAAAAGGAGGAAAGGCAGCATAAAAACAGCAGCATCTGGACTTGAGTTCTGAGACATTAGTTCAGTGGTTCCCAACCTTTTTGGAGTTGTGACACATCACAAACGTTCAGATCTCTGTGACATGTAGACTACCGGCTGCTGGTGAGTGGCTGTTACTGCTGCTGGCTTAGTGGGGGATGCTGGTGAGTGGCCGTTACTGCAGCTGGCATCGTGATGGCTGCTGGTGAGTGGAAGTTACTGCTGCTGGCATTGTGGGGGCTGCTGGTGAGTGGATTTTACTGCTGGCATAATAGAGGCTGCTGGTGAGTGGCTGCTGCTGGCACAGGAGTTGCTGTGAGTGTAGTGGCAGCTACTGACAATCTGAAAGCTGCTGGTCAGTGGCTGCTGCTATTATAGTGGTGGCTGCTGGCACAGGGGCTGCTGCTAAACATGTGCAGAGAGGTGCATGAAAATGCCTCACTCACCATCATCCTCTGCCTCTTCCTCCGCAACCGGGACACTACCTTCCAGTGCAGCTTTTGTAGATAGAGCAGGGCTACAAGAAAATAGCCACCGTTGCCCATGAATGTGAACACCGGTGGCCATTTTCTCGGAGTCCTCTTCTAACGACAATGGTACGGAGCAGAGGTGGAGGCACAGCAGGGCAACAGAGCAGCGTGGATGGATGCAAAGCAGGGAAACGGCTAAACATACATGTGTTGCAGTACATGGGTTGGGAACCACTGCAGTAGTTCTTGTTCTGGCCACATCAGCTGGCTGCTTTGGGTATTGGCTGGCCAGACACCGAAGCGGCAAACTTCGGGATCTAGCCGTAACGTATGCATAAAACTAAACAGAAGTCCTGGAGCTCAACTCACCTTACTTCCAGATTTCAACAGGCTACACATCTGTAACTACTTAGTCTTTTGATATGCAATTCTCAAAAGAGTCATGTGATCACCTGACAGGTTCACATTAAATTACTTCCCAACATAAAAAGAAAAAAGTGAACCTTTAACTTACCTTCGTAAGGAGTTGTCTCGGGTCCTCGAACTACGTAGTGCCTACGGAAAAAATAAAACATTAATGAATGCTAAAGCAAGCCTAAAGTGCTGTTGCCTAGCAATGCTTCTGTACAGCACTGGGGTCCCCAGACTGTGCACCCTAGAGATGGCATCCAGTTGCTACAGATACACAGGCTAGCGATGCTATGCTACAGTGGGATGCAAAAGTTTGGGCAACCTTGTTAATTGTCAGGATTTTCCTGTATAAACCGTTGGTTGTTACGATAAAAAAAGGTCAGTTAAATATAGCATATAGGAGAGACAGTGATATTTGAGAAATGAAATGAAGTTTATTGCATTTACAGAAAGTTTGCAATAATTGTTTAAACAAAATTAGGCAGGTGCATAAATTTGGGCACCACAAAAAAATAAATTAAATCAATATTTAGTAGATCCTCCTTTTGCAGAAATTACAGCCTCTAAGCGCTTCCGGTAGGTTCCAATGAGAGTCTGGATTCTGGTTTGAAGGTATTTTGGACTATTTCTCTTTACAAAACAGCTCTAGTTCATTCAGTTTTGATGGCTTCTGAGCATGGACAGCTCTCTAACTCACACCACAGATTTTCAATTATATTCTGGCCTGGGGACTGAGATGGGCATTCTAGAACGTTGTACTAGTTTCTCTGCATGAATGACTTAGGGCCGGTTCACATTACAAACGCGGATGGCCACGCATGCGGAACGCAACGCGTACGAACGCACGCAATCCGCGTTTGTATGCGTTGCGTGGCTGATCCCATCACTGAAAAGTGAATGGGACAGCCGTGCGTTTTTGCTAAATCTGCGTGCAGCATGCGTTCCCGGACCGCACAGGTCTGGAACGCATGCAGTGTGAACATCAGACAGTGCACTCTATGCACTGTCTGATGTCGTGCGTGTCGGCCTCCTTCACGCGTTTCCAAAACGCGGTTGGAAACGCGTGCAGTCTGAACGGGCCCTTAGTAGATTTTGAGCAGTGTTTAAGGCCATTGTCTTGTTGAAAGATCCAGCCCAGGTGCAGCTTCAGCTTAGTCACCGATTCCTGGACATGGATTCCACTCAGTATCGGCAGATTCTGGAGTCAATGTGTCCCTAAAAGGGCCACTACAGCGAAAAACTGTAAAATATGTGCAAACATATACAAATAAGAAGTACATTTTTTCCAGAGCAAACTGAGCCATAAATTACCTTTCTCCTATGTTGCTGTCACTTACAGTAGGTTGTAGAAATCTGACAGAAGTGACAGGTTTTGGACTAGTCCATCTCTTCATAGGGGATTCTCAGCAAGGCTTTTATTCTTTATAAAGATATTCTCTAAAAATGATTTATACAAAGATGCTGGCCAGCTTCCCTGCTCCCTACACAGTTGTTTTGGCAGTTGGACAGAGCAACTGCCATTCACTAAGTGCTTTTGAAAATAAATATATCCCTGACAATCCCCTATGAAGAGATGGACTAGTCCAAAACCGGTCACGTCTGTCAGATTTCTACTACCTACTGTAAGTGACAGCAGCATAGGAGAAAAGTAAGTTATGGCTCATTTTACTCTGGAAAAAAAAAAAAAAAAAAAAAAAAAAAAAAAAATGTACCTCTTATTTGTGTATGTTTGCACATATTTTAAAGTTTTTCGCTGTAGTGCCCCTTTAACTTTGTCAAGATTTCCAGTCCCTGCACTGGCCACACAGCCCCACAGCATGATGGAACCACCATCATATTTTACTGTAGGTTGCAGGTGTTTTACTTGGAATGCTGTGTTCTTTTTCCTCCATGCATAACGCCCCTTGTTATGCCCAAATAACTCAATTTTAGTTTCATCAGTCCACAGCACTTTATTCCAAAATGAAGCTGGCTTGTCCAAATGTGCTTTAGCATACCTCAAGCGGCTCTGTTTGTGCTGTGGGCAGATAAAAGGCTTCCTCTGCATCATTCTCGCATACAGTATCTCCTTGTGTAAAGTGCGCCGAATGGTTGAACGATGCACAGTGACTCAATCTGCAGCAAGATGATGTTGTAGGTCTTTGGTGCTGGTCTGTGGGTTGACTCTTACTGTTCTCACCATTCTTCGCTTCTGTTTATCCAAGATTTTTCTTGACTTGCCACTTCGAGCCTAAACCTGAACTGAGGCTGTGGTCTTCCATTTCCTCAATATGTTCCTAACTGTGGAAACAGACTGCTGAAATCTCTTAGTCAGCTTTCTGTATACTTCCGCTAAACCAATCTTTGGCTTAAGGTTATTTGAGAGCAGTTTTGAGCAGGGCTGTGGAGTCGGAGCAATTTTTGGCTACCTGGAGGGAATAAAAAATGCACCGACTGACTCCTAATGAATTTAGGCTACTTGCACACTAAGACAATTAAGGTCGCATAACGTGCACCTAACGCAAGGCCTGGTGCTCTTCGATGTGGACGTCAGAATGAGCCGCGTTGTGCAGCTCACTCTGGCGTCCGTGATGCGTACTCTTGGACGCATGCGGCATCACGTGTTCCGCCGGCCAATCGCCGCACCAGGAAGTAAACACTGCACGTCACAACGTGCAGTGAATATTAATTAGCCATGTGCCTGGCCGCTCTCCCCAACATGACTGAGCATGTGCAAAAAGTCTAACGCGGCTTAAGCCGCTGCAAGGCCGTAGCATGCTGCACCTTCTGAAGAACGTGCAGCGTTACATGTAACGCAACGTGGGCAGTGTGTACAGCCCACTTGTGTTACATTGCTGTGCGTTGGGGGAGCGTTACAGGCTGCACTAACGTGCGCCTGTAACATCTTAGTGTGTAAGCAGCCTTAAACTGTAATTAAAATAGAAATATGATAAAATGTTCTATTTCTCAGATAATCATCATAAATAATTTATATACAGTAATAGCTCTGCTTAGTCCACAAAAATGAAATAAACCAAATAATCAAAAAATAGTTACTTGTGCTGCTTCAATAAAGCAATAAAGCAGTCCCTGTATTTTTAAAGTCAGATATATCTGATTGTGACTGTAGGAATCTCTTATATATACTAAACATCTATGCTGTAAGAATAAAGCCTGATGTGTAGCTGTGTCACTAATAGAGATGGTCAATGAGATGGAAATAATTCTGCGCTGATGCCGGTTTATGCAAATGTATGCACTCCCTTTGCTCATGAAATCAGATATGATAGGTTGTTAAAATTTGGTTTGATGACTACGAATTAAAGAGTACCTGAAAAGAAAAGTTTTATATATACCTGGGGCTTCCTCCTGGCTAATCAGTCCTTCACTGTCCTCCTCCGCCACCTGGATCTTCTGCTATGAGTCCTGGTAATTAAGCCAGTCAGCGCAGTCCAGCCGTGTGCCACTCTCACAGCCAGGAGAATTCTGTACCTGCGCAATAGTGCCGCGCAGGTGTAGTACGGAGTGTGTGCATGAACACTACCCCCAACTAGAACCTGGACCCATAGCAGAAGTTCCAGGCGGCAGAGGAGGACAGCGAGGGACTGATTGGCCTGAAGGGGGCTGGAAGAAGCCCCAGGTATGTATAAAACTTTCATTTCATCTGTCCCAGGTTTACTTTGTTACATAGTCGTACTATACTCTACATATGCACTCCCCACAGAGCTTCAGGGAATCCACTGAGAATGTTGTGCACATTGAACACAGAGGTGTCTATCACCCATAAACCTGGTTCAGATTGTGCATAAAGAATGTGTAATAGAGGAAGAATTGCCTCATTCCCCTGCAGAGTACCTGCACATCACTCTTAGGCCCAGTGCACACCGAGCGGTTTTTGGAGCGATCCGCTGGCCGCATCCGCCTCTAAAAACGCTTGTCTAATGTATTGCAATGGGATGGTGCACACCGGCGGTTTGCGTTTTTTGCCAAGCCGCAAACGCGCCTCCTGCTGCGCGTTTGCGGTTTTCGGAAGTGTTTCGTCCTCAATGTAAAGTATAGGAAAACCGCAAACCGCTCTGAAAAACGCTAGTTCAGAGCGGTTTGCCAGGCATTTTTGTTACAGTAGCTGTTCTGTAACAGCTTTTACTGTAACAATATGTGTAATCTGCTACACAAAAACGCACCCAAAACCGCTAGGTATGTTTAGAAAACCTCTCTAAACATACCTAGAATCGCTCTGAAATCAGCTCTCAAAACCGCTAGCGTATTGCGGATCTGCTAGCGGTTTTGGTGTGCACTGGGCCTTACATGTACCCACAGTGACATTAGCTAGTGCCTGATAGATGTTCTTTGTTCCTGTCTATACCTTCTACAAGTACTCTTACCAAGGACTAGTTTGAGGGCTCGTTTCCACTATTGCGGTGCAGAATCGCCTGGATTCCACCGCTGTTGAAATTCCATGAATTAGCATGCGGATGCGAATTTTTGTGCGTTTTTTGCCGCGAATTCGCATGCGAATTCGCATAGGTGAGGGTATATGCGAAATTAACCATGTCACTGCCTGTTTGAAATACATTGGTACCTATGCGAATTCGCATGAAAATTCGCATACCATAGCCGCATGCGAATTTCCTATTAAATACATTAGCGGCGATTCGCATGCATTCCACTCGCAGGCGAATTCGTTGGCTCTTTTGTGCGTTTTTTTACCGCTGAAAAAAACGCACCTCAACAACGCTACAGTGGAAACAGGCCCATCCACTTGCATTACATGTGCGAATCTGCATGCGTTGGACGCATGCAGATTCGCGATAGTGGAAACGAGCCCTGAGTCTATGACTAAAAGGTATTAGAGGCAGAAGATCCGCCTGATTTTCAGGTAACTGGTATTGTTTAATGCTAGGTACACACCATACAATTTTGCGTTAGATATTTGGTTCGATAGATAATTTCAGACATGTCCGATCTTATTTCCGATTGTTTTTCTGATCGATTTCTGATAGAAGTGAATGGAAATAGATAAGAAAAAAGATAAGATAATCGAATCGGAAACCGGACGGAAAAAACGCATCGTGTATTCCCATCATAAAAGGGAATAAATATGTCAGCCTCCATATCCCTCTCAGTTCAGTTGTCTTTTAAAATTCCTAAGCGTTGGCAGTTAAGAGATGCATTTCATGTTACATACTTTCAATCAACAAGATTGTAATATGCAAATTAGTCTGAGTCGAAGAGTCTGTAAAATCCTAACCTGAGGAGTCGGAGGATTTTTGTACTGACTCCACAGCCCTGGTTTTGAGACCCCCATGTTGCTACTCTTCAGGAGGAGGGAAACTTACAATTGACCCCCTTACTCTCTCATAATTGGATTCACCTGTGTATTTGGGTCAGGGGTCACTGAGCTTACCAAGCCAATTTGAGTTCCAATAATTAGTTCTAAAGGTTTTGGAATCAATAAAATGACAACAGTGCCCCAATTTATGCACCTGCCTAATTTTGTTTAAACAATTATTACACACTTTCTGTAAATCCAATAAACTTCATTTCACTTCTCAAATATCACTGTGTGTCTCCTATATGATATGTTTAGCTAACATTTTTTATCGTAACAACCAACAATTCATACAGGAAAATCATGGCAATTAACAAGGTTGCCCAAACTTTCGCATCCCACTGTAAATGCCCAACTAGTGATGAAATATTGCATAGGAGGTATTTTAACTGGGACAAGCCAAATAATGTATTTTGAGGTGTTCTAAAATTTTGGCAATTGTGTGAAAATTTGGAGTGTGAAACTTGAAGAAAATGTGAAATTTTTAGATTTATGAATATTGCTGCCCAGTAAACCGCTTAGAAAATTATATAATGTTAGAAAAAAATATTACCCAAAGAAGCCTAGACTGTCCCAAAAAACAATATATGTATCACTTTGATGGGATAAATAATAATAATAAAAAGTTATTCCTGTATCAATAGCAACACAGCTAAAATGCCAAATTTGCCAGGAATCAGCCAAATAATGCTACCCCATGATCTACTTACCCCGCCGGTGCAGAGGCCGACCTCAAGGTCATCCTCTGCTGCGCCTGCGCGAGGGCCACTGTCAATCAAGTGCACTCCGGACAACGTGCACTTGAATGACAGCGCGCGCTCATGAGACCAACCCCATCAGAAACCACTGGCAAAGGACTTTGCTGAACACCGGCAAGCACTGTGCCTACTGGCTCCCAGTCCTTAAACCGATTTCTGCAAAGATATCATCTGTAATCAGCTTCTGCAAAGTAGTAGACCAGAGACTGATCTACATCAGGGAAATTGCTGTAGTTTTCCCTCATCTGCTAGTGTATGGATAGTTTTAGTCACACATCCTCCAGTTCATTGTTTTTAGATCTAGAGAAAATAGAAAAAGTTGGTTTGGCTAGAGAGAAATTGCATATTTGTGTTTACATAGCTGTGGAAACTAAGCCCTCTACAAGGTGGCTATACATTCACAGATTGCCACCCGATGTGGCAAACAGATCAATCCTGTGATCTGAATCTTAAAACAAACAAAACAAAACAAAAAAAAAACAAAGGTACAATTTTGAATCGATTTTCATTAATGGTGATGTTTTTATTGAATCTAATGATTCATCTATTAAATGTTTTGGATTGTGTATTAATTATTGGATAACTACTCTAAAATCTCCTGCCTGCAGCATTTCCCAGCACCCCCTCCAGGCCGGGCTTTATATCTCACCTGTCCACTGCATGGTCCCCACCTCTGTCCTCCCTGCCAGCTGCTGTTTCTTCACTCCAGAGTCCCAGGTGCATGTGTGACGTAATGCTGTAGAGGTCAAACACTAGCGGCACTGTGGCGCTTACCTAACATGACCACTAGAGCCCTCTAGCATTAGGGAGGTCAAACAGGCCTCAGTCTCTCAATCAGGAGCCACTAGCGACATGCTCTCGACTCACCGCCCATCGGCTGAAATTGTGCCATCCTACGCAATCAGCCAAATCAACAGATTTTGGCTGAAAATCTATTGATCAGGAATCATTTGCGACATCAATTTCTAGCAGATGCAATCCAATTAGCCGGATATCAATGGGGGAAAAAAAAAAAAAAAAAAAAAAAAGGGGGAAGGGTGAAAAAATAAATAAAAGTACGATCGGTTGAGAGATTGAAAGTTTTTTTTTTTCTTCGTTCGAGAAACCTGATTGAATTTTCAGTTTACCTTCGGTAAAAGAAGATAGGAAGTGTTGCATTTTTCGGATCAATTTTATGAAAATTGAATGGTTTAGGGTAGATTTTCAGTTACTTGACATACAGACCCAAGCAATTTCATAGTTTTCAATCTTTTTTTTTCATAATTGGGGGGAAAAAAATTAGTGTGTGGAACATAGGTCAGATTTGTTTTAAGTGTTACAATAAGAAAAATTGATTGCACCTCTTGTATTGAAAAGACATTTAAAAAAAAAATTGTATGGTGTGTGGCCACCATTAGAATCACATAAGTGGAAAAAAAAAAAAAAAACGAAGAAGAAAGACACAGGACAGTAATGTGACTAGCCCAAGCTACAGAGAACATTCAGACAGGTTAGCAGTAACAAGTATTTGCAAGAGGTAAACAAACCTTACAACCATATGGCCTTTGGGATTGTTTGTGCCACGTGTTAGGTTGTGGACATGTGACTATTCTCTGCCCTTCACGCTGTTATGTGCAGGACTAATCCACTGAAAAATTAAACTCCTAAAAACAGGCACTAATCTGTACCACATTTAACCTTTTTACTCTCCCAGTGACTAGAGAAGTGCTGCTATAGCAGCTTAAAGCATTCCTCTACCCAGGAACTGAAAATAAAATCAGCAGCTGCTCGAGATGTTACCCAACTCTTATCCAGTCATGTTCCTTGCATTTTAAGGAAAAAAAAGCAAAAACACCTCTGGCTGAGGGTCCGATTTCATTCCTAAGGCAGAAATCTCAACAGCCTTATTGTGCTCATTATGCCTCCCCCACCTGTTTTTACTTGTGAGCAGTGGTGCTCATCCGGAAAACCGGGAAACCCGGATATCAGACCATTTTTCAGCTATCCGATCCGGATTGCTATCTGCGGATATTTGGTTGCATAACGCGGATATCCACGGATATCCGGATCTGATATACTGTAACTAAGGAGATGATGTCCTGGAGCCAATCAGAGGGCTCCCAGCAGAAGACCTAGCAACCAATCACAGAGGGGAACCCTGGCCAGCCCCACCTGACCTCATTGAGCCAATCAGAGGGCTCCTAGCCTAAGCCCTGGCACCCAATCATAGAGAGGAACACTGGCCAGCCCCCCTGTAGAATAAGGAGGGCTGCCATGATGAGACATATCGTCTTAGCTTGCTGAATGCTTACTGAGAGACATGCTCCAGTGCTGGTGGCCTAGCAAGGGAGCTGTACACAGTTATAAACCTAAAGCCCAATCTACACGATACGATTCTTTATACGATTCGATTACGATTCTATTTACGATCCGATTAAATCCGACATGTCCGATCAGGATTCGATTCAATTCGATTTGCCATTGCAAGACAATGAAAAATCAAATTGAATCGAATCCCGATCGGACATGTCGGATTTAATCGGATCGTAAATAGAATCGTAATCGAATCGTATAAAGAATCGTATCGTGTAGATTGGGCTTAAAGTTGTTCAGTGATCAACTCCTTCACTATCACTACACTATTGTTAAATCGTTAATTAGCTTGATTGATTTCATTGTGTGACAGTCAGAGTGTGTGCTCCAGTGCTGCTGGAGGGCTGTACACAGTGATAAGCTGTTCAGTGATTAACCCCTTCACTACTATCACTACACTATTGTTATATTATTAATTAGCTTGATTTCATAGTGTGACAGTCAGGCCTGGAACCCACTGCAAACCGCAAACGCTAAACGCAACCGCTAGCGTTTTGCCTGAGCGGTTTGCAAGCTGATTCATGCGAGTTTTCGGTCGCGTTTTGCAACAGTGTATTTTTTTCCTCAGCGGTTGTGTAGCGTTTTGCGTTTCGCGTTTTTATCCTGATTGGTCCTGTGAATAATTTTTAATTTTGTTACAGTGTGCTGAACCGCAAAACGCTAGCAGAACCGCTCAGTTTAGGTTTTGCTGAGCGTTTCTGCTAGCGTTTCAATACTTTGCATTGAAGCGCTAACGCTCCCAAAATGCTGCATGTCCTGCGTTTGCGTTTCTGAGAAACGCAAACGCTCCTGTGGAAGTTGCCCCATCCATTAACATTAGCCCAGCGTTTTGGCAAACTGCTAGCGTATCGCAGTGCTGCGAAAACGCTGCCAAAAGCGCTCCTGTGGGTTCCAGCCCTCAGAGTGTGTGCTCCAGTGCTGCTGCAGCTGCTATGTGCCTGTGTGTGCTGTGCACAGACCAGACCAGCTGCTGCCTGTTGGCCAGCTATTAGCCCTAGCTACACTATAGGTTAGGGATTAGGGGATAGGATTACTGTGCTATTGTGTAGTTAGTACTGTACTACTGCAGTCAGTGCTAGTAGTTGTTAGAGTAGTAGTACTATTGTGTTAGCTGTCTACAGAACTGCTGTGCTGTGAGCAGTGCCAGTGTGACAGTTAGTGTGCACTAGTGTCTTCTCTGCTGTCTGACTGTCACTCGGCACATGGCACGTGTCACCCACGTCCGGCATGCTCCTGGCACACGTTACACCTACTGCTGCTGCTGCATTGCCCTGCTCCTGCTGCCTGTGCAGCTCCCACAGGTCACTGATACCACCTATATTTAACCCAAAACACAATTGCTGCGTAATTTTTTGGAGGTGTCTTGGCTGAAAACTGTCTTGTCCCAGTTGTGCGGTTGGACTTTGGACACAATGTGGGCTGCACGACCGCCGTCTGGAACCTGGCCTGATGTTAATTGACAGCCAATTTTTTTTTTCGGGAAGGGGGGGGGGGGGGATTTTAAGTCCCCACATCATCAATTCGTGTTCCCCTTTAAAAAAAAAAAAAAAAATGCTACATGCCTCATTTACCAAAAAAAAAAAAGTTTTTAAGGGGGAACTTCAGCCTAAACAAACATACTGTCATCAAGTTACATTAGTTATGTTAATTAGAATAGATCTTACCCACCCTGTTTTAAAAGAACAGGCAAATGTTTGTGATTCATGGGGGCTGCCATCTTTTTGGTTGAAAGGAGGTGACAGGGAGCAGGAGACACAGTTCCAACTATCCTGTGTCCTGATCACCCCTCCCAGCTGCACACGCTAGGCTTCAAATGTCAAATTCAATATGTAAAAGAAAAAAAAAAAAATTTGCACCAAAATAGCAGAACGAGAACAACAAAATCAGAAATCCCATCATGCTTTGCACAGCATCAGGGGAAAAACGCCGGGCAGTTTTCTTCTGTGCAGCTAAAAATGAGGCTTGTATAAGAGAAAAAGTTCTGATGCTGTGAAACTGTTAAAGAAACACCAGGCCTTTTCAGTGCTGCTGATTTTTAGTCCGGAGGTTCACTTTAAGGCAATTTAAAGGCCACTTCCGTTTTTTCTATCCGGATATCCGAATTTGCCCGGATACTGTGGTCGTATACCCGATTTGGATCGGATACCCAAAAGTTCAAATCCGGATATCTGGGTATCCGGATCAATCCTGATTTTGAAAAGGAGTATCCGAGCACCCCTGCTTGCGAAGAGACATACAGCACCCCCTATTCCTAGGGTATTTGCATATACATTCTATCCATCGCTTTCCTGGGTTTTTCTCTGGGTTCTTCTCCCTCTACAAGTGATAATAAATAAAGCCTTGTATACACACTAAATGACTCTTGGCCAAGGCAGCTGACAACTGAGAACCTACTGTGTGCCTAGTTGCCCCTGAGTCCTGGATGCATCAGCAGGGGATCAGACTGGCAGATTGTCTCGGACAAGGGCATTATTCTCCAACTCATCCCAGCAGCCCCGTCAGCCCTCCTAGTCTCA
The DNA here is from genome assembly GCF_040937935.1 of Hyperolius riggenbachi. Taxonomy (NCBI): domain Eukaryota; kingdom Metazoa; phylum Chordata; class Amphibia; order Anura; family Hyperoliidae; genus Hyperolius; species Hyperolius riggenbachi. Next base: position 238,389,040 of record NC_090651.1, on the reverse strand, counting down.
CCATAGTAAAAGGATGCTTTGCTAGCTTTGAAGGCTAATGACACTTTTGTCCAAAACTCAGCTGGGAACTGCCACCTGAGTGAGTGAGTGAGTGAGTGAGTGAGTGAATGAGTGAGAGTGTGTTTTTGTGATGGCACATTGCCAAATCACCATACCCATTGGCTTAGCAATTTTGGGCTGCAGCTACATAGCAGAATGGGAGCCTCGGACGAATGGGAAACAGCTCCCAGTGGAAACAAGCCCTTAGGCCACATACACACATCAGACCATAGTCTTTTGAAAATGAAAGATCACAGACCAATACTACCCCCTTCCATGTAGTATGAGAGCCATACTCTACACAGTCTTTTCTATGGAGCTGAACTCCACATCAGCAAAAAATCTTTGCAAGATGCTGCACACAAAGATGCTGTACAGACACAAAAGATCAGTATCTGCAAAAGATCTGTTCCTGACAAAAATCCATTCCTGCAAATTGCAATGATAGTCTATGAGATCTGCAGATCATCATACACACATGATTTAACTGACATTCATCTGCAGATCAGATCCACCAGGATGGATTTTCAGATCTGCGGATGATTGCTTGATCTGCAGATGAATGTCAGTTAAATCATGTGTGTATGATGATCTGCAGATCTCATAGACTATCATTGCAATTTGCAGGAATGGATTTTTGTCAGGAACAGATCTTTTGCAGATACTGATCTTTTGTGTCTGTACAGCATCTTTGCGTGCAGCATCTTGCAAAGATTTTTTTCTGATGTGGAGTTCAGCTCCATAGAAAAGACTATGTAGAGTATGGCTCTCATACTACATGAAGGGTGGTAAGATTGGTCTGTGATCTTTCATTTTCCAAAGACCATAGTCTGATGTGTGTATGAGCCTTAAGACTTTCAGATAGTTCCATAAAGAAAAAACAATTTCTAATAATAATAGACTATTGATCTTCAGTTTATTGGCGACTGATTTTACCAGGGCTGTGCAGTTTGTACAAAAATCTTCCAACTCCAGGTACCCAAAATGGCTCCGAATCCTCGGTCTAATACTTGCCAGGGCTGTGGATTTTGAACAAAAATCATCCGACTCCGAAGTTTTTATGAAATCACCAACTCCAGGTACCCAAAATTGCACCGACTCCAACTCCACAGCCCTGGATTTTACACTCCAGAAAGATTTTCGAAACCTTCCCTGTTCTTTCAAAGGGTAGTACTTACTTAACACTGACATCTTCCACAGCACTAACTGTCTTTCAAAGGGGTTAATCTAATCCCTGCCACAGTCATATGTCCACTGTAGTCTAGGGGCCAATTTAGTAGCAAGACAATTACAGGGACCATGAGCAGTGCGATAAAATCTGGACTTACCTGAGGCTTCCTACAGCCCCCTCACCACCACTCCCCCCCGGGCATCCTGTTATTCCCTTCCGTGGTCCCGCTGGTGGCTCCGGTGATCATGAGACTTCAGCTGAAGTCGTGTGTGTGGCCCCTGCATCACCACATCGGTCCCTATAGGTGTCCTGTGTGGTTCAGTCTTTAGAGAACCGCACAAGCACAGGCGACATGGTGCACCAGGGGCACAGGCACAACTTCTGCAGAAGTCACCTGACTACCAGAGCTGCCAGCAGGACCACAAAAGGGACCAAGAGAATTCTGGGGGACCTCGCAGGCTACAAGGGCTGGAGGAAACTCCAGGTAAGTCCAGATTTCCTTTTTATGGCGCTGCTCAGAGTCCCTTTAACTTATCTGTATGTTTTTGGGATGTGGGAGAAAAAAAAAAAAACAGAGTCCTTGGAGGAAACCCGCAAAGACATTACAAAACTCCATGCAGATAGCGCTCTGGCTGAGTTTCTATCCACTACGTGACCAACATGCAACTTATGAGGAACGTTCACACCTGTAAGAATTCACAGATGACACATATAATGCTGGTTACACAAGAATACAAAAAATAATAAAATGATAAATCCGATAACCTTGGCATTAACTTTACATACATAACCACCAAAGTGGCCCAAGTTTGAAAGCACATTACATTAGTGCACATCGTAAGCCGTTGGTTATATAAAAAGCTTTTAGGACCTAATAAAATTAGTATACTATCACACTGTTTCATATGTTAACCAATTTAAAATCAGAAAGAATATACCACTGTACTGTACACTAGGTTGTGTACATTTACCTATAGAATTGAACTATGCTGGCAGTCCATATTCAGCTCTGCTCAGCACAGGAGGATTGGAAGTGATCTAATGTGCACTTCTTCTAGTGTTTTGTACAGAAGTGCAGCAATCTCCAGCCTTAAAGTCTACAGAGGTCACAGAATGGTAATCAAATGGGGTTCACGGGGAAACAGATGCAAACTGTAGCTGGAAACAGCGAGGTGGTGGCTAGTGGATAAGGTTGCAGCCAATAGTGTCAAAAGAGAATATAATTAGCATGATGACATCCCTAATTCACCAGGGACAGACTGGTCCCAGATTCCTTGTAACTGAGTGTTCACGCAACTGTAACTGAGTGTTCTGGTGCATCACACAATTGTAGTTCACAAACCACTGTTTCTGTAGCGCTTCCCAACGCTAAAGCCTGGTACACACATCCAATCTTGATTGACCATTTACATATAGTATGAGATCATACCTACACAGTCCAGTGTTCTACCCAGGCTCTTTTAGCAGGGTGCTCCACCTGGCTAATTTTGGTGAGCACCCAGCTGTCATTGGCTCACCTCCTATGCTGTAAGTGGAGTTGCACCAGCCTTGCATTCCCTCCTCCCACCCCACCTAATTTTTCATACCAACCGGCTGGAAAAAAGTTCTGGGGAGAACACTGCAAGTCTGTTTATAGTATTGAAAGTCTGTTGGCCCTCATACTACAAGGTGGTTGTACGCTACAGTAGTGGTGGTCACTACAGCGCTTCTTTAGAAAGGGAAGAGGAAATTCCAGAGCAATACAAATCCTACAATGCAGAAGCTCTGCCAGAGTCTCACAACTGTGAATTTGGGCTACAAATAAAGGCATTTCAAAATGTTTTTTTTTTAATCCTCAGATATATGTTACTTAGGGAATGGGAAAGAAGAGCAGGGAAACCTTTAGTAGACTGCATACATTTTAAATGGAAGATGTATTTACAGCAATGAATAACCCTGATGCATTCAAACATGCAATACACATCCCCAAGACCAAGCTATGAATTTGCACAAATACAATGTAGTAATATTTTATTCACTGAGAACTTTTGAAGACTTGAAAGTGTACTAGTAACTCAAGCATCCTCATTTACCCGTCTCATTTGCATGGGAAGAAGGAGTAAAGGGAGTTATAAAAATGACTGCATCCCCAGCTTCCCTGCTGAGACAAGGTCTTTTTATACTCATGCTGAACAAATCATATCCTTGCTCCATGCATGTGGTACGGCGTATGTCACAATATTATGTGGCCTTACACTAATTTATGTTGCTGGTTCAGCAAAACAGCACTTCTGCAAATACCAGATTGCTTGATATGACCCTTTGCCTCATATGACTATCTTCAGGCCTCTACAGTGATCAAGAGGCCAGAGTATGCCATATGTGGCATGACAACAATTCACAACCTTTGGCACACTGAGACCCATTTTGCTGAAACAGCGCAGAAGGGTCACGCACAAGACTGCATAATATGCCCATTACACACAATAGGCTGAAAACATTAACACTTTCCAGCATGATCACCACTTTTAAAGCCAATTAAGCAGTTTTGTTTGTTTTTTTAAAACGTGAAGCACCCTATAAGGGATGTCAGTAATGGTGTGGGCCATGGGGAGAAGGGAGCACCATTACTTACAGGGTACTTCTCCTCTGGCCCCCTTCTATACAACATATGCCATTTTCTTCACCCAACTGTCAGCTTCAAGCTAAAGACACAGCCTCATTAGACCACACCTACAGGGAATGACCACAAGATCCAATATAGCCAAACTACACTGCAAACTGAACTTGCTTTCAACCAGCAGAGTACTCACCATTCTAAAATATTAGAGGGGAGGGGTTCGGCACAGATATAAGGCACTGGATCTTTCTTGATGCGCAGATAGTCTTGCTTTAACCTTTGTGTTGCAGTAGTTGGTGCTCTCTTGTTACTGTTGCTGCTCATCTATAAAAGAAACAGAATTGTATAAGTTAAATGACTTACAGGAATTCACAACAGTACAGGGATTTCCAAGTATCATTGAAGGGAAATTCCATTTTAAGCAAATTGCCATATAGATAGGAACAGGTTCATATTAATACTCTGCATAACAATTCTCAAAAAGGGAGATCCTGGCTTGTTAAGTACTGTAGCATTTTACTTAATCTGGTAAGCCACATCAAGACATTGCACTTAGTACATTTTTGTCCACTCCTCTATTTATACGGAGTGCATTATTGGTTGGAAAGAGAATGGGGACATCTGACATGAAGTGGTTGTCTGTAGAATTGGAACACTAGTATTCAGTCTCTGTGAATTATGGTGACTGGTGGAGTGATGAGATCATGGTTCTTGATGATCATTGCGTTCTAACAACTTTATAACATGGGTTGTTAGTGGCTGGAATACCTCTTCTTACTGCTTATGGTGTGGGACCCAACTCTAGATTGTTGAACAACTGGATGCATTTAGAACTGTCAGCGCTGGGATACCAACAGTATATGGCTCTACAAATTGAGGATGTGTACATTCTGGCTGTTATATTTTGCTTGACTGGGCTCTAGTGTTTTTTTTATTAAAACAGATTATAGAATGTGGCAAAGCAATTGATCAATCACAAATCAGACTGTTCAGATTGAAATCGATTCCTTCAACACACAGTGCATCAACAGATTTCAGAAGCAAATCAATTGGAGAATATGTAAGAATAGATCAAACAGCATCATTGCACTATTTGATGCAGTGCAACTTTATTGCCCAGTGCAATGCTATTGTTTTGGATGTGAAAGAGGCAACTCTCGCCTCCTAGATACCTAGTTCATACGTGCCTATTCGTTCTCTCCAGAAATATTGTACCCAACAGAAAGTAAGCAGGAGCTCTCCAACCTATACTCCACAGGATCTTATAGGATCAGAGAAACTAGCCATCAGTCCTCCACCAATACATCACTAAATTAGGCATTATATTACAGAGACAAAGTATAGGTAGCCACTCAACTGTAGAAAAACCGATATGAACATTAAATACACTATGTAAATATATCAGATTAGTGGAAATTAAAAGTAGTGAGCCCTGATCGTTTCCCAGACAATAAACAAGACAGGCAGGATGTGGCGGCAGCTGCAGCCCAGCACCTGACAAACTAGAGATCCCAGCATGCTTCAACAGCTAAAAGATGAGAGCCCATGTCTGGACTTCTGGTGCACCAAGTGCTGCTGAATCCATCCTTCATTACAGAGCCAGCTTGTTACGGATGTCAGTGCCCATAAACACCAGCCTGGTCCCTCCCTCTGTCCTCCGGGGCCTGGCCGGTCATAGGCCCACCGGGCTGCTGTCTCCAGTACCCACAAACCCCCTACGCTGTAGCGTCCACTTCACCCTCTCCTGCCCCGCCGCTGCCCTCTATTATCTCCTCACCTCTCTGCCCGGATCAGCAAGCCCCGTCTTCCCTTTTCTCCTCCTCGCTGTCCTGTTACCTCCCCCGCTTCCAATATGGCCGCTGCGGGCACTTTGACTTCCGCTTCCGGATTCATACAGCGGAAGGCGTCAGCTGAGAAGCGCTGGTTGTCATGGAAACGGACTTGGCTGTTTGTTGTTTTAGCGAGTTTAGAACGTTGGGAGGAGTACTCTCCCTCGAACAGTGCTGTATATAAGAAGTTTCTGGAATTCCCTATACAGTACTTTTATCATGAGCTGGCGGTGATGATGCTAGGAGGATACATATGTCAATGTTGAAAAGTGATAGCTTTTAGCCACAAAGTATTGCCAACTGTTTGAGTTAGAGCGGATCTGATTTCAGAACTTCCTCTCTAAGAGATAAACAACAGCATAATAACTTTTAAAGAAATCTTTAAGGGCTCGTTTCCACTGTTGCGGTGCGGAATCGCCTGGATTCCATCGCGGACGAAATCGCATGCGGATGCGTTTCCGCATGGTGTTTTTCCTGCGATTTCGCATGCGATTTCGCATGGCTAAGAAGCAGGCGAATTTAACCATGTCACTGCCTGTGTAAATTTCCATAACATTACATGCGGGGAAAAGCGCATGACAAAGCCGCATGCGATTTCCCTATTAAAAGCATTGCGGGCGATACGCCCGCATTCCAGCCGCACGCGAAATCTGACGGCTCTGCCGTGCAGATTTCCGCCGCACACCAAAACGCACCCGCACGACGCACAAGTGGAAACAATCCTATCCACTTGTATTGCCTATGCGAATCCGCATGCGGTGCCTGCATGCGGATTCGTTATAGTGGAAACGAGCCCTAATACAGCTTACAGAACTTCTGCAATGAATCTGCAGTATGTCTACTACCTGCTTTCATGGAAGCAGACATATTGTTAACATCATGTGTTTACCAATTAGCTGTTTTGTCGTGGCAGCCAGCTGAAGGATCAAATTACAATTTGTGCTTAGAGTGAAAAATGGGTGTGGTCATGACATTGTATGGGCGGAGCTAACATAATGATGTAACAGTGAGGCATAAGAAAGCAGTGTTCACGCCATGATGTGGTCAGATGAGGTTTCGCATCATGGGTGTGCAGAAACTGTGTGATGCTATTTAACCTGCTGAGCGGTCTGGACGAGCTCAGCTCGTCCAACACCGCCAGAGGCTGCCGCTCAGGCCCTGCTGGGCCGATTTTTGTCAAATAAAAAGCAGCACACGCAGCCGGCACTTTGCCAGCCGCGTGTGCTGCCTGATCGCCGCCGCTCTGCGGCGATCCGCCGCGAGCAGCGGCGAAAGAGGGTCCCCCCAGCCGCCTGAGCCCAGCGTAGCCGGAACAAAAAGTTCCGGCCAGCGCTAAGGGCTGGATCGGAGGCGGCTGACGTCAGGACGTCGGATGACGTCACTCCGCTCGTCGCTATGGCGACGATGTAAGCAAAACAAGGAAGGCCGCTCATTGCGGCCTTCCTTGTTTATTCTGGGCGCCGGAGGCGATCGGAAGAACGCCTCCGGAGCGCCCTCTAGTGGGCTTTCATGCAGCCAACTTTCAGTTGGCTGCATGAAATAGTTTTTTTTTTATTTAAAAAAAACCCTCCCGCAGCCACCCTGGCGATTTAATCAGAACGCCAGGGTGGTTAATAGTATACCGTAACCCCAAAGCAGCAAGCATAGCCAATTATGACCAATAAATAATAAATGCAGCAACAGTTACCCCAGACACCAGAAATAGACGCAATGTGGGCAAAATTTCAGCACAAAATAAACGCACTGCGGGCAAACATGTCAGCACAAAATAAACGCACTGCGGGCAAACATGTCAGCACAAAATAAACGCACTGCGGGCAAACATGTCAGCACAAAATAAACGCACTGCGGGCAAACATGTCACCAGAAAATAAACGCACTGCGGGCACACGTCACCAGAAAATAAACGCACTGCGGGCACACGTGACCAGAAAATAAACTCACTGCGGGCAAAGTTCACCTGGAAAAAAAGCATTTACTCACCTGGCGCCCCCTCCCCCCCGATTTGGAATGATCACACAGCACCGACAATTTGCATCGTACGTTATAGCTGCGGTGAGCCCCCAAAAAACACCCTCAGGATAGGTAGGTAGACAGGTTTAGGTGCCCCCAATAGTGGTAGCTAGGTACAGTTGCCCCCAGTATAGGTTAGCCAGGTACAGTTGCCAATAGTATAGGTTGGCCAGTCACTCTCTTCACTTCCTGTTTCTGCCTGGTGCTTCCCCCAGACTTCTGCCGCCTGAGGAAGTCACCTCACTTGGCATCATGGGCGGAGCGGGCCTGTGTGGGACGCATGGTATAAATCTAAGCTCATAGCTAAAAATAATCAGAGCCACAGATTTGACATGCACATAGCATTGAGCAAAGCCCTGGGTTCCCAGTTAGGGAATCTATGAGACACAGCAGGAAGTCTAGGCACATACTATAAAGGTGGCAATACATCAGGTGACTTGGCGGCCGATCGACCATCCGATTCAATTTTTATAATCAAATCGGATGAAAATCATCAGTGCAGCCAAGTGCATGCCCAACCGACAATTCAACCAATTTCGGTCCCGAAATCGGTTGCATAGTCGATTGCGCATGCTGCAAGATGTTGGGCCAGCTTGCTCGATCGGGTGTGCGGCGGTAATGGTGTGCAATTTCGAGACGATCAACGAATGCAACAAAACCCCTGGTGCTGTCCCCCCTAATGTTAAGTGTGTCCCCGCTGCTTCGTGCATGTTATACATTACCCATCCGTCTGCAGCCTCCGCTTGTCCTCCTCTGCTCCGGGCGCATTCCGCTCTACATATACGCTCGCCCCACGTGGTTTCCTAGTAAGGGCGTGCATATGACATCAAACCTCATACACATGGGCACGTTACTAGGCAACCATGTGGTGCGCGTGTATGAAGAAATAGTGCGCCTGCAGCCAGCAGGGACAACCGGAGGTCGCAGACAGGTAATGTATAACATGCACAGGGCACAGGGCATCGGGGGGGAGTCACTTAACATAAGGGGGAAAGCGTTGGGGCGGCGAGTTGGTCGGAATGTGCATCACAAGGCAGATTCCGGACCGATTTCAGCATGAAACTGATCGGGAATCGGCCTGTGGTGTATGGGCAGCTGACAGATCTCTCATCAGATTTGATATTAAGAGAGAGATTTGTCTCTTGGTCGAATCTGCCCATCATCGCTAGATGTATGGCTACCTTAACTGTGACAAGTTCAGCTCTGAGGTGGGGTTCTGTCCTGTCACCTATAGCCACACATAACCCTCCCATGTTCCACAATCCAATGAGAGCTCCAATAATTCCTGCTGATGTGCTGGCATTGATTTTTGTAACAGGTGGAAGGCCTGCCAGAGCTCTTTGTCCAGAGCAGAAATGAAAGTCACATATTAAGTACGGTAGGTGTGCAACTATGATCAAAGCCCCAGATTTTCAGTTAAAGAGCCTATGTATGTGGCACACAGATTTAGAGGTCTGGGTACATATTGTAGATATAAAAAGTTCAGCCCTAAAGTGGGACTCTGCCACGCGTATATATATATATATACACCGCCGTGAGCTGGGTGCAGGGTGAGCTAAATGAAAGTTCACCACGCTGCCGCTCAAATTCCTGGTGGCGTTAAATACTATTCCCCCTCCAAGTCGTAGCAACTTACGCATCCTTACACACCCTGCACAGTATAGCATTACTGCTATAGCAATAAGCGCCGAACACCAAAACCATCTGTCTCGCTCTACCATGCCCACCATACCCACCCATGTCACTCCAACCAATGAGAACATTTACTTTCATAGATTTGTAAGGCTAGGAGCACACTAGGCTTTGCAGAAAACCATAAGTTTGGTCCGTTGTTTGTGTTGCATTTTGCGCTTTTTCAATATTTCCCTTTTTCAAAATAGTGAAATACTGCATCATATTTTTTATAAATTAAAATATGCATGAAAAACACAAGTAAAAACGCAGTAAAACACACATGCTGTACATCTCCATTGAAATACACTATGTGCGTTTTACATGCATTTTAGAGAAACGCACATTGTAAAATAAAGATATATTCGTTTTTTTCATGCGTCCCATAGACCATTTTCCACAATGCTAGCGATTCTGCCTAGTGTGCTCCTTACCTAACTTATTGCCTGTCCCCCAGGGCCGGTTCTAGACTTTTTCCCGCCTGAGGCAAACTTGTGAGATGCAGCCGCCCCCCCCCCCAGTATAATAACCCCCCCATAATAGATGGTAGCCTGGAGGGGGTAGCAGGCAGGAAGGGGGTATTGGGCACAGTGGCGGGGAGGGGGTTGGACCTCCCCTCCCCTGGGTCCCCCAACCTGCGCTCCCTCTCTAGCTATTAAGTAGTATAATCAGGCACAGGCTGCGGGGGAGGGGGGGGGGGGGTTGGCAGGGCCGTATCTCTTAAGAGGCACCCGTGGGCCGGTGCCATGGGCGGCCCCTTGGGGGGGGCGGCCATCTAATGCTTATTTATTTAACTTTTTTTTTTTATTTTAAAAAAATGATTGAAAAAAAAGTGACCCTTTTTTTTGCAGGGGGGGGGGGGGGGGGCGACGGAGACGGGAGCGGCACCTTTCTCCCCCCCTCCAGCAGAGTAGTAGCGGCCGGCCGGGGAAATTTCCCGACGCTGGAGGAAGACTCTACATGCCGCTGGCTGGTCTGAGCAGTGACGTCACCAGACCAGGCAGCGGCATGCAGAGATGGATTCCCTCGCGCGCCGGGAAGAAGAGGTGGGATGTTCTCCGGCCGCTGCCCCTGGACTGGAATCGTCTCTGGCTGCACTGACTGGAATGGGGAGCGGGAGCTTCAGGTGAGGGAGGGGACGTCCCTGCTTCCCCGCTACTCTGTGCCTGCTCCACCTTCCAGGCTACCTAAACTGGGGGACACTTATTATATCTACTCCCTAAACTGGGGGACACCTACATACCTACTTCCTAAACTGGGACACACACACACACATATATATATATATATATATATATATATATATATATATATATATATATATATATATACTACCTAAACTGGGGGACACCTACATACCTACTTCCTAAACTGGGGGACACCTATATACCTACTTCCTAAACTGGGGGATACCTATATACCTACTGTAACGATCGGTGAAGCACAGAGAGGTCTGATTACCGGTGATCTGCAGTATCACGGGGAATACAGACGTATACCAGATTATAAGTGATCTGCAGTCTCACCGATAATTAGAGTTGGGCTGAACGGTTCGCCTGCGAACGGTTCCATGCGAACTTCAGTGGTTCGCGTTCGCGTCCCGCAGGCGAACCTTTGCGGAAGTTCGGTTCGCCCCATAATGCACATGGAGGGTCAACTTTGACCCTCTACATCACAGTCAGCAGGCCCAGTGTAGCCAATTAGGCTACACTAGCCCCTGGAGCACCACCCCCCCTTATATAAGGCAGGCAGCGGCGGCCATTACGGTCACTCGTGTGCTGCCTGCGTTAGTGAGAGTAGGGCGAGCTGCTGCAGACTGTCTCTCAGGGAAAGATTAGTTAGGCTTAACTTGTTCCTGTCTGGCTGCATACCTGTTCTGTGAACCCACCACTGCATACCTGTGCTGTGAACCCACCACTGCATACCTGTGCTGTGAACCCACCACTGCATACCTGTGCTGTGAACCCACCACTGCATACCTGTGCTGTAAACCCACCACTGCATACCTGTGCTGTGAACCCACCACTGCATACCTGTTCAGTGAACCTGCCACTGCATACCTGTTCTGTTCAGTGGACCCACGACTGTATACCTGTTCTTCGAATCCACCACTGCATACCTGTGCTGTGAACCCACCACTGCATACCTGTTCTGTGAACCCACCACTGCATATCTGTTCAGTGAACCTGCCACTGCATACCTGTTCTGTTCAGTGGACCCGCCACTGTATACCTGTTCAGTGAACCCGCCACTGCATACCTGTTCTGTTCAGTGGACCCGCCACTGTATACCTGTTCAGTGAACCCGCCACTGCATACCTGTTGTGTTCAGTGAACCTGCCACTGCATACCTGTTCTGTGAACCCGCCACTGTATACCTGTTCTGTTTAGTGAACCCGCCACTGTATACCTGTTCTGTTTAGTGAACCCGCCACTGCATACCTGTTCTGTTCAGTGGACCCGCCACTGTATACCTGTTCAGTGAACCCGCCACTGCATACCTGTTGTGTTCAGTGAACCTGCCACTGCATACCTGTTCTGTGAACCCGCCACTGTATACCTGTTCTGTTTAGTGAACCCGCCACTGTATACCTGTTCTGTTTAGTGAACCCGCCACTGTATACCTGTTCTGTTTAGTGAACCCGCCACTGCATACCTGTTCTGTTCAGTGGACCCGCCACTGTATACCTGTTCAGTGAACCCGCCACTGCATACCTGTTGTGTTCAGTGAACCTGCCACTGCATACCTGTTCTGTGAACCCGCCACTGTATACCTGTTCTGTTTAGTGAACCCGCCACTGTATACCTGTTCTGTTTAGTGAACCCGCCACTGCATACCTGTTCTGTTCAGTGGACCCGCCACTGTATACCTGTTCAGTGAACCCGCCACTGCATACCTGTTGTGTTCAGTGAACCTGCCACTGCATACCTGTTCTGTGAACCCACCACTGTATACCTGTTCTGTTTAGTGAACCCGCCACTGTATACCTGTTCTGTTTAGTGAACCCACCACTGTATACCTGTTCTGTTTAGTGAACCCGCCACTGTATACCTGTTCTGTTGAGTGAACCCGCCACTGCATACCTGTTCTGTTCAGTGGACCCGCCACTGTATACCTGTTCAGTGAACCCGCCACTGCATACCTGTTGTGTTCAGTGAACCTGCCACTGCATACCTGTTCTGTGAACCCGCCACTGTATACCTGTTCTGTTTAGTGAACCCGCCACTGTATACCTGTTCTGTTTAGTGAACCCGCCACTGCATACCTGTTCTGTTCAGTGGACCCGCCACTGTATACCTGTTCAGTGAACCCGCCACTGCATACCTGTTCTGTTCAGTGGACCCGCCACTGTATACCTGTTCAGTGAACCCGCCACTGCATACCTGTTGTGTTCAGTGAACCTGCCACTGCATACCTGTTCTGTGAACCCGCCACTGTATACCTGTTCTGTTTAGTGAACCCGCCACTGTATACCTGTTCTGTTTAGTGAACCCGCCACTGTATACCTGTTCTGTTTAGTGAACCCGCCACTGCATACCTGTTCTGTTCAGTGGACCCGCCACTGTATACCTGTTCAGTGAACCCGCCACTGCATACCTGTTGTGTTCAGTGAACCTGCCACTGCATACCTGTTCTGTGAACCCGCCACTGTATACCTGTTCTGTTTAGTGAACCCGCCACTGTATACCTGTTCTGTTTAGTGAACCCGCCACTGCATACCTGTTCTGTTCAGTGGACCCGCCACTGTATACCTGTTCAGTGAACCCGCCACTGCATACCTGTTGTGTTCAGTGAACCTGCCACTGCATACCTGTTCTGTGAACCCACCACTGTATACCTGTTCTGTTTAGTGAACCCGCCACTGTATACCTGTTCTGTTTAGTGAACCCGCCACTGTATACCTGTTCTGTTTAGTGAACCCGCCACTGCATACCTGTTCTGTTCAGTGGACCCGCCACTGTATACCTGTTCAGTGAACCCGCCACTGCATACCTGTTGTGTTCAGTGAACCTGCCACTGCATACCTGTTCTGTGAACCCGCCACTGTATACCTGTTCTGTTTAGTGAACCCACCGCATCAGTGCGCATACCTGTGCAGTTAAGTGAACCCACCTACCTACGTGAGTGCACGCAGTGTGATACACCACTCCGTGCATACCCGATATGGACAAAACAGGTAGAGGAAGAGGTAGTGCCAGAGCCAGAGGAAGGCCACCCGGCAGGTCTGCGCGAGGTCGTGTAAATGTAATTTCGTGTGGACCTGGCCCACAGTACAGTGCTCGGAAGAAGGCACGTCCCATCACCTCCCAAGATTGTCAGGACGTGGTTGAGTATTTAGCGACACAGAACACCTCATCTTGCTCAGCCACCAGCGCTACTACTAGCACCACTTCCGCTGCATTTGACACTTCGCAAGAATTATTTAGTGTTGAAATCACTGATGCACAGCCATTGTTGTTACAGCCAGATGAATTTTCACCAGCTAATATGTCTGAGTTACGCGGCAACACTATGGATGTAACGTGTCAGGAGGATGAAGGACCTACTGATGGTGCAAGTTTGGATTTGTCTGAGGCAAGCGAAGCTGGGCAGGATGACTACGATGATGACGGTAATAGGGATCCTCTGTATGTTCCCAATAGAGGAGATGAAGAGGGGGACAGTTCAGAGGGGGAGTCAGAGAGTAGTAGGAGGAGAGAAGTTGCTGAAAGAAGCTGGGGCAGCTCTTCGTCAGAAACAGCTGGTGGCAGAGTCCGGCACCATGTATCGCCACCTATGTACAGCCAGCCAACTTGCCCTTCAGCATCAGCTGCTGAGGTCCCCATAGTGCCCACATCCCAGGGTGGCTTAGCGGTGTGGAAATTTTTTAATGTGTGTGCCTCAGATCGGACCAAAGCCATCTGTTCGCTCTGCCAACAAAAATTGAGCCGTGGAAAGGCCAACACTCACGTAGGGACAAGTGCCTTACGAAGGCACCTGGAGAAAAGGCACAAACAGCAATGGGATGGCCACCTGAGCAAAAGCAGCAGCAGCACACAAAAGCAAAGCCACCCTCCTTCTCCTCTTCCTCCTCCATCAGGTGCATTATCTGCTTCTGCCGCTTTCTCCCTTCCACCTTCACAGGCACCCTCCTCCACTCCGCCTCTGCCCTTGAGCGGTTCCTGCTCCTCTGCCCACAGCAGCAGTCAGGTGTCCGTGAAGGAAATGTTTGAGCGGAAGAAGCCAATTTCGGCCAGTCACCCCCTTGCCCGGCGTCTGACAGCTGGCGTGGCGGAACTGTTAGCTCGGCAGCTGTTACCATACCGGCTGGTGGACTCTGAGGCCTTCCGTAAATTTGTGGCCATCGGAACACCGCAGTGGAAGATGCCAGGCCGCACTTATTTTTCGAGAAAGGCCATACCCCAACTGCACCGTGAAGTTGAGAGGCAAGTGGTGTCATCTCTTGCGAAGAGCGTTGGGTCAAGGGTACACCTGACCACGGATGCCTGGTCTGCCAAGCACGGGCAGGGCCGCTACATTACCTACACAGCCCATTGGGTGAACCTGGTGGTGAACGATGGCAAGCAGGGCGCAGCGGACCAAATTGTGACACCTCCACGGCTTGCAGGCAGGCCTCCTGCCACCTCCTCTCCTCCTGCTACATGCTCTTCGCTGTCCTCCTCCTCCTTGGCTGAGTGGCAGTTCTCCTCTCCAGCTACACAGCCCCAGCTCCGCAGGGCCTATGCTGCATGCCAGGTACGACGCTGTCACGCCATCTTAGACATGTCTTGTCTCAAAGCGGAAAGTCACACTGGAGCAGCTCTCCTGGCTGCTCTTAAGAAACAGGTGGATGAGTGGCTGACCCCGCACCACCTGGAGATAGGCAACGTGGTGTGCGACAACGGCAGCAATCTGCTTGCCGCTTTGCATATGGGGAAGCTGACACACATACCCTGCATGGCACATGTCATGAATCTAGTGGTTCAAAAATTTGTGGCAAAGTACCCTGGCTTAGCGAATGTCCTGAAGCAGGCCAGGAAGTTCTGTGGGCATTTGAGGCGGTCTTACACAGCCATGGCACGCTTTGCGGAAATTCAGCGCAAAAACAACATGCCGGTGAGACGCCTCATTTGCGATAGCCCGACTCGCTGGAACTCGACCCTGCTCATGTTCTCCCGCCTGCTAGAACAGAAGAAAGCCGTGACCCACTACCTCTACAACTACAGTAGAATGAAACAGTCTGGGAAGATGGGGATGTTCTGGCCCGACAACTGGACACTGATGGAAAATGCATGCAGGCTCATGCGGCCGTTTGAGGAGGTGACCAACCTGGTGAGCCGCAGTGAGGGCACCATCAGCGACTTAATTCCCTACGCTTACTTCTTGGAGCGTGCTGTGCGTAGAGTGGCGGATGAAGCTGTGAATGAGCGTGACCAGGAACCGTTACGGCAGGAACAGGCATGGGACCAATTTTCATCAGACCCAGCTGTTTCCTCAACACCTGCGGCAGCACAGAGGGGGGAGGAGGAGGAAGAAGAGAAGTTGTGTGCAGAAGACGAGTCAGACTCAGAGGATGATGAGCAAGGTGTTTCTTTGGGGGAGGAGGAGGAGGAGGGGACAGCGGCAGGAGAACAACCTCAGCAGGCATCGCAAGGGGCTTGTGCTGCTCAACCTTCCCGTGGTATTGTTCGCGGCTGGGGGGAGGAGGTTGACTTACCTGACGTCACTGAGGAAGAGCAAGAGGAGATGGAGGGTACTGGATCCGACTTTGTGCAGATGTCGTCTTTTATGCTGTCCTGCCTGTTGAGGGACCCCCGTATAAAAAACCTCAAGGGGAATGAGCTGTACTGGGTGGCCACACTACTAGACCCTCGGTACAGGCACAAAGTGGCGGACCTGTTACCAACTCACCGGAAGGTGGAAAGGATGCAGCACATGCAGAACCAGCTGTCAACTATGCTTTACAATGCCTTTAAGGGTGATGTGACGGCACAACGCCAGCAAGGTACCACTGCCACTAATCCTCCTCCCGTGTCCACGCAGTCAAAGACAGGACGCTCCAGCGATCTCATGGTGATGTCGGACATGCGGACGTTCTTTAGTCCAACGCCTCGCCGTAGCCCTTCCGGATCCACCCTCCACCAACGCCTGGAACGGCAGGTAGCCGACTACCTGGCCTTAAGTGTGGATGTAGACACTGCTGTGAACAGCGATGAGGAACCCTTGAACTACTGGGTGCGCAGGCTTGACCTGTGGCCAGAGCTGTCCCAATTTGCCATCCAACTTCTCTCCTGCCCTGCCGCAAGCGTCCTGTCAGAAAGGACCTTCAGCGCAGCTGGAGGCATTGTCACAGAGAAGAGAAGTCGCCTAAGTCACAAAAGTGTTAAGTACCTCACCTTTATCAAAATGAATGAGGCATGGATCCCGGAGGGCTGCTGCCCGCCCCAAGACTAAGTCAGTCCCCGCACACACAGCATCTCTGCCTGCACGCCGTGTGAC
This sequence comes from Hyperolius riggenbachi, assembly GCF_040937935.1. Classification (NCBI taxonomy): domain Eukaryota; kingdom Metazoa; phylum Chordata; class Amphibia; order Anura; family Hyperoliidae; genus Hyperolius; species Hyperolius riggenbachi. The sequence continues at coordinate 238,372,239 of NC_090651.1, read as the reverse complement.
TGGCTGCCTGGCCTGCCCCAAGAAGACTAAGTCGCTCCCAGTCCCTCCACACAGCATGTCTGCCTGCAGGCCGCTTGACTACCTTCTCCGCCACCACCAACAGGGTCCGGGACTTCAGGCGGATTGCTGAATTTTTTAGGCCGCTGCTAGCAGCGGCCGCTGTAATAATTTTTCTGGTGCGTGTACATGACTGCCTAATTTTTCTGGCTGCACTGCGGGCAGCTGCAACAACAAAAGAAAAGGCATGTACATGCGCCCATTCCCCTTCGTGATCATTACCTTGCCGTGGTGAAGGGGCTTGCGTATCACAATGAAGCAATGACCGGCGCCTAGATGAGTGTCTCGGGGGGCACACCCACGATAATAAGGTCGTTGCCTCATTGTGGTCAGACCAAATTTGATCAGCTGGACAGTCACTGTTCTGTCATTCAGCTACATCAGCCAGGCGACCATATGGGCTGTAAAGCCACCAAAACCTGCACTCTCGCCATGGTGCGCACCAGTCCAGCACGGCCGTCACTACACAAACAGCTGTTTGCGCTGCGTTACACGGTGAGTTTGGTGTGTCAGTGTGAAGCAGTACCTTAATTACACTACCTGATTGATGTATACACATGCAAGATGTTTGAAAGCACTTTAGGCCTGTCATTTAGCTTTCAATGTGATTTCTGCCCTTAAAACGCTGCTTTGCGTCAAATCCAGATTTTTCCCGGGGACTTTTGGCATGTATCCCACTCCGCCATGCCCCCCTCCAGGTGTTAGACCCCTTGAAACATCTTTTCCATCACTTTTGTGGCCAGCATAATTATTTTTTTTTTTCAAAGTTCGCATCCCCATTGAAGTCTATTGCGGTTCGCGAACTTTAACGCGAACCGAACCTTCCGCGGAAGTTCGCGAACCAGGTTCGCGAACCTAAAATCGGAGGTTCGGCCCAACTCTACCGATAATCCAATATACTAGCTAACCTCTGTTCACCTGAGTAGAGTGTAGTGTTTTGGTGTAACAGTAACAAGCCTCAGCGCAGTCGGAAGTACTGCGCTGATTCCTTCCGCAGATTTGGACTCTCCAAGACGGGAGGAGTCAGACTGATAGTAGGAAGGTTAGTCTGAAAGTGACACTCAGGAGGAGATGCCACTGACAGGACGGGGAACCGCCTCCAATAGTGAGGTCGGTTCTCGAGGTCGGACAAGCCAGGTCGATACACACGGACAGATAAGGTACAAGATCAGGAGGCAAAAGCAGAGTCGAAGTACAGGCAAGGTTTGGCAACAGGGTATCAGATATATCAAGGTACAAAATCAGGAGACAGAAGCAGGGTCTAGGACGAGCCGGGGTTCGGCAACAGAGTATCAGAGATATCGAGGTACAAGATCAGAGTTCAGGAGGATAGTCGAGACAGGCAAAGGGTCATAACAGATAATCACAATCAAACTAGTACTTTAGCTATCAACAGAATCTAGCTAAGTGTAGGATTACAGCTCCAGCTGGTCCCGGCACACTTGCGGATCTGACTACGGATCTGAGTGCTCCCACGTATGTGATCGCACGCCAGACAAGGAACAAGTGAACAGCCAGCAGTATATATACTCAAGGACCTTTCCAGGACCTCCCTAATTGCTGGACCAATGAAAGTTGTGGAAAATGTCAGCTGACCAGCCGGGTCAGCTGACTACTTCTATTTTATTGCACCATAGTGACACTATGGTGCAATAAAATAGTGCTACAATTGCATTTATCCAGGTGGAGACCCAGTCTTTTTCTTCTATTGCTGTGGATTGTTGCACCTTGAAGGATCCGGGTGTGGACTGGTGGACTCCCTGGCTTCACATATTATTGCAGTTGAGCTTCTAGGACTGTTTGTTTTTTCCTCAGCTGACTACTTCTGGCTGTTATATAAGCTCTGTCTCTGTGCGCGCGCGCGTGTCACTCTGAATCCTGGTGGACTATCAGTCCCAGCCACACCAGAACTGTCTTGCAATGTATCTTGAGCACCACGTGTGGGGGCCGCTTCCAATGCGGATTCCGCCGTTTTCAATGCGGATTCCGCCGTTCCCAATGCGGATTCCGCCGCTCTGCCTAAGCGGCATGCGGCGGTTTTTCCGCGTTGTGACGCCCTGCTAGACGCGGAAACAGCCGCCTCACCTTGAGAGACGGCGGCTTTTCCGCGTTTCCTTACAGTACCCCCCCCCCCCCCCCCCGAGGAGTGGACTCCGGACAGCTCCTACCAGGTTTCTCGGGATGTAAGGCATGAAACTCCCTCCTTAAGTCGTCTGCATGCATGCGTGTCCCCGGTACCCATTGCCTCTCCTCAATGCCGTACCCTTTCCAATGTACGAGGTACTGTACCGAGTTTTGTACCGTGCGTGAATCTAAAATCTTCTCCACCTCATATTCGGGTTGGGCATCTACCAACACAGGAGGAGGAGGAGTAGGACCCACCTGGACTGCTGGTTTAAGAAGGGACACGTGGAAGGACCTTACCCCCCGCATGCTGGTGGGGAGATCAACGGTATAAGTAACATTGTTGATCTTCCTGGCTACCGGGAATGGACCCACAAACCTGGGACCTAGCTTGTCAGAAGGTTGTCTCAGGGTCAAGTGACGTGTGGACACCCAGACCAAGTCTCCAGGTTGGAACCTCCACTCCAATGACCGTCTTTTGTCAGCTTGACCCTTCTGACTCAAAAAAGCCTTTTCCAGGTTACTCTTTACTGTTCCCCAAAGGTCCTTAAGTGACCTTTGCCAGGTCTCCAGGGCTGGGAATGGAGTGAAGGCTACTGGCAATGGGGAAATTTTGGGTGATCTCCCCGTCACTACCTGAAAAGGAGAAAATCCGGAGGACGAATTTTTTAAATTATTTTGCGCAAATTCTGCGAAGGGCAAGAATCTAACCCAATCGTCTTGCGCCTCAGCAACGTAACACCTCAAAAACTGTTCTAAGCACTGGTTTATCCTCTCTGTCTGGCCATTTGTCTGTGGATGGTAGCCTGATGAAAATGACAGCTTTATGCCTATGAGCTGGCAAAAAGCCTTCCAAAATCGTGAAACAAATTGGACTCCCCTGTCTGAGACTATGTTTTCAGGAATGCCGTGTAATCGGAAAATATGAGTTATGAATAACTCGGCCAATTCCTGAGCTGAGGGGAGTCCTTTCAATTGCACGAAATGGGCCATTTTGCTAAAACGGTCGACTACCACCCAAATGACCGCCATGCCCTCAGATCTGGGAAGCTCCCCTACAAAATCCATGGACGGGTGAGTCCATGGCTTACTCGGGGTGGGCAAAGGCTGCAGGGTACCGATAGGTGCCAGCCGGGAGGGTTTACTCTTGGCACAAATCGCACATTCCCTCACGTACTCCTTGCAATCCGCTGCCAAGGACGGCCACCAGGCGCATCTGGCTACCAAATCCTGTGTTCTAGATGCCCCAGGATGCCCAGCATTCTTATGCGCATGGAACATCTCTAGAACCTGAAGACGAAATGGCAGAGGAATGAACAGCACCCCTGCGGGCTTCCCTTCCGGGATGTCTTGTTGAAAGGGAATCAAAGTCTCCTTCCAATCCTCCCAAGTCTCTGTTGCGGCCAGTACCAAGCTCTGGGGAATAATGGTCTCTGGAACGGAGGGCTGTGCTGTCTCTGACTCGAAGCATCTGGATAAAGCATCCGCCTTGACATTTTTGCTACCCGGGGTGTACGTAATAATGAAAGAGAACCTAGAGAAAAACAACGACCTTCGAGCCTGACGGGGGCTCAACCTCTTAGCCCCCTCGATGTACTCTAAGTTCTTGTGGTCAGTGTAGACCGTGACCGTATGCTCAGCTCCCTCTAACCAATGTCGCCATTCCTCAAAAGCCAGTTTAATGGCTAGGAGCTCTCTGTTGCCAATATCGTAGTTCTTCTCCGCAGGAGAGAACCTACGGGAGAAGTAAGCACACGGGTGCATTCTGCCCTGCAAGCCAGATCGCTGAGACAACACAGCCCCCACCCCGACCTCCGAAGCATCCACCTCAACAATAAACGGAAAGGACGTATCCACATGTCTGAGGATGGGTGCTGAACAAAATAGGCCCTTCAGGGTGGAAAAAGCCTGTAACGCCTCAGGAGACCAGTGCGTGGTATCTGCCCCTTTCTTGGTGAGACTGGTAAGGGGAGAAATGACTGTAGAGTACCCCTTTATGAACCTCCTATAATAGTTGGTGAAGCCAAGAAACCGCTGAAGAGACTTCAACCCAACCGGCTGAGGCCACTCCAGAACAGCGGAAACCTTGGCAGAATCCATAGACAGGCCTGTGGTGGAAACTATGTACCCCAAGAAAGCGACAGAAGTTACCTCAAATATACACTTTTCAAGCTTTGCGTACAAAGAGTTCTGCCTTAGTTTGTTCAAAACGAACCTCACATGGGTCCTATGTTCAGAGAGGTTGTTGGAGAAGATAAGGATATCGTCTAGGTAGACTAGGACAAATTTCCCCAACACCTCCCTGAAAACCTCGTTGATGAGTTCCTGGAAAACGGCCGGGGCATTACATAGCCTGAAGGGCATCACCAGGTACTCATAATGCCCGTCTGGTGTATTAAAGGCCGTTTTCAACTCATCGCCCTTTCTTATGCGTATCAGGTTGTATGCCCCCCGCAAATCCAGCTTAGAAAAGATCTTGGCGTCAGTGATCTGTGTGAACAAATCGTCTATCAGAGGTAGCGGATAGCGATTCTTCACTGTAATCTTGTTAAGACCGCGGTAATCAATGCAGGGCCGCAGGCCTCCGTCTTTCTTTTTTACAAAAAAGAAGCCTGCCCCGGCAGGCGACCGGGACGGGCAAATAAACCCCTTGGCCAAATTCTCCCTGATGTACTCCTGCATAGCCAATTTTTCGGGCCCCGACAAATTGTACAAATGACCCCGGGGGGTACACAACCGGAACGGAGATCAATGGGACAGTCAAAAGGGCGATGGGGAGGCAATTTATCGGCTGCTTTGGGACAAAATACATCAGAATATTCAGAATAATGGTCAGGTACACCCTCCACCTGGACTCTGGTTTGCCCCAATGTTAACTTCCCCAAACACCGCTGAAAACAATGCGGTGACCAGGTGGTTAACTGACCCGTGGCCCAGTCAATATGCGGTGAATGGACTTGCAACCACGGCATGCCTAGGATGATAGTGGAGGTTGACATATGTAACACAAAAAATTGTAATTGTTCCCCATGCAATACCCCTTTGGTGAGCTTCACCACCGGGGTCTGTGACAGGGCACGATTCCGTTGCAGAGGGGAATCGTCCACTGCCGTGACCTGTATGGGGGGTCTCACGGGAGTGAGTGGAAGACCCAACTCCTGAGCGAATTCGAAGTTCATGAAATTGGCCGCTGAGCCAGAGTCAATAAAAGCCTCAGTGGCTACAGATTTATCATCCCATGTAACAGTACAAGGGAGAAGCAATTTTCTTTCTTTAAGGGGTGAAAATTGTGTGCCCAGGGTGTCACCCCCCACTAGTGTTGGGCGAACAGTGTTCGCCACTGTTCGGGTTCTGCAGAACATCACCCTGTTCGGGTGATGTTCGGGTTCGGCCGAACACCTGATGGTGTACGGCCAAACTGTTCGGCATATGGCCGAACTAAGAGCGCATGGCCGAACGTTACCTGAACGTTCGGCTAGCGCTGTGATTGGCCGAACGGGTCACGTGTAGTGTTGGGCGAACATCTAGATGTTCGGGTTCGGGCCGAACATGGCCGAACTCCGAACATAATGGAAGTCAATGGGGACCCGAACTTTCGTGCTTTGTAAAGCCTCCTTATATGCTACATACCCCAAATTTACAGGGTATGTGCACCTTGGGAGTGGGTACAAGAGGAAAAAAAAATTAGCAAAAAGAGCTTATAGTTTTTGAGAAAATCGATTTTAAAGTTTCAAAGGGAAAACTGTCTTTTAAATGCGGGAAATGTCTGTTTTCTTTGCACAGGTAACATGCTTTTTGTCGGCATGCAGTCATAAATGTAATACATATAAGAGGTTCCAGGAAAAGGGACCGGTAACACTAACCCAGCAGCAGCACATGTGATGGAACAGGAGGAGGGTGGCGCAGGAGGAGAAGGCCACGCTTTGAGACACAACAACCCAGGCCTTGCATGAGGACAAGAAGCGTGCGGATAGCAATTTGCATTTTGTCGCCATGCAGTCATAAATGTAATACAGATGAGAGGTTCAATAAACAGGGACCGGAAACGCTAACCCATCACAGATGTTCATTGTTCATGTTACTTGGTTGGGGTCCGGGAGTGTTGCGTAGTCGTTTCCAATCCAGGATTGATTCATTTTAATTTGAGTCAGACGGTCTGCATTTTCTGTGGAGAGGCGGATACGCCGCCGATCTGTGACGATGCCTCCGGCAGCACTGAAACAGCGTTCCGACATAACGCTGGCTGCTGGGCAAGCCAGCACCTCTATTGCGTACATTGCCAGTTTGTGCCAGGTGTCTAGCTTCGATACCCAATAGTTGAAGGGTGCAGATGGATTGTTCAACACAGCTACGCCATCTGACATGTAGTCCTTGACCATCTTCTCCAGGCGATCGGTGTTGGAGGTGGATATGCACGCTTGCTGTTCTGTGTGCTGCTGCATGGGTGTCAGAAAATTTTCCCACTCCAAGGACACTGCCGATACCATTCCCTTTTGGGCACTAGCTGCGGCTTGTGTTGTTTGCTGCCCTCCTGGTCGTCCTGGGTTTGCGGAAGTCAGTCTGTCGGCGTACAACTGGCTAGAGGAGGGGGAGGATGTCAATCTCCTCTCTAAAGTCTCCACAAGGGCCTGCTGGTATTCTTCCATTTTGACCTGTCTGGCTCTTTCTTCAAGCAGTTTTGGAACATTGTGTTTGTACCGTGGATCCAGAAGGGTATAAACCCAGTAATTGGTGTTGTCCAGAATGCGCACAATGCGTGGGTCGCGTTCAATGCAGTCCTAGGCCGAAGAGGTCATAGCCTAGGGTCACAAAACCTGTTTATTTGGGCAATTTCAATGGTGGCGAGTCTGACGTACATAAATCGCAGCAATGGCCGTTAGCAACGTCTGAATCTCACGAAATGTCTCATGCAGGTAGAAGACATATTGTTAGACTTGAGCTCCAAAGATGGTTTCCCTACATCTCTGCAAACCAGAGTTACAGGGCTCCAAATTTGGTAAAATCCCCCATAGGCTTTCATTGGGCCTCCTATTTACAGTTCCAAAATCTCACATCTTTTCAAAGGGCAATTACTCAGCAGTGGCAAATTTTCTAGCATTGTAGGGACCCTTAGGGGGAACATGACTGGTGAGTTTCGGGCCCCTAGGCCAAAGAGGTCATAGCCTAGGGTCACAAAAACCTGTTTATTTGGGCTATTTCAATGGTAGTGATGGTGACGTACATAAATCGCAGCAATGGCCGTTAGCAACGTCTGAGTCTCACGAAATGTCTCATGCAGGTAGAAGACATATTGTTAGACTTGAGCTCCAAAGATGGTTTCCCTACATCTCTGCAAACCAGAGTTACAGGGCTCCAAATTTGGTAAAATCCCCCATAGGCTTTCATTGGGCCTCCTATTTACAGTTCCAAAATCTCACATCTTTTCAAAGGGCAATTACTCAGCAGTGGCAAATTTTCTAGCATTGTAGGGACCCTTAGGGGGAACATGACTGGTGAGTTTCGGGCCCCTAGGCCAAAGAGGTCATAGCCTAGGGTCACAAAAACCTGTTTATTTGGGCTATTTCAATGGTAGTGATGGTGACGTACATAAATCGCAGCAATGGCCGTTAGCAACGTCTGAATCTCACGAAATGTCTCATGCAGGTAGAAGACATATTGTTAGACTTGGATTCCAAAGATGGGGTCCCTACATCTCTGCAAACCAGAGTTACAGGGGTCCAAAATTGGTAAAATCCCCCATAGGATTTCATTGCCTCCCTATTTCACTTTCCAAAATCTCACATCTTTTCAAAGGGCAATGGCTCAGCAGTACCAAATTTTCTAGCATTGTAGGGACCCTTAGGGGGAACATGACTGGTGAGTTTCGGGCCCCTAGGCCGAAGAGGTCATAGCCTAGGGTCACAAAAACCTGTTTATTCGGGCTATTACAATGGTAGTGATGGTGGCGTACATAAATCTCAGCCATGGCCGTTAGCAACGTCTGAATCTCATGAAATGTCTCATGCAGGTAGAAGACATATTGTTAGACTTGGATTCCAAAGATGGGGTCCCTACATCTCTGCAAACCAGAGTTACAGGGGTCCAAAATTGGTAAAATCCCCCATAGGCTTTCATTGGGCCTCCTATTTACCGTTCCAAAATCTCACACCATTTCAAAGGGCAATGGCTCAGCAGTGGCAAAACTCACCAGTCATGATCCCCCTAAGGGTCCCTACAATGCTAGAAAATTTGGTACTGCTGAGCCATTGCCCTTTGAAAAGATGTGAGATTTTGGAAAGTGAAATAGGGAGGCAATAAAATCCTATGGGGGATTTTACCAATTTTGGACCCCTGTAACTCTGGTTTGCAGAGATGTAGGGACCCCATCTTTGGAATCCAAGTCTAACAATATGTCTTCTACCTGCATGAGACATTTCGTGAGATTCAGACTTTGCTAACGGCCATTGCTGCGATTTATGTTAGTCACCATCACTACCATTGAAATAGCCCAAATAAACAGGTTTTTGTGACCCTAGGCTATGACCTCTTTGGCCTAGGGGCCCGAAACTCACCAGTCATGTTCCTCCTAAGGGTCCCTACAATGCTAGAAAATTTGGTACTGCTGAGCCATTGCCCTTTGAAAAGATGTGAGATTTTGGAAAGTGAAATAGGGAGGCAATGAAATCCTATGGGGGATTTTACCAATTTTGGACCCCTGTAACTCTGGTTTGCAGAGATGTAGGGACCCCATCTTTGGAATCCAAGTCTAACAATATGTCTTCTACCTGCATGAGACATTTCGTGAGATTCAGACTTTGCTAACGGCCATTGCTGCGATTTATGTACGTCACCATCACTACCATTGAAATAGCCCAAATAAACAGGTTTTTGTGACCCTAGGCTATGACCTCTTCGGCCTAGGGGCCCGAAACTCACCAGTCATGTTCCCCCTAAGGGTCCCTACAATGCTAGAAAATTTGGTACTGCTGAGCCATTGCCCTTTGAAAAGATGTGAGATTTTGGAAAGTGAAATAGGGAGGCAATGAAATCCTATGGGGGATTTTACCAATTTTGGACCCCTGTAACTCTGGTTTGCAGAGATGTAGGGACCCCATCTTTGGAATCCAAGTCTAACAATATGTCTTCTACCTGCATGAGACATTTCGTGAGATTCAGACGTTGCTAACGGCCATTGCTGCGATTTATGTACGTCACCATCACTACCATTGAAATAGCCCAAATAAACAGGTTTCTGTGACCCTAGGCTATGACCTCTTCGGCCTAGGGGCCCGAAACTCACCAGTCATGTTCCCCCTAAGGGTCCCTACAATGCTAGAAAATTTGGTACTGCTGAACCATTGCCCTTTGAAAAGATGTGAGATTTTGGAAAGTGAACTAGAAGGGCAATGAAATCCTATGGGGGATTTTACCAATTTTGGACCCCTGTAACTCTGGTTTGCAGAGATGTAGGGACCCCATCTTTGGAATCCAAGTCTAACAATATGTCTTCTACCTGCATGAGACATTTCGTGAGATTCAGACTTTGCTAACGGCCATTGCTGCGATTTATGTACGTCACCATCACTACCATTGAAATAGCCCAAATAAACAGGTTTTTGTGACCCTAGGCTATGACCTCTTTGGCCTAGGGGCCCGAAACTCACCAGTCATGTGATCCCTAAGGGTCCCTACAATGCTAGAAAATTTGCCACTGCTGAGTAATTGCCCTTTGAAAAGATGTGAGATTTTGGAACTGTAAATAGGAGGCCCAATGAAAGCCTATGGGGGATTTTACCAAATTTGGAGCCCTGTAACTCTGGTTTGCAGAGATGTAGGGAACCCATCTTTGGAGCCCAAGTCTAACAATATGTCTTCTACCTGCATGAGACATTTCGTGAGATTCAGACGTTGCTAACGGCCATTGCTGCGATTTATGTACGTCAGACTCGCCACCATTGAAATTGCCCAAATAAACAGGTTTTGTGACCCTAGGCTATGACCTCTTCGGCCTAGGACTGCATTGAACGCGACCCACGCATTGTGCGCATTCTGGACAACACCAATTACTGGGTTTATACCCTTCTGGATCCACGGTACAAACACAATGTTCCAAAACTGCTTGAAGAAAGAGCCAGACAGGTCAAAATGGAAGAATACCAGCAGGCCCTCGTGGAGACTTTAGAGAGAAGATTGACATCCTCCCCCTCCTCTAGCCAGTTGTACGCCGACAGACTGACTTCCGCAAACCCAGGACGACTAGGAGGGCAGCAAACAACACAAGCCGCAGCTAGTGCCCAAAAGGGAATGGTATCGGCAGTGTCCTTGGAGTGGGAAAATTTTCTGACACCCATGCAGCAGCACACAGAACAGCAAGCGTGCAGATCCACCTCCAACACCGATCGCCTGGAGAAGATGGTCAAGGACTACATTCCAGATGGAGCTGTGTTGAACAATCCATCTGCACCCTTCAACTATTGGGTATCGAAGCTAGACACCTGGCACAAACTGGCAATGTACGCAATAGAGGTGCTGGCTTGCCCGGCAGCCAGCGTTATGTCGGAACGCTGTTTCAGTGCTGCCGGAGGCATCGTCACAGATCGGCGGCGTATCCGCCTCTCCACAGAAAATGCAGACCGTCTGACTCAAATTAAAATGAATCAATCCTGGTTTGGAAACGACTACGCAACACTCCCGGACCCCAACCAAGTAACATGAACAATGAACATCTGTGATGGGTTAGCGTTTCCGGTCCCTGTTTATTGAACCTCTCATCTGTATTACATTTATGACTGCATGGCGACAAAATGCAAATTGCTATCCGCACGCTTCTTGTCCTCATGCAAGGCCTGGGTTGTTGTGTCTCAAAGCGTGGCCTTCTCCTCCTGCGCCACCCTCCTCCTGTTCCATCACGTGTGCTGCTGCTGTTGGTTAGCGTTACCGGTCCCTTTTCCTGGAACCTCTTATATGTATTACATTTATGACTGCATGCCGACAAAAAGCATGTTACCTGTGCAAAGAAAACAGACATTTCCCGCATTTAAAAGACAGTTTTCCCTTTGAAACTTTAAAATCGATTTTCTCAAAAACTATAAGCTCTTTTTGCTAAAAAATTTTTTTCCTCTTGTACCCACTCCCAAGGTGCACATGCCCTGTAAATTTGGGGTATGTAGCATGTAAGGAGGCTTTACAAAGCACAAAAGTTCGGGTCCCCATTGACTTCCATTATGTTCGGAGTTCGAGTCGAACACCCGAACATCGCGGCCATGTTCGGCCTGTTCGGCCCGAACCCGAACATCTAGATGTTCGCCCAACACTACCCCCCACCACTCCTAGGCAAACTCGTTTCCCGACCTGTTAGGGCAGTTTCGCACCCTATGCCCTGCTGCTGCACAATACAGGCACAGCTGTTCCGTCATTCTCCGCCTTCGCTCCACCTGGATCAGTTTCGATCGACCAATCTGCATTGGTTCGGGCGGAGGCAAGGCCGGAGAGGGTGAGACAGGCGGAGAAGGTGCTACTAGAGGTGCAGCGGACGGTGCCGCGTAAGATGTCACCCTGACACGGTGACTGCCCCTAGTCTGCCTCTGATGGCGTAGCCTGCGGTCAACTCGAATGGCCGATGAGATGGCCTCATCGAGTGTTTTGGGCTCGGGTACGGTTAGCATTAGGTCAGAGACCTCCTCCGACAACCCAGACAGGAAGTAATCCATCAGGGCATAGTTGTCGAATCTGGTGGTGACTGACCACCTACGGAATTCTGCCGCATAATCCTCGACCGAGCCTCTGCCTTGCCGCAAAAGTTTGAGCTTCCGCTCAGAGGACGCAGCAAGGTCAGGGTCGTCGTAAATTACGGCCATGGCCTTAAAGAATTCCTCTACCGAGGTCAGAGCTGTATCAGTGGGAGGCAGTTTATATGCCCAGGACTGGGAGTCGCCAGTCAGCAAAGTTTTAATAAAGATGACCCGTTGGGTCTCAGTCCCCGAGGATCGGGGTCTCAACTCGAAATACGATAACACTCTACTCTTAAAATTCCGGAAGTCAGACTTATGGCCGGAAAATTTATCTGGTACGGGCATACGTATGTCATCACTAGGAGGGGATCGCACCGAATCAACTGACGTCTGAAGGGTTTGCACAGAGCCTGTTAGGGCATCAATCAAAGCTTTGTGCTGGCCCAGTGCTTGATGGATAGTATCCACCGAAGTGGCAAGCACGGTCAGAGGGTCAGCGCGTGCGTCCATCAGTTTATTGGTCTGGCGTTCTGTAACGATTGGTGAAGCACAGAGAGGTCTGACTACCGGTGATCTGCAGTATCACGGGGAATACAGACGTATACCAGATTATAAGTGATCTGCAGTCTCACCGATAATCCAATATACTAGCTAACCTCTGTTCACCTGAGTAGAGTGTAGTGTTTTGGTGTAACAGTAACAAGTCTCAGCGCAGTCGGAAGTACTGCGCTGATTCCTTCCGCAGATCTGGACTCTCCAAGACGGGAGGAGTCAGACTGATAGTAGGAAGGTTAGTCTGAAAGTGACACTCAGGAGGAGATGCCACTGACAGGACGGGGAACCGCCTCCAATAGTGAGGTCGGTTCTCGAGGTCGGACAAGCCAGGTCGATACACACGGACAGATAAGGTACAAGATCAGGAGGCAAAAGCAGAGTCGAAGTACAGGCAAGGTTTGGCAACAGGGTATCAGATATATCAAGGTACAAAATCAGGAGACAGAAGCAGGGTCTAGGACGAGCCGGGGTTCGGCAACAGAGTATCAGAGATATCGAGGTACAAGATCAGAGTTCAGGAGGATAGTCGAGACAGGCAAAGGGTCATAACAGATAATCACAATCAAACTAGTACTTTAGCTATCAACAGAATCTAGCTAAGTGTAGGATTACAGCTCCAGCTGGTCCCGGCACACTTGCGGATCTGACTACGGATCTGAGTGCTCCCACGTATGTGATCGCACGCCAGACAAGGAACAAGTGAACAGCCAGCAGTATATATACTCAAGGACCTTTCCAGGACCTCCCTAATTGCTGGACCAATGAAAGTTGTGGAAAATATCAGCTGACCAGCCTGGTCAGCTGACTACTTCTGGCTGTTATATAAGCCCTGTCTCTGTGCGCGCGCGCGTGTCACTCTGAATCCTGGTGGACTATCAGTCCCAGCCACACCAGAACTGTCTTGCAATGTATCTTGAGCACCACGTGTGGGGGCCGCTTCCAATGCGGATTCCGCCGTTTTCAATGCGGATTCCGCCGTTCCCAATGCGGATTCCGCCGCTCTGCCTAAGCGGCATGCGGCGGTTTTTCCGCGTTGTGACGCCCTGCTGGACGCGGAAACAGCCGCCTCACCTTGAGAGACGGCGGCTTTTCCGCGTTTCCTTACACCTACTTCCTAAACTGGGGGACACCTACATACCTACTTCCTAAACTGGGGGACACCTACATACCTACTTCCTAAACTGGGGGACACCTACATACCTACTTCCTAAACTGGGGGACACCTCTATATATATACTACCTAAACTGGGGGACACCTACATACCTACTTCCTAAACTGGGAGACACCTATATATATATATATATATATATATATATATATATATATATATATATATATATACTACCTAAACTGGGGGACACCTATATATCTACTTCCTAAACTGGGGGACACATATATATATATATATATATATATATATATATATATATATATATATATATACTACCTAAACTGGGAGACACCTGTATACCTACTACCTAAACTGGGGGACACCTGTATACCTACTACCTAAACTGGGGGACACCTATATACCTACTTCTTAAACTGGGGGACACCTATATACCTACTACCTAAACTGGGGGACACCTGTATACCTACTACCTAAACTGGGGGACACCTATATACCAACTTCCTACACTGGGGACACCTATTATTTTGAGGTGTTATGCAGCCCTCTGTGCGATTTTCTGCTGAAATGCTGCCCACGTTGCGATTATTTTCTGGTGAAATGCTGCCCACGGTACGACTATTTTGTGGTTAAATGCTGCCCACTGTACGATTATTTTCTGGTGAAATGTTACCCAGGGTGCGATTATTTTCTGGGGAAATGCTGTTCACTGTACGATTATTTTCTGGTGAAATGCTGCCCACTGTACGAATATTATCTGGTGAAATGTTGCACTCATTGCGATTATTCTCTGGTGAAATGGTGCACTCATTGCAAATATTCTCTGGTGAAATGTTGCACTCATTACGATTATTCTCTGGTGAAATGCTGCCCACTGTATGATTGTTATCTGGTGAAATAAAGCACTCATTGCTGAAATGTTGCACTCATTGCGATTATTCTCTGGTGAAATGCTGCACTCATTGCGATTATTCTCTGGTGAAATGCTGCACTCATTGCGATTATTCTCTGGTGAAATGTTGCACTCATTGCGATTATTCTCTGGTGAAATGCTGCCTACTGTATGATTGTTATCTGGTGAAATATAGCACTCATTGCTGAAATGTTGCACTCATTGCATTTATTTTCTGCTGAAATGTTGCACTCATTGCGTTTATTTTCTGCTGAAATGTTGCACTCATTGCGTTTATTCTCTGCTGAAATGTTGCACTCATTGCATTTATTTTCTGGTGAAATGTTGCCCACATTGCGATTGTTTTATGGTGAAACATTGCTGCATTACGATTATTTTATGGTGAAATGCTGCCCCATTACAATTATTTTATAGTGAAACGCTGCCCCATTACAATTATTTGGCACCTATGGGGGGCCCCATCCAAATTTTCGCAAAGGGGCCCAGTGATTTCTAGTTACGCCCCTGACTACTACCTAAACTGGGGATACCTATAGACTTGGCTATCTATACTGGGGACACCTATAGTATGTCTATATTGGGGACACTTATAGACCTGGCTACTTTATACTGATACTAATTATTTATATAGCACCAACATATTACGCAGCGCTGTACAGAGTATGTATTGTCTTGTCACTAACTGTCCCACAGAGGGGCCTCACAATCTAATCCCTACCATAGTCATATGTGTATGTATTGTAGTCTAGGGCCAATTTTTAGGGGGAAGCCAATTAACTTATCTGTATCGTATGGTATTGGGATGTATTAAACCAGAGTGCCTGGAGGAAACCCACGTAGACACAGGGAGAACAGACAAACTCCTTGCAGATGTTGACCTGGCTGGGATTCGAACCGGGAACCCAGTGCTGCAATGCAAGAGTGCTAACCACTACGCCACCATGCTGCCATACTACTGTACCATATTGTACTGCCATCTTCAGCAGTACTTCACAGAGTACGTAGTCATGTCACTGACTATCCTCTGAGGAGCTTACAATCTAATCCTGCCATAGTCTAATGTCCTATCATATTATTATGTATTTATATAGCACTGGCATCTTCTGCAGCACTTTGCAGAGAACATAGTCATGTTATTGACTTTTCTCAGGGGAGCTCACATTCTAATACCTACCACTATTTTGTGCGAGAGAACACTGGCTAATGTGTGGGTTTTTTTTGGGAACATTTCATGCTTTTTTTAGGGTCACTTTACTCATACCCGGGGAGAAAACATGGCCCTCACCGACTTTGGGCTGCACTCTTACTAGGAAATTTTAATTGGTCACACCCACTGTATGTTATGGACATGCCCACTGCATTCTGTGGCCACGCCCATTTTACGACGCGGCGCGCTTTTAGCGCGCCGCCCCACCGGCACCCTCCGGGGGGGGGGGGGGAGATGGGCGCCATAGGTTTGGGGTGCCTAGGGGAGCCCAAACTCTAAATACAGCCCTGGGGGGGAGGAGGGGGGAGACTCACCTCTTCCGCGTTCCAGCGTGCGTTCCACTCTCATCACTTCCTGCAATGCAGTCCACTTACAGTACAGTGGGTGGCATTGCAGGGAATGACGTCTGTGCCTGTGCGGCTTTTCACAGGCATACAAACACTTTGCACCTCTTTGTGAATCAGGCCCATTGACTCCCACTGCTCCTGCCCTGCTTCTATCGCTATCAGATTTTCAAACATGTCCAATCAGACCAAAATTGGTTGAAAGTCAATTGATTGGATATGATAAGCCTCATCTAAACGGTACAATTTTCCATCAGATCAGCCGGTGATCTGATAAGAAATTGCATCCTGTGTAGATGTCCAAATTGTTTCTGATCAATTTTGCGACAGATTTTGCATTGATAAGTACTCAAAATCTATTGCAAAATCTATCACAATCCGATTAGAACGGTTGGAAATTATCTAATAGATCCGTTGATCTGACGTAATATTGTACCGTTTAGAAGAGGCTTAAAGGGACTCAGAGCTCTAAAATTAAAAAGATTTTATACATACCTGGGACGGGCACTGGAGGGCGAAAAGTATTTAGATTTGGCCACACACATTGACTCCCAATGCTCCTGCCCTGCTTTTGTCGCTATCAGATTTAAACATGTCCAATCAGACCAAAAATGGTTGAAGGTCAATTGATTGGATATGTAAAGGGACTCAGAGCTCTAAAATTGAACCGGGTCCCGTCACTGACGTCAGTAGCAGCCAGCTACGCAGGAGAAGTGCGCTCTTTGCGTATCTCTCCAGCAGCTGCTGGAGAGATACGTAGAGGGCGCACTTCTCTTACGCCAGACTGGATCCGACTGACAGAAGTGACAGGACCCGGTTCCCGAAGCTGCAGGCAGTGGAGGACAGGGGCGTGGGAGCGATCGGAGCGGATGGGGCTGGAGGAAGCCCCAGGTAAGTATAATCTTTTTAATTTTAGAGCTCTGGTACACTTTAAGAGCAATAGATTCCTGGCAGATTTGATCCAAATGATTGACTAGGTCAGAAATCAATCAGAAAAGATCAAAGTGTACATGGCTAGCTGTAATAAATTACTTAAAGAAAACCTGAACTGAAAATAAAAGTGAAAATAAGCATACACAAGTCATACTTACCTTCCATGTAGTCTACTCCTCAGTGTCTTTCTCCTGTCCCACGTCCTGTTTGTTCACTGTGATCAAGGGAATTTTCCGTCCTCCATTTTGAAAATGGTCATTACCCATAACAGCTTTCTGGTCAGCACACAGTTAAACTGTAACATCGCCCACATGAGCCATAGGGAAACATGGACATTACCTGGTACATCAGTTTTCCTCTCAGCTATAACTGACAGCAACTGATATTTTATTGACAGCAACTGATATATTTCAGATCTGACAAAAAATTGTCAGAACTGGAAGGGATTATTGTCAGAAGAAAATGGTGAGCTTCTGAGAGGAACTGATGGCAAGGTAACTATGTAATGTTCATTTGAAGTTACCTCATGTGTTTATTTGAAATATTTGTACTCAGTACAGGTTCTCTTTAATGACAAACATATGCAAGACTTTAAAAAACGAAGCATACAATAGGTTATCATCTCAAACAGATCAAGGAAAATATCAGCTGATATGCTAAGGAAAGAAACAGTTGCTCAGTACATTGATAAGCTTAAAGAGACTCCGTAACAAAAATTGCATCCTGTTTTTTATCATCCTACGAGTTCCAAAAGCTATTCTAATGTGTTCTGGCTTACTGCAGCACGTTCTACTATCACCATCTCTGTAATAAATCAACTTATCTCTCTCTTGTCAGACTTGTCAGCCTGTGTCTGGAAGGCTGCCAAGTTCTTCAGTGTTGTGGTTCTGTGATGCATCTCCCCGCTCCAGGCCCCTCTCTGCACACTGCCTGTGTATTATTTAGATTAGGGAAGCTTCTTTCTTCTCTCTTATATTTTACAAGCTGGATAAATCCTCCTCTGAGCTGGCTGGGCTTTCACATACTGAGAAATTACATACAGGCAGAGCTGTCTGCACTCTGCAGGAAGAAACAGTCTGACACTTCAGTGGAAGATAGCTGCAGGGGAAAAGAAACACACAAATGATCTCTTGAGATTCAAAAGCAAGGCTGTATACAGCCTGCTTGTGTATGGATGTATTTTCTGTGTGGACATACTGTACATCAACCTACTTCCTGTTTTGGTGGCCATTTTGTTTGTTTATAAACAAACTTTTTAAAACAGTTTTTAACCACTTTTAATGCGGCGGGGAGCGGCGAAATTGTGACAGAGGGTAATAGGAGATGTCCCCTAACGCACTGGTATGTTTACTTTTGTGCGATTTTAACAATACAGATTCTCTTTAAAGACAAAGAAGGTAAATAGGACGAGAGTTAAATACTGTAGTAAATTATACAATGTAGTTGGATCACAATCCTTAAAGTAAATCTGAGACAAATAGATAACCCCCTTCAGGCTGATCGGTCCCTTGCCGCCGTCCTCCTCCGCTCCGATATCTTCCCAGGTTGCGGCATACTGCGCGCACCATCATGCTCCCATCGCCAGGAGAGTTCTGCGCCTGCACCGACTGGTGCCAACTGGCGCATATACCGGGCCACCTAGTAGAGGATCCAAGCAGCGGAGGAGGACGGCGAGGGACTGATCAGCCTGAAGGAGGCTGGAGGAAACTAGAGATGGCTTGAACCTCTGATTTTCGATTTGCGAACTGCGAACGCGAACTTCCGCAAAAGTTCGGTTCACGCGAACTTTCGTGAACCGCCATTGACTTCAATGGGGAGGCGAACTTTGAAAACTAGAAACATTTATGCTGGCCACAAAAGTGATGGAAAAGATGTTTCAATGGGTCTAACACCTGGAGGGGGGCATGGATGAGTGGGATAGACGCCAAAAGTCCCGGGGGAAAAAAAATCTGGATTTGACGCAAAGCAGCGTTTTAAGGGCAGAAATCACATTGCATGCTAAATTGGAGGCCTAAAGTGCTTTAAAACATCTTGCATGTGTATACATCACTCAGGGAGTGTAATTAGAAGTACTGCTTCACACTGACAGACCAAACTCACTGTGTAACGCACCGCAAACAGCTATTTGTGTTGTGACAGCCATGCTGGACTGGTGCACACCATGTCCAGAGTGCAGGCGATGGCGGTTTTCAAGCCCATATGGTCGGGCTGAGGTAGCTGAATGACAGAACAACAGTGACTGAGTGACCAGCTGATCGAATTGGCCTGTCCACAATGAAGCAACGACCTTATTATCTTGGGTGTGCCCCCCCCCCCCCCCCCCCCCCCCGAGACACTCATATAGCCGGCGGTCATTGCTTCATTGTGATACGCAAGCCCCTTCACCACGGCAAGGTAACGATCACGAGAGGGAATTGACATATGTACATGCCTTTGTGTTGTTGTTGCAGAATGTGCTGCAGCCAGAAAAATTAGGCAGGCATGTACACGCACCAGAAAAATTATTACAGCGGCCTTAAAAAATCAGGAATCCGCCTGGAGTCCTGGACCCTGTTGGTGGTGGCGGAGAAGGCAGTCAAGCGGCCTGCAGGCAGAGATGCTGTGTGGGGAACGCCTTAGTCTTGGGGCAGGCAGTCACACGGTGTTCAGGCAGAGATGCTGTGTGTGGAGACTGACTTAGTTTTCGGGCGGGCAGTAGCCCTCCGGGATTCATGCCTCATTCATTTTGATAAAGGTGAGGTACTGAACACTTTTGTGACTTAGGCAACTTCTCTTCTCAGTGACAATGTGTAACGATCAGTGTATCGCAGAGAGGGTCTGATTACCGGTGATCTGCAGTATCACCGAAAATGCAGAATATACCCGATTATTGATGATCTGCAGTATCACCGATAATCAGATATATCTACTAACCTCTGGACACCTGAGTAACAAGTGAGTGTTTAGTGTAACAGAAATACTTTGAGTACTACTCAGAAGTAAGTTCCTTCCGTATAGCTAGACTCTCCCGGGGGAGGAGCCTAGGCAGGGAGTAGGAAGGACAGAGCGTGAGTGACACCAAGGAGAGGGTGTCACTAACAGGTCTGGGAACTGCCTCTAACAGTAAGGCCAGTTCTCGAGGTCGGGCAAGCCAGGTCGTTAACACACAGACAGATAAGGTACAGATACTTGAGACAGATACGGAATCCAAAGAACAGGCAGGGTATGGCAACAGGATATCAGAAATAGCGAGGTAGAGAATCAGAGTTCAGAGGGATAGTCAGGCAGGCAGAAGGTCATAACAAATAATACAGTTCAATATTCCTGACGCTAAGGTGTGAGTTCCTTGATCGTCAACACTTTTGGAAACTATGCTAGAACACAGATACAGACAAGGTCTGAGTGCTACCACGTAGTAATCGCAATGCTAGACACCAGAGAAATGACCAGCACCCAGTATATATACCATAGCGCTCTCCAGCGCCACCCCTAAGTGCTGGACCAATGGAGGATGGTAAAAATGTCAGCTGACTCTTCTCTGGCTGTCATATAAGCTCTGCCTCTCAGCGCGCGCGTGCGCGTCCTTCTGAACCTGTGTGGACTAGCAGTCCCAGCCACACCAGACATGTTTTGCAATGCATCTGCTGACTCGGGCGCGGGGGCCGCCGCACCGCTCCCCAAGCAAGCGGCGGACTCCCCGCGTCCAACCACCATGCCAGTGGTATCGCTATGCGTACAAACCGCCGCATCCAACGCGGACTCCACCGCACTGCCCATGCGGCATGCGGCGGTTTCTTCGCGTTGTGCCGCCATGTTGGATGCGGAAACAGCCGCCTCACCCTGAACACTTGCGGTGGCTTTTTCGCGTTTCTTCACACAATGCCTCCAGCTGCGCTGAAGGTCCTTTCTGACAGGACGCTTGAGGCAGGGCAAGACAGAAGTGGGATGGGAAATTGTGACAGCTCTGGCCACAGGTCAAGCCTGCGCACCCAGGAGTCCATCGCTGCTCATACTGTCGATGGTTCTTTCTCTACCATTGTTAAAGAAAGCGTACGGCCGGGGAGTCAGGGTTCGATTCTGGTCTGGAGTTGGAGCCTGAGAAACGGCTACCACCACACATCCAAGGAAGGCAGCAGGCATAGCATGCAAGTCCCGAGATAGTGACAAAAAATAACAATACAGGATGACTTTTTAGGCCCTGTTGTATATGAGACTAATCAATTTTAAATCCTTTAACGAGAATCTGTTATGGAGGGCAAGTCTGCCATCCATTCAAGTGAAAGGTATGCACTGACTGCCAGGTATAATACAATGTGCAGTCACAGATGCAGTGAAAGGTATGCAGTGACTGGTATTACAATACAATGTGCAGCTGTCACACAGGTGCAGTTAACAGGTATGCTCGGAGTGGTATATTACACAGCATGCGGTCACACAGGTACTGTGAACAATTAGGCAATGACTGGTATTACAAATGTGCACCTGTCACACACACACAGGTACCGAACAGGCACAGTGATACTGCGTGCGCTCACGTAGGTAGGTGGGTGCACTGTGAACAACAGGTAGGTATATGCAGTGATGGGTATTATAATGTGCACCTGTCACAGTAGTAATTACCACCAAGGGGCCAAAGGCCAGCTGCGACTAGAGATGTCGCGAACCTCCGATTTTCGGTTCGCGAACCCTGTTCGCGAACCTCCGCGAAAGGTTCGGTTCGCGAAAAAGTTTGCGAACCGCAATAGACTTCAATGGGGAGGCGAACTTTGAAAAATAGAAAAAATTCTGACAGCAGGAAAAATGATAGAATACATGTTTCAAGGGTTCTATTACCTGGAGGCAGACATGATTCAATGAAATACACATCACTGCTGGAGGACCCTCCCTCCCTCCTCCAAGCAAGGTCCTTATACCATTTGACTCAGTTGTCTGCCTACACTAATTAGTTATGGGACAGCTGATACACACTCTGCTAGGGAGATTTTAATTAGCCTCTTGTGCGTCCCTCCTCCCTCCTACCGGTCTCATCTGCCAGGGAATTATACTATTTCAAAAACCAGTTTACATCATACCATAGTTGGGAATCGAACCCAGTTCTCACTGTGTGGTGGGCAAGTCGCCCTAACAACTGTACCACAACAGTCCTAAGTGAAGCTGGCCTAAAATTTACCATTTATGCTCAATGCAATAGAAACATTAGGTTGCTTAAAGGGAACCTTAACTGAGAGTGATATGGATGTTTCCTGTAAACAATACCAGTTGCCTGGCAGTCCAGCTGATCTTTGTGACTGCAATAGTGGCTGAATCACACCCTGAAACAAGCATGCAGCTAATCCAGTCTGACATCAGTCAGAGCACCTGATCTGCATGCTTGTTCAGGGGCTGTGGCTAAAAGTATTTGTGAAGAAACACGGAAAAGCCGCCGCATGGACGCAGGATGAGGCGGCTGTTTCCGCGGCTGGCATAGCAGAACGCGGAGAAACCGCCGCGTCCGACGCGGTGGTTTTTACGCATAGGCCTGCTTCTCACAGTGGGGCGGAATGCGGAGGAAACGCCGCACGCGCAGACAGCGTGATGGCGGATTCCGCATTCCATACAGCAACTACATTGCAACAAATGACTAGTGTGGCTGGGACTGATAGTCCACACTGGTTTAGAAGGACGTGTGCGCGCGCAGAGAGGCAGGGCCTTTATGGCAGTCAGAGGAGGGTCAGCTGACCAGGCCGGTCAGCTGACAATTGCAGCCACTTTCATTGGTCCAGCACTTAAAGGGAACCTTAACTGAGAGTGATATGGATGTTTCCTGTAAACAATACCAGTTGCCTGGCAGTCCAGCTGATCTTTGTGACTGCAATAGTGGCTGAATCACACCCTGAAACAAGCATGCAGCTAATCCAGTCTGACTTCAGTCAGAGCACCTGATCTGCATGCTTGTTCAGGGGCTGTGGCTAAAAGTATTAAGAGACACAGGATCAGCAGGCGATTCAGGCAACTGGTATTATTTTAAAAGGAAAAATCCATATCCTTCTCCATTTAGGTTCCCTTTAAGGATTTGTAGCATAAAAGCAAACTCACATTGGCTGGGATTTGAACCCAGGTCTCACTGTGTGGTGGGCAAGCACCCTAACGACTGTACCACAACAGTCCTAAGTGAAGCTGGCCTAAAATTTACCATTTATGCTCAATGCAATAGAAAGGAGACCAGAGTTCAAATCTCAGCTCTGTCTGTTCAGTAAGCCAGCACCTATTCAGTAGGAGACCTTAGGCAAGTCTTCCTAACACTGCTACTGCCTATAGAGCATGCCCTAGTGGCTGCAGCTCTGGTGCTTTGAGTCCGCCAGGAGAAAAGTGTGATATAAATGTTATTTGTCTTGTCTACTTTTTCTCTTGCATTGAGCATAAATGGTACATTTTAGGCCAGCTTCACTTAGGACTGTTGTGGTACAGTTGTTAGGGTGCTTGCCCACCACACAGTGAGACCCAGGTTCAAATCCCAGCCAATGTGAGTTGGCTTTTATGCTACAAATCCTTAAAGGGAACCTAAATGGAGAAGGATATAGATTTTTCCTTTTAAAATAATACCAGTTGCCTGAACCGCCTGCTGATCCTGTGTCTCTTAATACTTTTAGCCACAGCCCCTGAACAAGCATGCAGATCAGGTGCTCTGACTGAAGTCAGACTGGATTAGCTGCATGCTTGTTTCAGGGTGTGATTCAGCCACTATTGCAGTCACAAAGATCAGCTGGACTGCCAGGCAACTGGTATTGTTTACAGGAAACATCCATATCACTCTCAGTTAAGGTTCCCTTTAAGCAACCTAATGTTTCTATTGCATTGAGCATACATGGTAAATTTTAGGCCAGCTTCTCTTAGGACTGTTGTGGTACAGTCATTAGGGTTCTTGCCCACCACACAGTGAGACCCAGGTTCAAATCCCAGCCAATGTGAGTTGGCTTTTATGCTGCAAATCCTTAAAGAGAATCTGTATTGTTAAAATCGCACAAAAGTAAACATACCAGTGTGTTAGGGGACATCTCCTATTCCCCTCTGTCACAATTTCGCCGCTCCCCGCTACATTAAAAGTAGTCAAAAACAGTTTTAAATAGTTTGTTTATAAACAAACAAAATGGCCACCAAAACAGGAAGTAGATTGATGTACAATATGTCCACACATAGAAAATACATCCATACACAAGCAGGATGTATACAGCTTTCCTTTTGAATCTCAAAAGATCATTTGTGTGTTTACCTTCTGTCCCCTTCTTCTCTCATGCACTGAACATTACAGGCTTCCTGCAGACAGCTCTGCCTGTGCCTGTGTTTGTAATCCCTCAGTATGTGTCAGCCAGCTACTTTCACAGCCTAACAGAGGAGGATTTTTATCCAGCTCTCTTCTATCACTGATAAAATAGCAGAGAAGCTGCTGGCTTATGTAAATAAAACACACACTGGAGTGTGCATAGAGGAACAGACCAGCACGGAAGAGTTGGCAGCCTTCCAGACACAGGCCGACAAGTCTGACAGGGGAAAGATACATTGATTTATTACAGAGACGGTGATAGTACAAAGTGCTGCAGTGAGCCAGAACAGATTAGAATAGGTTTAGGAACATGTAGAATGGTAGAAAAAACGTTGTAATTTTTGTTACAGAGTCACTTTAAAGGGAACCTAAACGGAGAAGGATATGGATTTTTCCTTTTAAAATAATACCAGTTGCCTGAATCGCCTGCTGATCCTGTGTCTCTAATGCTAGGTACACACCATACAATTTTCTGTTAGATTTTCTCTTAGATTTACCTGCCAGATAGCTTTTTTCCATGTTGCAGGTAAATCTAACAGAAGAATCTAACAGAAAATTGTATGGTGTGTACCTAGCAGAATACTGTAACGATCGGTGTAACACAGAGAGGGTCTGATTATCGGTGATCTGCAGTATCACCGAGAATACAGAATATACCCGATTATTGATGATCTGCAGTATCACCGATAATCAGATATATCTACTAACCTCTGGACACCTGAGATAACAAGTGAGTGCAACAGCAATATATTGAGTACTGCACAGAAGTATGTTCCTTCCGTAGGCCTAGACTCCCCCTGGGGAGGAGCTAGGCTGAGAGTAGGAAGGACAGAGTGTGAGTGACACCAGAGGGAGGGTGTCACTAACAGGTCTGGGAACTGCCTCTAACAGTAAGGCCAGTTCTCGAGGTCGGGCAATCCAGGTCGTTAACACACAGACAGATACGGTACAGATTCAGGAGACAGATACGGAATCCAATAAACAGGCAGGGTTAGGCAACGGAGTATCAGAATAGCGAGGTAGAGAATCAGGATGCAAATACAGAGTCCAGGAACGAGCAGAGTTTGGCAACAGGATATCAGAAATAGCAAGGTACAGAATCAGAGTACAGGAGGATAGTCAGGCAGGCAGAAGGTCATAACAAATAATACAGTTCAATATTCCTAACGCTAAGGTGTGAGGTCCGTGATCGTCAACACCTTTGGAAACTATGCTAGAACACAGATACAGACAAGGCCTGAGTGCTACCACGTAGTGATCGCAACGCCAGACACCAGAGGAATGCCCAGCACCCAGTATATATACACCAGTGCTTTCCAGCACCTCCCTTAAGTGCTGGACCAATGAAAGTGGCTGCAATTGTCAGCTGACCGGCCTGGTCAGCTGACCCTCCTCTGACTGTGATAAAGGCCCTGCCTCTCTGCGCGCGCACACGTCCTTCTAAACCAGTGTGGACTATCAGTCCCAGCCACACCAGTCATGTGTTGCAATGTAGTTGCTGTATGGGATGCGGAATCCGCCATCACGCTGTCTGCGCGTGCAGCGTTTCCTCCGCATTCCGCCCCACTGTGAGAAGCAGGCCTATGCGTACAAACCGCCGCGTCGGCCGCGGCGGTTTCTCCGCGTTCTGCTATGCCAGCCGCGGAAACAGCCGCCTCATCCTGCGTCCATGCGGCGGCTTTTCCGTGTTTCTTCACAAATACTTTTAGCCACAGCCCCTGAACAAGCATGCAGATCAGGTGCTCTGACTGAAGTCAGACTGGATTAGCTGCATGCTTGTTTCAGGGTGTGATTCAGCCACTATTGCAGTCACAAAGATCAGCTGGACTGCCAGGCAACTGGTATTGTTTACAGGAAACATCCATATCACTCTCAGTTAAGGTTCCCTTTAAGCAACCTAATGTTTCTATTGCATTGAGCATAAATGGTAAATTTTAGGCCATCTTCACTTAGTACTGTTGTGGTATAGTCGTTAGGGTGACTTGCCCACCACACAGTGAGATCTGGGTTCGATTCCCAGCTATGGTATGATGTAAACTGGTTTTTGAAATAGTATAATTCCCTGGCAGATGAGGAGGGACCCTCAAGAGGCTAATTAAAATCTCCCTAGCAGAGTGTGTAGCAGCTGTCCCATAACTAATTAGTGTAGGCAGACAACTGAGTCAAATGGTATAAGGACCTTGCTTGGAGGAGCGAGGGATCGGCGTGAGACCAGTGTGTTTGGCAATAATGTGTCTGCTGACAGTGATATGGAGAGTCAAAGTTTTGCTCAATAGAACATTATGGGGCGAATCGAACTTCCGCAAAAGTTCGCCTTGTGGAGGCGAACGCGAACCCCCAAAGTTCGCCTGGAACCGCTCGCGACATCTCTAGCTGCGAATGACTGACAGGGCTGTATATAATGCAAGTGGACCACACACAAAAATAAAATAGATCACAAGAAATTAGCTCTCAAAAGAGCTGTTGAGAGGTGCTTTTTTAGCAATAAGAATCAGCAAGGAGCAAGCTAAAAAGCCTACAAGAGCCTAACTAAGCTTTCCCTATATCTCTCTCTGCAGCAGCTCTCCCTTCTCTAATTCCTGGAACTAAAGAAAGACCTGAAGAAACTTGCACAACTGGACAGCGACATCTTTTTCTTGACTACATGCAAAAAGGAAAAACTTATACCTCAAGGACTAAGGATACAGAATCCCACCCTGCATACATACAATAGCAGGTTTGCAGAAGAAATCTGCAGGAGGAGCTCGGAGAGAATACGGAATAACCTTTTAAGAGTCTGCTATAACCGTAAGAGGATTACAAAGGATGAGATACAGAGCCTGAAACTGTCTCTGAATGATGACCACACTGGATATACATGGGATCAACTACAGACCTTCTATGTGGAACTACAGAGATTCCTAATTAACAACAAAAAGAAAAAACTTCAGAGACTTAGAATTAAGAGTGGACGCCTGGATGCACAAGCAGCAGAAAAAGAGCAACCCACAGGTGTAATGAATCTTTCCTCTTATCAGGCTACTGAAGCTGAAATGTCAGTACTCTCCAAGGGCCTGTCATTCTGCCCTGCGAGACCCATAGACAGGATTGCACTCTGTGGAGATATGGAGGAATTTTTCAGAAAGCTGCGACTCAAGGAACACTACCATGATAAGGAAGCCTGTGATACAATGGATAATGGACCAAAACGCACCAGATCTAAAAAGAAAAAAAGATGGACCCCCAAAGAAGGAAAAAACCCGGCCATGGATAAATACATAAACAAATTCAGACGCAGAATCTCTGACAGGATCCTGAGTAAAAGAATGACACTGGCCCAGAACGTAACACCACAGGAGCGACAGGCCATCAGATCCCTTAAGGAGAATAAGGACATTATTATTAAACCAGCGGATAAAGGTGGTGCCATAGTCATAATGAACACCAGTGACTACATCCAGGAGGCACAAAGACAATTATCCAATACCGCTCACTATGCCAAATTACAGGGGGACCCCACAAAAGGCTACAGGATGGCACTTAATAGGATGGTTAACAGATTGCCTGCAAACATCAGACTACATGTAAGGACCCTTATCCCTGAAGAGCCTAGAACAGCCTGCTTTTACATGCTTCCCAAGATCCACAAAGAGGGAAACCCAGGCAGGCCCATAATCTCAGGGAGCGGAACTCTTACAGAGAACATCTCAGGGTGGCTGGAAAACATCTTGAAACCTCTTGTCTGTAAAAGACCCAGCTACTTACAGGATACCACCCACCTCCTGAACAAACTGTCAGCCATCGGCCCAGTACCTGAGGGAACCATACTGGCCACGATGGACGTGGAGTCCCTGTACACGAACATTCCCCATGATGATGGTATTGCGGCCTGCCGTAAATATCTTCAGGGTCAGGGCATACCTGTAAAGCCTATTACTGGACTGATCAAATTCATTCTCACTCATAATTATTTCACTTTTGGACAGGACCTCTATTTACAGCAGATGGGCGTGGCAATGGGTTCGCGATTCGCTCCACAGTATGCAAATCTATTCATGGCCAAAATCGAAGAGGAATACCTCAATGCATGTGGCATAAAACCCTTGGCCTACTTCCGCTTCATTGATGATATTTTAATCATCTGGTCCGCAAGTGAGGATGATCTTCTCCAGTTCCACAGGAACTTCAATGCCTTCCATCCTACAATCAAATTGAAACTTACCTACTCTCACACAGAGATTAACTTTCTGGACACCACCATATACATCAGGGGTAACAACATACAAACCTCTGTGTATCGCAAACCTACAGACCGTCCCACATACCTAAGATATGACAGTTTTCATCCCAAGCACATTAAGAACTCTATAATTTACAGCCAAGCTATAAGGTACAACCGGATTTGTTCTGACAGGATGGACAGAGACAAGCACCTGGATCACCTTAAGAACCCTTTCATTAAACAAGGTTACAGTCCTCCCATGGCTGAGGCCCAAATCAGGAAAGCCAGCAACATCCCCAGGACTGAACTCCTGAAATATAAGCAAAACCAGAAAGAGGAACGTGTCCCTTTGGTTGTCACCTACAACCCACACCTGGAAATCTTAAGGAGGATTGCTAAGGAACTTCATCCCATTTTACACAAGGATCACAGACTGAGAACGATATTCCCTAAACCTCCACTCTTGTCATATCGGCAACCACACAATCTAAAACAGATGATTGTCAGGAGCTCTTTGAATAGGCCTCAACAAAACGGAACATCACCCTGCCGACAAAAAATATGTGGGACCTGCAGACACATTTACTCCACTGACAGGGTAACGATACCAGGTTCACAACAGGAGTACAGAATACAAGGTAAATTTTCTTGTGGGTCCACCAATCTGGTATATCTGATCATGTGTGCTAAATGCCCCAATGTTATGTACGTGGGAGAAACTGGACAAACTCTGCGCAAACGTATGAATGGACACAGGCACACTATTAAAGATACCAAATCTGGACTCCCAGTTGCTACACACTTTCGGTTCAACGGACACAGCATGGATGATCTTCGTGTCACTGCCCTGAAGGGCGGCTTCAAAACGTCAAATGACCGATTAATAGCAGAAACAAAATTTATAAATTGTTTCAAAGCTGTGCAGAAGGGTCTGAATAAGGACAACAACTTTCTATATTGGTATGAGATTGATGATATATGAACTGTCTCAGCCACCCTAGCTGAACTTGTGAACTAAGAATTTACGCTACCTCTGGGTCAATCCTAATACCAGGTCTGTGAGCAATAAAGTAAACAAGGATCCTTATCTTACCCCATTTAGATGGTCTGTTTGTATTAAGGCATCTTAATGATGTATTTATGCTTGAAAAAAAAATCTGTTTTCCCTTTTGATGTTGCATGTATATAAGCTGTCTGTACCACCAGCTTGCAAACTAACAGGATGTAAACCTGACGAAGGCTGCAAGGCCGAAAGCTTGTTTATTCTTATTCATTTGTAGTTAGCCAATAAATTGTATCATCCTGATTTAAAACTTCTTGCTTTCTCTAATTACTGCAGCCACACGAGTGAGTGAAAAGCCTGACGCTGCCTGCATTTTATTAGGGGGGTGGGGCTCCAGGAGGGAGTGTAGCCTGATTGGCTACAATGTGCCTGCTGACTGTGATGTAGAGGGTCAAATTTGACCCTCATGATGCACTATGGGGGCGAATCAAACTTCCCGTAAAGTTTGCGGTTCTCCGCGATCGCGAACCCCGGATGTTCGCCGACGAGCCGTTCAGGCCATCTCTAGAGAAAACCCTAGGTATGCATAAAACCTTTTTATTTATTCATCTCAGGTACCCTTTAAATTCCCCATTTAAGCTATAGGTACTGGTAAATCACAATGTGTTAGTAGTAAAGACAAACAGAATTTTCAGTGGGTTCGTATATGCAGTGGGATGCGAAAGTTTGGGCAACCTTGTTAATCGTCATGCTTTTCCTGTATTAATCATTGGTGGTTACGATAAAAAATGTCAGTTAAATATATCATATAGGAGACACACATACCGTATTTTTCGGACTATAAGACGCACTTTTTCTCCCCTAAAAGTGTGAAGAAAAAGTCCCTGCGTCTTATAGTCCGAATGCACACAATCTGAATGTGTCCGCAGGCTCCCCAGAGTACCAGGTCTCAGTACACGGTGCGGGAGGAGTACCAGGAAGCCCAATGCGGGCGAATCTGCAAAGAGAGGCATCCACACTGCAGCCGGAGATGCTTCAGGTACCTTTTAAGTGCCTTGAGCCAGCAGATCTATGTGAGGCAGAAAAGCTCTGACACCCCGCCTGGTCCACTGCAATGCCGATTTCCACATGCCCGCCGCTCCAGCTGAATGTTCGCCGTTCTCCCCACTGTCCTGCCTGCACGCGTAATGAAGAGGCGCCAGCAATGAATCACACAGTTTCACTTCCGATGTATACAGTACGCAGTACAACTACCAATCAGGCGGGGGGCGCTGCCCCGGACCGCCTATCACAGCGCTCGCTGCTTCCTGCTCGTTTTATTACAGGCAGCGATGGTCTCGCGGGTGGGACCATTGTGGCCAATCACTGCACGGCATCTGAGCAGGAAGCAGCGAGCACTGTGATAGGCGGTCCGGGGCAGCGCC
Organism: Hyperolius riggenbachi; assembly: GCF_040937935.1. Taxonomy (NCBI): domain Eukaryota; kingdom Metazoa; phylum Chordata; class Amphibia; order Anura; family Hyperoliidae; genus Hyperolius; species Hyperolius riggenbachi. Next base: position 238,341,359 of record NC_090651.1, on the reverse strand, counting down.
CCCCGCCTGATTGGTAGTTGTACTGCGTACTGTATACATCGGAAGTGAAACTGTGTGATTCATTGCTGGCGCCTCTTCATTACGTGTGCAGGCAGGACAGTGGGGAGAACGGCGAACATTCAGCTGGAGCGGCGGGCATGTGGAAATCGGCATTGCAGTGGACCAGGCGGGGTGTCAGAGCTTTTCTGCCTCACATGGATCTGCTGGCTCAAGGCACTTAAAAGGTACCTGAAGCATCTCCGGGTGCAGCGTAAGTATGTGCATGGGGACAGAGACCGGCCATAGGAACAGGACATTGGAGCGCACAGGGAAAGAGGAGGGGGGGATCACTGGACATAGGGGGACACTGGACCCAGGGGGCACTGAACACGGGACACACAGGAGGACACAGGGGTCACTGGACACAGGAGGACACAGGGGTCACTGGACACAGGAGGACACAGGGGTCACTGGACACAGGAGGACACAGGGGTCACTGGACACAGGAAGACACAGGGGTCACTGGACACAGGAAGAGACAGGGGTCACTGGACACAGGAAGACACAGGGGTCACTGGACACAGGAAGACACAGGGGTCACTGGACACAGGGGTCACTGGACACAGGAGGACACAGGGGTCACTGGACACAGGAGGACACAGGGGTCACTGGACACAGGAGGACACAGGGGTCACTGGACACAGGAGGACACAGGGGTCACTGGACACAGGAGGACACAGGGGTCACTGGACACAGGAGGACACAGGGGTCACTGGACACAGGAAGACACAGGGGTCACTGGACACAGGAAGACACAGGGGTCATTGGACACAGGAAGACACAGGGGTCACTGGACACAGGAAGACACAGGGGTCACTGGACACAGGAAGACACAGGGGACACAGGAGGGCACAGGGGGTCACTGGACACAGGAAGGCACAGGGGGTCACTGGACACAGGGGTCACTGAACACAGGAGGACACAGGGGGCCACTGGACACAGGAGGACATGGGTCGCTAGACACAGGAGGACACAGGGGTCTCTAAACACAGGAGTCACTAGACACACAAGGACACTGAACACAGGGGGACACTGGACACAGAGAGTCACTGGACACAGGGGGACACTGGTCAAAAGAGGACAGTGGACACGGAGTCACTGGACACGGGGGACACAAGAGGTATAAGGAAGGCACAAGGGGAACATAATGGAGGGGAGGTCCATAAGATGCTCCTGCACCATGGATGCACCAGATTTTTTTTCCCTTGGTTTTTGTCCTCTAAATCTAGGTGCGTCTTATAGTCCGGAGCGTCTTATAGTCCGAAAAATACGGTAGTTATATTTGAGAAGTAAAATGAAGTTTATTGGATTTACAGGAAGTGCACAATAATTATTTAAACAAAATTAGGCAGGTGCATAAATTTGGGCACTGTTGTCATTTTACTGATTCCAAAACCTTTAGAACTAATTATTAGAACTCAAATTGCCTTGGTGAGCTCATTGACCCCTGACCTACATACACTGGTGAATCCAATTATGAAAAAGAGTATTTAAAGGGACCCTGACCTCTGAAAATAATTGAAATTGGTACTTACCTGGGGCTTTCTGCAGCCCACCGTAGGTCGGCGGCTGGTGTGGGAAAACTTTACTTAATTGCAGCTATACAATAAAATGCAATTGCAGTTTTCAGAACAGATAAACTGTACTTTGGGAACTTGTAATTTGTAAATGGACAATAATACTTGTGCACAAAAGCAAATATAACTGTATGGGTAATAAAAAGTAGAAAAACATGTTGTTATGTAATATTATATCAGTTCAATCCCGCTTTGAAAAGGTTTAAATGCAGGATGGAGGAAGTGACTAAGCAGGTGTGAGGAAACGCGGAAAAGCCGCCGTCTCTCAAAGTGAGCCGGCTGTTTCCGCGTCCAGCAGGGCGTCACAACGCGGAAAAACCGCCGCATGCCACTTAGGCAGAGCGGCGGAATCCGCATTGGGAACGGCGGAATCCGCATTGGGAACGGCGGAATCCGCATTGGAGGCGGCCCCCGCAAGCGGTTCACAAGATACATTGCAAGACATTACTGGTGTGGCTGGGACTGATAGTCCACCAAGATTCAGAGTGACACGCGCGCGCCCACAGAGGCTGAGTTTAAATAACAGCCAGAAGTGAGTCAGCTGACCAGGCTGGTCAGCTGACATTTTCCACAACTCTCATTGGTCCAGCAATTAGGGAGGTCCTGGAAAGGTCCTTGAGTATATATACTGCTGGCTGTTCACTTGCTCTTTGTCTGGCGTTGCGATCACATATGTGGGAGCACCCAGATCCGTAGTCAGATCCGCAAGTGTGCCGGGACCAGCTGGAGCTGTAATCCTACACTTAGCTAGATTCTGTTGATAGCTAAAGTACTAGTTTGATTGTGATTATCTGTTATGACCTTTGCCTGCCTTGACTATCCCCTTGAACTCTGATCTTGTACCTCGATACTTCTGATACTCTGTTGCTGAACCCCGGCTTGTACCTAGACTCCGCTTCTGCCTCCTGATTCTGTACCTCGTTATATCTGATTCCCCATTGCCGAACCCTGCCTGTACTTAGACTCCGCCTTTGCTTTCTGATATTGTACTGTATCTGTCCGTGTGTGTACTACCTGGCTTGTCCGACCTCGAGAACCGACCTTACCGTTAGAGGCGGTTCCTCACTCTGTTAGTGACCCTTCCTCCTGAGTGTCACTTTCAGACAATCCTTCCTACTGTCAGTCTGACTCCTCCCGTCTTGGAGAGCACAGGTCTGCGGAAGGAATCTGTGCAGTACTCCTCGCTGCACTGAGGCCTTGCCCTCTAAGTATTACTGTTACACCAAACACTACACTCTACTCAGGTGAACAGAGGTTAGCTTGTATATTGGATTATCAGTGATACTGCAGATCACTTATAATCTGGTATACTTCTGTATTCCCAGTGATACTGAAGATCACCGGTAATCAGATCCTCTCTGTGCTTCACCGATCGTTACAGCTGGTCTTTGATAGGCTCAGATATCAGTCCTAGGGAAAGTAGAGAAAACTGCATTCCTTTGTGAAGTGGAAGAATGCAGTAAAGTCACAAAATAGGCCTCTAGGTATAAAACCCTATAGAAACAAAACAGACCAATGTCAAGTTCAAAATGAAAATAACTGGGGTATAGGTATAAAGCCCAGGCCTTTAGTAAATACTTTTAATATTAGTATTTAGCAAGTTTAGTAGGTGTAGTTTTGCTACCAGTGTGGGCCCTGAATGCTGCGTTGTCAGTGGTTAAAGCACTCATCTCCTTGTTTGAAAGTGGCTTGTTGTTAATAGTGTCCCTTTGACTTTAAGCTGTGTACACAAGCTAGATGAGACTCAATCAAGGCAGCCAATAATGGCTGCCTCTGCCAAGAATCCAGCATATGTAAAACAGCCCCCAACTCGCTTGACCAGTAATCAGCCTGGCGGATCGCTTTGCCCGAACGCTGGCACAGAGAATTGTTCTCCCCACTCACCCGCATCCCACAGAATGTAAATCCACCACTGCTCTGTTGATACTCTGCTCCACCTCCCCACATAGCAGCAGAACTTGTTGCTAGCCTGAATTCCCTGGGGGACAAGGAGTTAGAAGTGCTTAGGAAGGGGCTGCTGTCCATTTTTGTCAGTTTTCAAAATAAAAAGTTCTCAATGTAACTGTGGGGATAACAATAAACGGAGGAAGGGATGCAACCGCAGGGGAGCCCAGAAGACGGCGCAAGGGCCCCGTGGGGGGGAGAAGTTTTTTTTCCCTTTCATGAGAGACTGACAACTAAGGGCACGGAGACAAAAAGCTTTCTGCTATCTGCACAATTATTCTAAAGGATGCATCTGCTCAGCCACTGATAAGGAATCATACAAAGTTTTGTAGACAAAGATTTGTAGACAGTCCCTATTCAGTGTACAGCAGGGTCTTGTGTACAGCCCCCAAAATCTCTACTCCTCCCTAAGTGCTGTGTGCTTTAGTGATGCTGGAGAAGTCTGCAGAGCCAGTTCTGCTCCCAAGCTCTCTACCCTTCCCCAAATGTTCTGTACTGTAGTGATGCTGGAAGAGTCTGCAGAGCTGGAGATTTGCTCCATCAGAGAAGGACAAAGTGAGTGAGTGTAATAAACTGAGGCTCATCTGTCAGTTTTCTGTATGCGTTTTCTGCACACTATGGCCTCGATTCAAAAAGCTGTGATAAATGCTATCACGGGCGTGATAAGCTTAGCGCGCGGGTTAGCACGCATACAGGTTTGCGCGCATAATAGTAAAGGTTTGCAGGCATTAACTTTCCCGTTCATGCGGTAACATATGGGTTAGCGTGTGACCGGGGAAAGTTAATGCCCGCAAACCTTTACTATTACGCGCATAAACCTGTACGCTCGCTAACCCGTGCGCTAAGCTTATCACGCCCATGATAGCATTTATCACGGCTTTGTGAATCGAGGCCCATGTGTGCCTGTATGTGTGAAAACATGCATGTTTTATCACAGAAGCTAATGTAATTGATATAGATAATGCGTGCAGTGCTTCACTGCTGTCTGTTTTTATCTGCATGGGGAAAACACAATCAAGTGTGCACTAGCCAATTGAATAACATTGGTTCTCAGTTTACCTGTGAAGAAAGTGAAAGGGGGGGGGGGCATCCAAAGTTTTTAAGGGGACCCAGTGATTTCTAGATACGCCTTTGATGAGCTCTATACTGATGCTGAAGGGGGCAATTGAAAAAATTAAATGTCGAGTTTTTTGGACATGTTGCCATTGGTGAACCTAGAAATATGTAGCATATGTATCTGTTGTACTGCCTAATTGCACTGATCGATCCAGTGCAATGCTATGGGCTATTGATCTGCCACTGCTCTCAACTCACCGACGATCAAGATCTTCCGTCTGGAGTGATCGACCGATTTGACCGATCAGGCCGCCTGCTGCATCAATTTCTAGCAGATTCATTCAGAGTGACTGCATTGGCTGGATAGCAATGGGGAATATCTAGTGTATAGTCACTTTGTGTTATTTCCTTACTTACCGATACTTCAGAAGTCAAGATACTGGTGAAGACCTTGGCAATTAAAATTTTAAAAGTGTTTGTACGATAATTAAACAAGATCAATTTAGCTTCATGCCTTGGGATATTGTGCAATCCTCGTCTTTGACATCCCCAAGGTGTTCAGTAGCATGCAATGGGACTTTTGTACATTGGAGACATGTACACTTATGTCTTGTCATACTGTTAATTGCTGTGGGGTTCAGGACAAACTTCATCACATGGATCCAGATTCTATACAGATCACCCTCGGCTAGAATAAGAGTAGGGATGGTCGGAAAAGCCGATTTCTTATTCAGCAGAAACTCCGATTTCTGCCAATGCTGATTACCAATTTCCAATTCCAATTTCCGAGGAGTCTTTTTTTGGATCATTTCTTTGCATGCTCTGATTGGCCAAGTACTTCCGAATTGACTCTGCAATTTCTGATTGGTCTAAGCCTTCTGAGTTCTGTGATTGGGCAAAAAATTTACGAAATGTGGTAATGCAGTATTTCTGCAGAAATCCGATTTCCGTTTTCCGATCGGAAATGCAGAAATTTCATTTCTGCAGTATCCGAAAGAGCATCCCTATATAAGAGTCAATAAAACAATATGATAAACATTCCACCTAGATAGCGCCTGGTGACCCAGAACTAGTAAAGTTTAAGGGACTAAATCGACTGAAAAGCCCTCCTACTAAAAAGCAACACTGAGTATAATTTGCTGTCTTAAAACCAAAAGTATTTGTGATATTTCAACTTTAAGTGGGCAACTGTGGTTTACCATGATGCATCACTCCCAAATATGTAAATCATCTCTTTCTGCCCCTGAAGCCAGGCTCACAATGGCTCACTCTGCTGGTGTATAGTGCGCTGGTGTTATAGGAGATGAGAGTTTCTCATCTCAATTAAACATAATAAACAGATCATGTCTCACCTGAAAAGGTTACATTTTATGAGTTTCAAAGACACTCCTAAATGTGCCTACTGCAAGTGAGACCATAATGACCGCTGCACAAGTCATGTACAGAAAAGGATGAAGATGAAAAGGGGCCCTAGGCACTGATGATGATCATCGTGCTTTTATTAGTAAGATTTGGTGGGGGCTAGCATCCACCAGGTCCCTAGACTCTCTCCAGCAGGGGCAGACCTTGTATGACACTGCCTGAACAACGTGCATCAGGTGGTGTGTTCCGTGACATATCCTCCTCCGCAGCCACCACTGCTACTACTAGCATCACATCCGCCACCGTTTGAGACTTCGCAGGAGTTATTTGGTGGGGAATTAGCTGATTCACAGCCATTCTTGTTACAAGATGACGGCGCTAAGCATGTTACACCACCACCTCATATGTCTGAGTTAGGTGCCAGTATGGACGTAAGCTGTGAGAAGGATGATGAAGTACCTGTTGTTGGTGCAGTTTTGGAGGTGCCTGATACAAGCGAACCTTTGGAGGATGATTATGATGACGATACTGCCATGGATGCCACGTGGGATCCTAATAGACAAGATGTCCAGGGGGACTGTTCAGAGGAGGAGTCAGAGAGGAGTAGGAGGAGACGAGTTGCTGAAAGAAGCAGGGGGAGCTCATCATCATCAGAAACAGCTGGTGGCAGTGTCCTGCGCCATGTATCGCCACCTATGGACAGCCAGCCAACATGCTCTTCAAGGTCAGCTGCTGACACCACCACCAAAGTGCCATCATTCTAGGGCTCAGCGATGTGGAGTTTTTTTTGTGTGTCTGCCTCAGATGAGAGCAATGCCTTCTGTACTATCTGCGATCAAAGATTGAGTCATGGAAAGACCAAAACCCACGTAGGGACAACTGCCTTACGAAGGCACATGGAGAAAAAGCACAAACGGCAATGGGAAGACCACCTGAGGAAAAGCAGCAAACAAAGGCAAAGCCACGCTTCGCCTCTTCTTCCTCCTTCAGGTGCAGCATCTTCTTCAGCAGCTTTATCCCTTGCACCTTCACAGTCACCCTCCTCCACTTCACCTCTCACCTTGAGCGCTTCCTGCTCCTCTGCCCACAGCAGCAGCCAGGTGTCCGTGAAGGAAATTTTTGAGCGGAAGAAGCCAATGTCTGCCAGTCACCCCCTTGCCTGGCGTCTGACAGCTGGCTTGGCGGAACTGTTATCTCGCCAGCTGTTACCATACCGGCTGGTGGATTCTGAGGCCTTTCGAAAATGTGTGGCGATTGGGACACCGCAGTGGAAGATACCAGGCCGCAATTACTTTTCTCAAAAGGTGATACCCAAATTGTACCGTGATGTAGAAAGGCTAGTGGTGTCATCTCTGGCACACAGCGTTAGGTCAAGGGTCCATCTGACCACGGATGCCTGGTCTGCCAAGCACGTTCAGGGCAGGTACATTACTTATACAGCACATTGGGTCAACCTGGTGACTGCTGGCAAGCAGGGACTACGTGGCTGTGTAGCGGACCTACTTGTGACACCTCCGCGGCTTGCAGGCAGGCCTGCTGCCACCTCCTCTCCTTCTCCTCCTGCTACATCCTCTCCAACTACACACTCCCAGCTCCCCAGAGCCTATGCTGCATACCAGGCACGACGGTGTCACGCCATCTTGGACATGTCTTGCCTCAAAGCCCAGAGTCACACTGGAGCAGCTCTCCTGGCTGCTCTGAACAAACAGGTGGATCAGTGGCTGACCCTGCACCAACTGGAGATCGGCAACATGGTGTACTCATTTTGGCTTTGAGTTTGGGAAAGTTGACACATGTACCCTGCATGGCACATGTGCTCAATCTCATAATACAAAGATTTGTGTGCAAGTACCCAGGCTTACAGGAGGTCCTGAAGCAGTCCAGGAAGGTGTGTGGGCATTTCAGGCAGTCCTTCACGGCCATGGCGCGCTTTGCCGATATTCAGTGGAGAGACAACTTGCCGGTGAGGCGCTTGATTTGCGATAGCCCAACTCGCTGGAATTCAACACTTCTGATTTGTTTGACTGCCTGCTACACAGGAGAAAGCCATCAAAGAGTATCTGTAGAACTACAGCGAAAGGATATGCTCTGGGGAGCTGGGGATGTTATGGCCGAAGTACTGGACACTCATGCGTAATGCCTGCAGGCTCATGCGTCCGTTTGAGGAGGTGACAGACCTGGTGAGTCGCAGTGAAGGCGCCATCAGCGACCTGATCCCATATGCTTTCTTCCTGGAGCGTGCCGTGCATGGAGTGATGGATCAAGCTGTAGAGGAGCGTGACCAGGAACAGGAGGAGGAAAGGTTTATGGAAACATCACCTGTGACATCATCAACACCTGCGGCATCACAGAGGAGGGGAGGGGGGAGGAGGAGTTGTCTGGGGAAGAGGAGTCAGATGAGAAAGGTGTTTTTTTTGAAGAGGAGGCGGAAGAACAACCGCAGCAGGCGTCGCAGGGGGCTTGTGCTTCTCACCTTTCCCGTGGTATTGTTCGTGGCTGGGGGGAGGAGGAGAACTTACCTGAGATAACTGAGGAAGAGCAAGATGAGATGGCTAGTATGGCGGCATCCAACTTTGTGCAGATGGCGTCTTTCATGCTGTCCAGCCTGTTGAGGGACCCCCGTATAAAAAAACTTAAGGGGAATGACCATTACTGGGTGGCAACACTACTAGACCCTCGGTATAAGCACAAAGTGGTGGAGATGTTTCCAAATCACCCTTAAACGCATTGTAAAGCTGGCAACTATGCTTTACAGTGCGTTTAAGGGTGATGTCACAGCAAGGGAATAAAGGTGCCACTGCCAGTAATCTTTCTCCTCCTCCCATGTCCACGCAGGCAAGGACAGGACGCTCTAGCGATCTCATGGTGATGTTGGACATGCGGACATTCTTTAGTCCAATGCCTCGCCTTAGCCATTCCGGATCCACCCTCCACCAATGCCTCGACTGGCAGGTAGCCGACTACCTGGCCTTAAAGGAGTCATCAGGGCACAGAGAGTAAAATGATTGGTACTTACCGGGGGCTGCCTCCAGCCCCAAGCTCCCAGGACCTCCCTCGCCGCAGCTCTGCTCGCAGCCGTTTGCCGGAGCTCCGACCCGGTCCCCGGCGATGACGTCAGAGCGACCTGGAGGTCGCTCTGTACTGCGCCTGCGCGATCGGCGCTGTCAATCACTGCCACGTGGGCGCAGTCCGCTCCGGCCCACGTGGCGGTGATTGACAGCGCCGATCGCGCAGGCGCAGTACAGAGCGACCTCTAGGTTGCTCTGACGTCATCGCCGGGGACCGGGTCGGAGCTCCGGCGAACGGGTCGGCGAGGGAGGTCCTGGGAGCTTGGGGCTGGAGGAAGCCCCCGGTAAGTACCAATCATTTTACTCTCTGTGTCCTGATGACTCCTTCAAGTGCGGATGTAGACACTCTGAGCAGCGATGAACCCCTAGACTACTGGGTGCGCAGGCTTGACCTGTGGCCAGAGCTGTCACACTTTGCCATCCAACTTCTGTCTTGCCCTGCCTCAAGCGTCCTGTCAAAAAGGACCTTCAGCGCAGCTGGAGGCATTGTCAGTGAGAAGAGAAGTCGCCTAGGTCACAAAAGTGTTCAGTACCTCACCTTTATCAAAATTAATGAGGCATAGATCCCGGAGGGCTACTGCCCGCCCCAAGACTAAGTCAGTCCCCGCACACAGCATCTCTGCCTGCAGGCCACTTGACTGCCTTCTACGCCACCACCAACAGGGTCCAGGCCTCCAGGTGGATTCCTGAATTTTTAAGGCCACTGCTAGCAGCAGCCGCTATAATAATTTTTCTGGTGTGTGTACATGCCTGCCTAATTTTTCTGGCTGCACTGTGGCTGCTACAACAAAACAAAAGGCATGTACATGTGTCAATTCCCCTTTGTGATCGTTACCTTGCCGCGGTGAAGGGGCTTGCGTATCACAATGAAGCAATGACCAGCTAAATGAGTGTGTTGGGGTTGGGGGGCACATCTGACCCAAGAAGATAGATAATAAGGTCGTTGCTTCATTGTGGACAGACCAAATTCAATCAGCTGGACACTCAGTCACTGTCGTTCTGTTCCTTAGCTAGCTCAACCCGACCATATGGGCTTGAAAACCATCATCGTCTGCACTCTCGCCATGGTGCGCACCAGTCCAGCATGGCCGTCACTACACAAACAGCTGTTTGTGGTGCGTTACACAGTGAGTTTGGTCTGTCAGTGTGAAGCAGTACACTAATTACACTACCTGATTGATGTATACACATGCAAGATGTTTTAATGCGTAAAATCCAGATTTTTTCCCCGGGACTTTTGGCATGTATCCCACTCCGCCATGCCCTCCCTACAGGTATTAGACCCCTTGAAACATATTTTCCATCACTTTAGTGGCCACAATTAGAGTTTGTAGTTTTGAAGGTTTGCCTGCCCATTGAAGTCTATGGCGTTTCGTAAAGTTTGCATGGTCGCAAACTTTTTTCGCGTGGTCGAGTTCGAGGTTTGCGAACCAACATCCGTGGTTTGTGACAACTCTTATCCCCAGAAGTTTACCCCAGGCATGCTTTTTTTCTGGTGTGATTCAGACACTCCTGCAGCCAAATAGACCAGCAGGGCTGCCAGGCAACTGGTATTGTTTAAAAGGAAATAAATATGGCAGCCTCCATATCCCTCTCACTTCAGTTGTCCTTTAATAATAATTACAGTATATGCAACATATTCATGCGTTATGCAGAGTTTTACCGAACAATGAAACTTTCTTTTCAAACTGCCAATGCAAGCACTTAGCACTAATATGTTGAAAGGGGCAAAAATGTGTGTGTGATGCAGGTCAATAGATAACATGCACAAGGTGATTTTTATCACATAGCAGTTGGATCAGGCCTGTGATACTGATCCAAGCCAAAAGAGTAAACGATTAAATACACATGCTGTATTCTTGTTCCTTGCACTAGAGGGCACTGTTTACACATACATTCTGTGTCCTTTGCATAACTTTTGGACATGTATATGGTTTGATTAATGGGAATCCTTTAGTTTTTGTGTTTTTTATTGTCAGTATAAATGTGCATTCTAAATTACTGAAATCTTTCACAGCAGCCAAAATGTATGCATTCCAATCCTCAGGCAAGAAACATATTGGCCCAAAGTAAGATATGCAATCGTAAATGCTTGGAAAATCACAGAGAGCGGAAAGATACCTAGATGGGACTTATTCATTGTCTTCTTTTCTCAGATTGAAGTATAGGGATGTGGACTTTTTTGGATTGGGGTTGAACTGTTGTTATAAGAATCTTCCTTTTTTTAAGAACTTCAATTTGATTGGAATTAGTTGTAAAACATAAAACTATGCAGCTAACCATTCACAGCCAATACCTTATTTTAGCAGTTTTTTTTTTCTTTTTATCTTCCAGCTATTGACTGATAAATTGTTATGTACAGTAAAGTGTTTGTCTTTCCTGACAATTAAAGTGTGCCTGTAGTTCTCTCCTGTTGGCTGTACTGCATTTAGTGTTCAATACAATTGTTATATTAAATTAATCCTGGACAAGATACAGCTAGAGATGTTAATGTAGGAATATGAATTTCCTGGTTATTATTATTATTTATTTATATGGCACCAACATCTTCCCTTCAGCCTCTCCTCAATCTTGCTACTGTAGCCCCATTTGTAGCTCTGGCTTGGGACCAGGCCGAGCCCAGATCATACCTTGTCCACTCTGCACACATGCTTGAACCGGTCGATTGCACTGAACAAAGAGATATCGATCAAACCACGACAGGAGTGGAGCAGATTGACAGCTCTGTTCGGTGCAGTGCAATACTGTGGTTAGATATATTTTTAATAGATTTCATGCTGAATGACCACCAGGCCTCTAGACTTTCTCAAGGCCCTCGGCAACTGCTCAGGTTTGCCATGTGGATGATCCGGCTCTGCACTGCTCTGTAGCACCCCCCCCCCCACCAAACACACATTGCCACATAACATATTGTTAGCCAGCAGGCTAACTAAGCGTCTGTACAGCTATGTCACCCACAGGGTCGGGTTCCATACCCTGTCGGGGGACATCCATCTAGGATGCGTACGGCCTTAACTAGTGTATGCAGTCAGCAATTCTGGTTATAACGGAAGCCACTGATAAACAAACTGGAGATTTGCTTCTGGCTGTTTGATACAGTGAATACCCCATGAGCTAGACTAATCTATTGGCTGATAACTCAAATAATTTGAACACCGCATTTTGCAATGATGTATGGATAAAATGCACTGGTCATAACATAACCCTCTTACTCTCCCATGCGCAGTGGTGGTGTTACACTGGGGCACTGCCTCCCCTTCCCCCCAGGATTAACTGTACCTCCTGCGTGCCCCCCCCCCCCCTCAGTAATATACAATTAAGTGTTTACAGGCTCTTGCAGCATATACTGACTGAAAAGGATAGGGTCCATAATAAATTCACCATGTCAGTCTGAGTCTATGTATGCATTAAAGAGACTCTGTAACAAATTTTTCAGCCTTAGTTCTTCTATCCTATAAGTTCCTATGCCTGTTCTAATCTGCTCTGGCTTACTGCAGTCTTTCCTAACTGCACTGTCTCTGTAATAAATCAATGTATCTTTCCTCTGTCCTGTTTGTCGGGCTAAAGCTTGATTGTGTGGAATGTGCAGGGCTGCTTGTGATTGGTAGAAGCGATACACACCCTCTGCAGGCCCCCTGCATACTCTGAATGACTCATACACTATGCTTAGCTGAGCCTATTAGAAACTGGTTAGTTTGTTTGTAAACACTGCCTAAAACTGTTAATTACAAGCCAGGATTGCAGCAGAGAGTGGCAGAAACAGCACAGAGGGGCACAGGAGAAAATAATGAATAGAATGGTATGCTTTTTATTGTAAGAATATTAGAGTACAGATTCTCTTTAAGTAAACCTAGGGTCTTATCTATTTGCCATCAATATCTCACAATCCTTGTAAGATCCCTTTTAATTAATGCATCTGGATGACACTTATATTTGCAAAAAAAAAAAACCTCTCTATCTCCTTCTGATTGTATGTTCTAACATTGTCAGTCAACGGAAGTCTGAAGAATGCTTACTGTTTTTCTTTTAAATTCGCTAATAAATGGTATTGTCCTGATTCAAAACTTCCTGTCTATAAAATACAAGATCTTGTCTGCAGCAATGCTTAGCTATTAAGATAAAGAATTGCATACACTGTTTCTCTCCCTCCTGCCTCTTTTCCCTCCCTTTACATGTACGGTGGTCACACACAGGCTGGGGCCTGGAATGATTTGTCTGTGATCTGTGCACACAGGAGAAGCTTGCTAGCAAGTAAGGATTAAAGCATGCTAGCCAACTAGCCAAGTACATCTGTAGGTAACTTTTCTTCAATAATAGTACCATCATTTGGACAACCTGCTCTGCCCAAAATCCTCTGAGTTCTGTTTGTGATATTTACATTTGGATTCTATCGTGTCTGAACTAGTTAGCTTTAACTTTAACACCTGATTTAGGCAAAAAATATCTAAAGCTCGCCATACAAACATCAGTTTTGATCACCCAAATAGGCCCCACCAGCCAGCCATCATGCCCCCTTTTTGCCCCAAATTAATTTGAAGCTGGAGCCGCCACTGCCCTTGTGGTACAGTTGTTGAGAAATTAAGATGACCCAAAAAATCTTCCAGTAAATGTTTGCAACCTTACACTTATATGCAAGGAGGTGCTAACACTATGTACCCACTGACGCAGTTGTATCCACTTCTGTCCGCTTTTCCACATCTCTAACATTGATGTGTAACTGAAAAGCGGACACAACTGCGTTAGTGGGCTCAGGCCCTTAGTGAGTAAAGTTAAGAAGTATTCGGTCAAGAAAACACAGCGTTCTTCTGACACTAAAATACGTCCATGAAAGCGTTGTAAACAGTTGGCAGTAATGGGGGCTCAAACAATTACGGTCCAAGTTATGCTCAACTAATGACATCTTCCTGGCAGACGTAATTGGGGATTGGAATTAATGTGTTCTGACAGGGTTATAAAGGAATGGATAGTAAACCTTCATTACATCAGGTTGAGCCAAGACATTTTAAGATGAAAAGCCATCTAGCAATTACAGACACAGGCAGCCATGTGATGGCAGCTCTAAAGAATCATCTTGCAGGTCAGTTGGATCTCTCCTATATGGTTACATAGACACAGCTGGCAGCAACACTGCTGAATCCAAAGCAAAGGAGACTTTTAGATCTGACTACAGTGGAAGACTGAACACTATGTTCAGTGACAGCAGATCATAGTTTGAAGAGATAAGAATTTCTGTTGCCATTTTGATTTAAAGCGTTTGCGAGCCGAAATAAAAAATGAAATTAGATACTTACCTAAATAGAGGGAAGCCTCAGGATCCTATTGAGGCTTCCTTTGGTGGTCCAATGTTCCCCGTTGCTAAGCGCGGCCCCCCTCCACATTTGGGGCCCCGCAGCTCCTCTTCCTGTGCAGGTCCGCTTGCGCATGCGCAGTAACATGGCGCCTGCAGCTCCACTTTCCTGCACATGCGCGGGCGGGCTTGTGTGGCTACTGCACGGACACGCTGCAGGAAGAGGAGCTGCGCAGCCCCAATATGATTAGCGACAATGCCTTGTTGCTAATCTTCCGGGGGGGGCTTGCTCAGTCAGGGACGAATCAAGACCAAGTTGTGCCTGGGGCAAGGTCAGGTTTTGGCGCCTTAAGGTCAGGTATTGGCGCCTAAACTGCCGTTCATTTTGCCGCCTTTTTAAGAATTCAACAAACTGCGCCTGGGGCAAGATACCCGCTTGCCCCACCCCCCCTAGATCCGTCCCTGTGCTCAGTGACGGGGGACATCAGAGCACCAAGGGAAGCCTCAATAGGATCCTGAGGCTTCCCTCTCTTTAGGCAAGTATCTCATTTTGTACCCAAGCTCCTGCTCGGGTACACTTTAAAAGGTGGGATAACCCCAAAAATTTTTGCTCTTTTTTTTCTACTAAAAAAAGAAATACAAATAGCAGCAGCAATCAGATACCACCAAAAGAAAGCTCTATGTGAGAAGAAAAGGTGGTAAAATTAATTTGGGTGCTAAGTTGTATGAGCTAAGTTGTATTTGGGTGCTAAGTTGTATGAGCAATAAACCATTAAAGTTGTAAAGTGTGAAATTGTAAAAAATGACCTGGTCACTAGGGGGTAAAACCTCTGGTCCTCAAGTGGTTAATACTTCCAGAGAGATCTGCGCAACCTTGACCCCAATGTACTAGCCACACCCCTCCACTCTCTCTCCTCCTCCCTCCCCAGCCTAACCTGCCCCAACGAAGCGGCAGCTCAATACAACAGTAACCTCTCTGCAGCCTTAGACCATGCGGCTCCCCTGACCTTTCGTACCAACAGTCGTCCCAACCCCCAACCTTGGCACACTGCCCTCACAAGAAAACTACAAAATGAGACACGAGCTGCAGAACGCAAATGGAGGAAATCCCGCAACAACAATGATTTCCTGGGATACAAGACCAAGTTGCAGACGTACCATGCTGCCCTCGCTGATAGTAAACAGATATACTTCACTCACTTGATCGCTACCCAAGCCTCCAACCCACGTCGTCTTTTTGCCACCTTCAATGCCCTACTTAACCCCACACCTCCCCCCCCCCAACCTCCACCCTCTCAGCCACTGACCTATCAAATTACTTTATCAACAAAATTACAACCATCCGGAGGGATATTTCTCTCCTCCACTCTTTCGCCCCCGCCTCCCCACCACATCCGACTCCTTCCTCTTTCTCCTCCCTTACCTCCTTCAATCCTGTCACGGTGGAGGAAGTCAACCAGCTGCTGGCAACTTCACCTGCCACTTCCTGCCCCCTAGATCCGGTCCCATCTGATTCTCTGCGCCCACATTTTTCTGATCTGGCCCCTGTCCTCACCCATCTGTTCAACCTCTCCTTCTCCACCGGCATCTTCCCCTCCGTATTCAAACAGGCCACTGTGCTTCCCCTGCTAAAGAAATCTTCACTTGACCCTGCTCTGCCATCCAACTACCGCCCAATCTCTCTCCTCCCTTTTGCCTCAAAAATTCTTGAACGCCTGGCCCACCAACGCCTGACCAACTTCCTTAACTCCAACTCCCTTCTCGATCCCCTGCAATCTGGTTTTCGCACAGCCCATTCTACAGAAACCGCCCTCACCAAATTGGTAAATTACCTCACCCTTGCCAAAGCCGAAGGTAAATACTCCATCCTGCTCCTCCTGGACCTCTCCTCGGCATTTGACACTGTCGACCACTCCCTCCTCCTCCACTCCCTGCAGCTAATGGGCATTCAGGACCTAGCCTTAGCCTGGATCTCCTCCTACCTCTCCAACCGCTCCTTTACAACATTTTTCAATGGCTCCTCATCCACTCCTACACCCCTCTCAGTTGGTGTTTGTAATGAGGCAGCAGCAGGCTGAACGCGGACGTTTGTTCGCGTCCGCATCAGCAGCGCAACCGCCCGCATGGTCGCATGCGGAACGTGGAGAAACGTCCACGTCCGCAGCGGTAGCACGATCCACCGCTCAGTCGCAGACCTCTTGGCGTACTCCACGTCGAGGCTGCACTCCTGGAACACCTTCACAGGCCTCACGGCATGCTGCTCGCCGAGACACCTCTCATGACAGTCTGGACCCCGTAGGGGCCGCGCGCGTGTGCAGTAGAGCCTTTTATACTCTTAGAAGGAGAGTCAGCTGACCAGCTGGTCAGCTGACCTCAGCAAGGTCCTTGAGCTGTGCTGCAAGGTCCTTGAGCCACGTTGTGATTGGTTGAATGGCTGGGCGGGCTGTTTGAGTCCAGCACAGTATAAAAGCAGGCATTCTGTCAGTTGCAAGTTGTCTGCAGTCAGCGAATACTTGTGTGTTAGCACTCAGACCCTAGACAGATCCCAAAGTGTGCTAGAACCAGCTGGAGCTGGGGATCCACACTTAGCCAGATTCTGTTGATAGCCTAAAGTACTAATTGCATTGTATATTGTGTATGACCTTTTGCCTGTTACCTCTTTATTCTCTTGTCTCCTGATTTTGTACTTCGCCAGCCCGTACCGTTACCGACTATTGGCTTGGCTTCTGACTTCCCTTGTGTTTCTCGATTCTGTACCTCTGCTCATCTGATTTCCCGTTGCTGACCTTGGCTTGACCTCTGATCTTGATTTCTGTCTGACGATTCGGTACTTCTCTGCCAGTTCTGATACCGAACCGTTTTCCGTTTGACTTCGCCCCCTTTAGTGGGTTTTCCACTAAAGGGTTTACTTTGCTGAGTTCTTCTTGCGGGGAACACAGTAACTCCTCAGCATATCATTACTGTTGAGGAACGCAATTCTGCGTTCTTATCCTAGTCGCAGAATCGCACACACTGCCCTTCCTTCCAGAGGTCACCTTCCCTCTGAGTTAACGTCAGTGTGGTGGGTTTTCCACAAGTTATCTGTTCCTTGTGTTTTCCAGAGTACGCATAAATATTTGTATTATTGGTGATGCCGCAGATCACCATATAATCAAATATATCTGTATTACTAGTGATACTGCGGATCACTAATAATCAGAAAACTCTGAAGTGTATGCACCAATCACCACAACATTACAGTACTGCAGACCAGTAAAAGTAACATGGAGGCAGTTGCCGAGCAGTTGCAGACTTTAACTGCAGCAGTCGATGAGCTTAGAAACACCGTTGCTGCTCAGCAGGTCCAGATCAACCAGCTGACTGAGGCCTTTCAGAAACTACCGGCACCACTTAATATTCTACCCTCCCCAGCCAGTAGCGAGCCTAAGATGGCTCTTCATGAAAGATTTTCTGGTTCTCGGTCCGACTTCAGTAATTTCAAAAATCGTTGTTTAGCCTATTTTCAGATGAGGCCCATGTCATCTGGTTCTGAGGTACAGAGAGTAACTTTTATTAGAACTTTGTTACAGGGGGATTCTCAGACATGGGCTTTCAGCTTACCTGAGGGTCACACTGCCTTATCTTCAGTGTCCGAGTTGTTCAAGAACATGGCCATCATATATGAGGATCATGATTTAGCCGGCACTGCCGAGCGTAAACTCCGAAGCCTAAAGCAAGGCAATCGTATGGTTGAGGAGTACGCTGCCGAGTTTAGAAGGTGGGCGGTCTCAGCGAGGTGGGATCAGTTCACTCTTCTAGACACATACATGACCGGTCTCTCTGAGTCTATTATTGATGTCATGATAAGCCACCCAGAGCCCAAAGACGTAGATGCAGCTATTGCCTTATCGGTTAAAATCGATAGACGCATTCGTTATCATAAAAAGGGCAGGTCATCTGTGCTAGTTAGAGCGCCCTCTACTGTTGGTTCCCCTGAGGTTCCAGAGGAGGAGCCAATGCAGTTGGGGCACGGACGACTCTCAGTCGCTGAGAAAGCTAGGAGAAGGAAGGAGGGTCTGTGTCTATATTGTGGGGAAAGGGGTCATCGAGTGCAGAACTGCAGTAAGAAGGCGGAAAACTTGTCCGCTTAGGGATGGTTGGAGGTACCACCCTAAGCGAGCCAGTTCTACCTCCATGTCAGAATAAAATCTTGCTGCCCTGTTCTCTTCATTGGGAGAACAGTGACTTCCTAACCTCTGCATTTGTTGACTCTGGGTCAGCTGCCAACTTCATTGACAGAGACCTTGCTTTAAACTTTAACATTCCCATTCTTCCCATACAAAGACACATCTATGTTACAGCAATCGATGACTCTCCTTTACAGAACAAGACACCTCTTTGTCAAACTCCGCCGCTCACACTTCAGGTTGGAGTATTGCACACTGAGGTCATCCAGTTCTATGTTCTAAAGATGGCCACCTCATCCGTCATACTGGGGCTACCATGGTTGAAGAAGCATTCCCCTCAAATAGACTGGAAAGAGGGCAAATTATCTGCCTGGTCCCCCTATTGTCAGGAGAATTGTCTGAAATCTATTTCTGTGTGTGCTTCAGAGGTCCAGGTCCAGGGGGTCCCATCTCAGTACACTGATTTTTCCTATGTATTTTGTCCTCGATCTGCTGACAGGTTGCCTCCACATAGACCCTATGACTGCCCCATTGAATTGAGACCGGGTACACTGCCTCCTAGGGGTCGTTTGTACAACCTCTCCAGCCCTGAAAAGGTTGCAATGAAAGATTACATCAAGGAGAACTTGGAGAAGGGATTTATCCGCGCCTCCAAGTCTCCTGCGGGTGCAGGTTTCTTTTTTGTTAAAAAGAAGGATGGTGGTCTTCGCCCCTGCATAGACTACAGGCAGCTAAACAAAATCACCATAAAAAATCGATACCCTCTTCCACTCATTGATGACCTGTTTACTCAGATTACTGAGGCCTGTGTTTTTTCAAAATTAGACTTGAGGGGGGCATACAATCTTATTCGGATTAGAGAGGGCGACGAGTGGAAGACCGCATTTAACACTCCTGACGGTCACTATGAGTATTTAGTTATGCACTTTGGATTGTGCAATGCCCCAGCTGTCTTTCAGGAGTTTGTAAATGATATTTTCAGAGATGTGTCTGGCAGGTTCACAGTGGTCTATCTGGATGATATTCTAATTTTTTCAAAAAATTTACAGGAACACAGGCAGCATGTAACATTTGTGTTACAGAAGCTCAGGGAGAACCAGTTATATGCTAAACTGGAGAAATGCTTCTTCGAGGTGAAAGAGGTGGCATTTTTAGGGTATATCATTTCCACCTCTGGACTGGCAATGGATCCAAGCAAAGTCTCAGCAGTTTTGGATTGGCCGCAACCTTCAGGCCTCAAAGCCCTGCAGAGATTTTTAGGCTTTGCTAACTATTATAGGCGGTTTATTAAGGGGTACTCTTCAGTTGTCGCCCCCATGACCCAGTTGACCAAGAAAGGCGCTGATGCGACTAACTGGTCACCAGAAGCCATTGAGGCCTTTCAATCATTAAAAAGATCTTTTTGTTCCGCCCCCATATTGTGTCATGTTGACGTCACCCGCCCCTTCATAGTAGAGGTAGATGCATCGGAGGTTGGGGTTGGGGCAGTCCTCTCGCAAGCTTTTGGACCCGATAATAAGGTTCATCCTTGTGCATTTTTTTCAAGAAAGTTTGCACCGGCAGAGAGGAATTATGATGTGGGGAACCGGGAATTGTTGGCTGTTAAGTTAGCTCTAGAGGAGTGGCGTCATTGGTTGGAGGGGGCAGAATTTCCCTTTACTGTTTATACTGACCATAAGAACCTCGAATACATTGAGAAGGCCAAAAGATTAACACCCAGGCAGGCGAGATGGGCACTTTTTTTTTCCCGGTTTGATTTTATCATAACCTATAAGCCTGGGGATAAGAATGTTAAGGCTGACGCCTTATCCAGGTGTTTTGAATCTGAATCTGCCCTACCAGCCACCCCTGGCAATATTCTACCTGAAAGGTATTTTCTGGCAGCCACGGAGATCTCCGAAGACTTGTCAAAATCGCTTATTGCATGCCAGTCCAATGTTCCCAATGGAAAACCTGAGGGACTTCTGTACGTCCCTATTCGTTTTCGGGAACGGGTGCTCCAGATGTTTCATGAACATAAGAATGTGGGACATCCAGGTATTGCCAGAACCCAGGAACTCTTGAATAGGGCAGTCTGGTGGCCTTCTTACATGTCTGATTGTGAGGAATTTGTTAAGTCCTGCTCTGTCTGTGCCAGGAGTAAGTCCTCCAGGAAAGCTCCAGCAGGCTCTCTTCAGCCCCTGCCTTCTCCACAGGTTCCATGGTCCCACATTTCCATGGATTTTGTGGGTGAGCTGCCTGAATCTGAAGGTAACACTGTCATCTGGGTTGTTACGGACAGATTTAGTAAAATGGCACATTTCGTTGCTCTGTCTTGGTTTCCATCTGCCCAAAAATTGGCAGATTTGTTTATTAATAACATCTTTAAGTTACATGGAATTCCGGTGGATATTGTATCTGATAGGGGGGTACAATTTGTGTCAAAATTCTGGAGGGCCTTTTGTAAGGATCTGGGGATTTCTTTATCATTTTCCTCAGGTTACCATCCCCAGACTAATGGGCAGACGGAGAGGATCAATCAGTCCATGGAGCAATTTCTTAGATGTTACATAGCAGATGCACAACATCTCTGGACAAGATTCCTTCCATTTGCTGAATTTGCCCACAATAACCTGAAAAACGCATCCTCTGGTTATTCTCCCTTTCA
Organism: Hyperolius riggenbachi; assembly: GCF_040937935.1. Lineage (NCBI taxonomy): Eukaryota > Metazoa > Chordata > Amphibia > Anura > Hyperoliidae > Hyperolius > Hyperolius riggenbachi. Next base: position 238,320,213 of record NC_090651.1, on the reverse strand, counting down.
GATTGTCAATGGGAAGTGTCCCAAGTTTACGTCACTTCCAGTCAAGGAGTCACCTCTTCCAGCTCTCCAGGAATGGCAGGGGACTTTCAGAGAGATCTGGGGGAAGGTCAGAGATAATTTGGACAAAGCTTTTTCTGTTCAAAAGAAATTTGCTGATAGAAAACGTTCCACTGAGTGGAACTTTATTCCAGGAGATTATGTTTGGGTCTCTACTAGACACATTCCTCTCAGGCAACCATCAGCAAAATTAGGTCCTCGCTTTATCGGGCCTTATCCTATAGAGAGTAGGATCAATGAGGTCACCTACAGGGTAAAATTACCAACTAATATGAGATGTGGCAGGACTTATCATGTTTCTTTATTGAAGCCTGCGGTAAGGGTAGATTCTACTCCCCCTGCTCCTGTGGTAGTGGATGGGGAATTGGAATATGAAGTCCAGGACATTTTAGATTCCCGTTTTTCACGCAACAAGCTCCAGTATCTGGTGCACTGGAAGGGGTACGGGCCAGAGGAGAGGTCATGGGTTCCCCTTCGAGATCTTCATGCTGAGGAAAAACGGAGGAGATTTCATGAGTTGTATCCTGGGAAACCGGGTGAGGCACGCCCGGAGGTCATGCCTGAAAGGGGGGGTACTGTAATGAGGCAGCAGCAGGCTGAACGCGGACGTTTGTTCGCGTCCGCATCAGCAGCGCAACCGCCCGCATGGTCGCATGCGGAACGTGGAGAAATGTCCACGTCCGCAGCGGTAGCACGATCCACCGCTCAGTCGCAGACCTCTTGGCGTACTCCACGTCGAGGCTGCACTCCTGGAACACCTTCACAGGCCTCACGGCATGCTGCTCGCCGAGACACCTCTCATGACAGTCTGGACCCCGTAGGGGCCGCGCGCGTGTGCAGTAGAGCCTTTTATACTCTTAGAAGGAGAGTCAGCTGACCAGCTGGTCAGCTGACCTCAGCAAGGTCCTTGAGCTGTGCTGCAAGGTCCTTGAGCCACGTTGTGATTGGTTGAATGGCTGGGCGGGCTGTTTGAGTCCAGCACAGTATAAAAGCAGGCATTCTGTCAGTTGCAAGTTGTCTGCAGTCAGCGAATACTTGTGTGTTAGCACTCAGACCCTAGACAGATCCCAAAGTGTGCTAGAACCAGCTGGAGCTGGGGATCCACACTTAGCCAGATTCTGTTGATAGCCTAAAGTACTAATTGCATTGTATATTGTGTATGACCTTTTGCCTGTTACCTCTTTATTCTCTTGTCTCCTGATTTTGTACTTCGCCAGCCCGTACCGTTACCGACTATTGGCTTGGCTTCTGACTTCCCTTGTGTTTCTCGATTCTGTACCTCTGCTCATCTGATTTCCCGTTGCTGACCTTGGCTTGACCTCTGATCTTGATTTCTGTCTGACGATTCGGTACTTCTCTGCCAGTTCTGATACCGAACCGTTTTCCGTTTGACTTCGCCCCCTTTAGTGGGTTTTCCACTAAAGGGTTTACTTTGCTGAGTTCTTCTTGCGGGGAACACAGTAACTCCTCAGCATATCATTACTGTTGAGGAACGCAATTCTGCGTTCTTATCCTAGTCGCAGAATCGCACACACTGCCCTTCCTTCCAGAGGTCACCTTCCCTCTGAGTTAACGTCAGTGTGGTGGGTTTTCCACAAGTTATCTGTTCCTTGTGTTTTCCAGAGTACGCATAAATATTTGTATTATTGGTGATGCCGCAGATCACCATATAATCAAATATATCTGTATTACTAGTGATACTGCGGATCACTAATAATCAGAAAACTCTGAAGTGTATGCACCAATCACCACAACATTACAGTGTTCCTCAAGGTTCCGTCCTAGGACCCCTACTGTTCTCACTCTATACTGCCTCAATTGGCAAAATCATCTCCTCCATGGGTTTCAATTACCACCTGTATGCCGACGACACCCAGATATATCTCCACACCCCAGACCTCTCCTCCTCTACCATGGACAAAGTCTCTGCCTGCCTCACATCCATTTCCTCCTGGATGGCTGCCAGGTACCTGAAGCTTAATTTGGACAAGACTGAGCTTCTAATATTCCCACCCCGCACAGCTGCACCCCTCCCAGATCTGCACGTCACTATTGAAAATACTATAATCCACCCTACCTCCCAAGCCCGCTGTCTAGGCGTTACTCTGGACTCTGAACTTTCCTTTACCGCCCACATCCAAGGTATTGCCAGATCCTGCAACTTCCACCTCCAAGATCCGCTCCTACCTGTCCCCTGACACCACTAAACTCCTTATCGACGCCCTTGTCATCTCCCGCCTAGACTACTGCAATTCTCTTTTATCTGGCCTCCCCTCTAACCGTACTGACCCACTTAAATTGGTAATGAATGCGGCAGCCAGACTGATACATTCTTCTCACCGCAGCGCCTCTACAACTCCGCTCTGTAAAGCACTACACTGGCTCCCCATCAGCTTTAGGATCAATTTCAAAATCCTGTGCTTTGCCTACAAATCAGTGCACAAGACCTGCCCAACCTACATCTCTGATCTGGTCCACAGGCACATACCAGCCCGCCCCCTCCGATCCTCCAATGACCTGCGCCTAGTCGCACCACGCATAACTCAGTCACACGCACGATTGCAGGACTTCACCAGGGCCGCCCCTACTCTCTGGAACTCTCTCCCACCAGCCGTCAGACTCGCCCCCACCTTTAATTCCTTCAAACAAGCTCTCAAGACTCACCTCTTCACGCTCGCATACCCCCCTACACCAGCACCATAATATGTTCTGTTAGACCCCCTCTCAAAAGACGCACCTATTGTCTCCACCCCACCCTTTAGATTGTAAGCCTCCGACAGGGCCCTCCTCCCTAACGTATCCAGCTTGATTATGCAATCTTACTCGCAACCACCCCTCTTGTAGACTCGAACAGTCTCTATTTTGACCTATGACACTGTATTGTTATCAAATCATTTGCATGATCTTGTTTTGTTGTGAGTTTCCGTATGTTCTACCCGTATGTTAACCCATTTATCTATTGTGCAGCGCTGCGTAAGATGTTGGCGCTTTATAAATACAATAAATAATAATAATAATAATAATAAACAAACAACATTGTCACATGACTTTAGATCAGTGGATAAGCTGTATAAGGGCATATGAATCGTCACATACTGTATCTTAACAATTTCCATACTGCCTTCCATGTTCATGTGGATTGAAGACTTCAGTGAAGAGGTCAGCCTGAAATCAGTGGTTAAGTACACTAGAGCCTCCGTAGAAGTGAAACGGCCACAAGGCTAACAGTGCCCAGCACCCACCGCTACCCACATCGCTTCACCACTGGTATGTTGTTTGACTTCATGAATTGTAATGTGCATTTGTATTGTGCCACACTATGGAATAAATCAGTTGATTGCAGTGCCAGTCTCCTCTCCTCTCTCTCCTTCTCCTACTAAGTACAATGTTTGTAGACAATGTGAAACAAAAATGCCAGACTGAACAGATTCATGAGTAAGCCAGGCCAGTGGCAAAGGATCAAGACAATGCAGAATAAGTAGGAAAGTGTGTTAAATGGCATTACACTCCAAGGAAGATCTCTGCGTTTGCCGCTGATAGATCTTCCCTGTGCTGGCATTGTTCTTCTGCGATTGGCACTTTAATGCACATGATATGGGAATGCCCTTTAATCATGCAATTTTGGTTACAAATTGAAAAATTGATCAAAACCTTTTTCTTTTGTCATTTCAAGAGCTCTCCACAATTAGCTCTATTATTAGTGGGCCTAAATAAACTTCCAATCCCTTCAACCACAGATATGCCACGTTCTGCTGACTGCCCAGTCTCTTATTTTCTCTAATTGGATAGCTGCGGATCAATTTTCATTATCAAGATTGATGGCTTAGTATATTGAAACATCTCTTTAGAATGTAAGATCAGGAGTAGAACCTTGGAACTTAGGCCCGGTTCACATTAGCGTTCCCTGTCCGGATTCGCCGGGCCGGATCCGGACCGTATACTGTACAAACGGAACGTACGTTCCGCATAGCAATGCAAAGGCTATGCGGACGTTCACACGCGTCCGTTCCGTACAGTACGGAGCCGGACTCCGGACGCTTTTCCAACATGCGCTATTTTTCGGTCCGGATCATCCGGCCCACGCACCCGGACCGGAGCCTGACTGCACCATCCGGAAACATGAAAGCAATGGGAAACGGAAGCACAGAGCACACTGGAGACAAACACCGGACGTTCTACCCCACTTCCTATGCGTATTTATAGAGGCCATTTCGGATGGGAACACATGGGCCCAGCATATCTGGAGTGTAGCAGCAGTGACACACGTGCTGGAGCTGTTTGGCAGTATGTTGGAGGTGGAGGTGAGGCCTACAGCGGAGGACCTGATTCTACAGGTGCACCATGTGCACCTTCTGCAGACCCCAACAAATTTTAAGGTATTTTGTTGTTGTTTTTTTATTTCCCCACGGATCCGGATGGCAGCCTGAAGCAGTCCTGATGCAAACGGACCGGATCCGGATCAGCTCCTGATACGATCCGGATCTGGTCCGTTTGCATGCCAAAACGCAAGTGTGAACGGGGCCTTAGATATAATTTTTCCCTACCTGATTCCTGGTTGCAATACAATCCGTAACTTAAACAATATTTCCATCTAAAGGAGTCTGACAGACTTTTGAACGAGAAGGCCTATTAAGGTTATGTAGTAGTTTAGTTTTTTATTTTTTTTTTATTTCTTTTCTATTTTTATCTATAGTGGAAGCAATATGCTGTTTAATAGGCGAAATATTGTCGGATCTATGACCTTACCCCATTTTAGGATTTATCGATGATGGGTTAGTTTCCTTTTGGTTTTGAATAGATGACTGTGTTAAGCGTATATTTCATGGGCCTAGAAAATTGACAACATGAATAGGTTGTCTGTGACACTGTACTTTAGGTCTAACCGATTGTAAGATGTTATTATTCTCCTAATTCTCTATGTCATCATCTGTATTTGTGTTTTGCATTATAAGGCTACTTTATTTCTGCTTATTTGTGAGTTTTGTTTATGTTACCATAAGCCTGTACTTTTATTCAATTTCAAATAATTGTAATGAAAAAAAAAAAAGAATAAGTAGGAAAGTGGACTTTTTTAATACCTTAGACTAGGAGGCGGGATTAGAGGAGAACTGACAGTGGAAAGCAAGGTCACAAGCTGTCCAAGGTGGCAGAGGGTTGGCAAGGTAGAGACAGATTCAGCAGGCAGATGCAATAAGATCCAACAAAGGCATCAGCAGTGTAATATGAGCTGGGAATTGGTAGTCAAGTAGTTGGCAAGAGCAAAATTGGCAATTGTAATTCAGGAACTTCAGGCACAGATGCAGAGAAGCCGCATAACACAGTAGTCAATAAGAACAATCAGCAGGCCTGAATATGCGTTTGGTTTCATTGCTGATTGGTACACGCAAGCTCAGGGTAACTCCTGTGCCTATTTTCCATCACACTGGCAAATAAAACTCTGAAGCTAGATGCTTCAGAACAAGCTTATTGTGATGGCTTATTCAAACAACTAGCAAGAGGCTCAGTGATGAAGTAATAGTATATTGGCAATTTCAGGAACAAAATTGGGCTCAACTCTTACAAACTACCGGCATCAGGATAGGAACTGGAGAAAATATTATTATAAGAAAAATCAAACATTCCCAGTCAACCAGGAGGGTAAAGGTTGGTTGGCGGGCAACAGGTGGAGGTATCAACGCAAAAAAAATACATGTATGGGCAATATTATTGTTAATACAAATTTCTTATAATTTATTTTATTTATTTCTTATTAAAAAAATACAAGTTTAAAAACAACATTAACCAAGTATAGTAAGAACACACAGGGAACAGCTAGACTCAGTCAGTATGCACAATATGAACCTTTCGCTGGAGTGCAACATCGACAGCATATACCTGTACATCCATTGTTGCAAAGCTCTGATATTGGCTGATTTTAGGTCTACAAAGTAGTGGCGTACCTACCATAGGACTGCACCCCTAGCTATGGCTAGGGGTGCTGCAGTGTTGCTCAGTCACTGTGTTCTTCCACTTGGGACCTTTTCTCATAATTTGGGCAGCATTCGGGAAAATAGCAGCAGGCAGTGCAGGGGACTGTACTACTTCCTGCACTAGATTTAGCACCCCTACCCTTTCCTATCATGTGGGCAATGTGTCTCCTCGCTCGCTACACACAGTCTGTAGTGAGTGAATGTGCAGAGAAGCAGGATGAGTAGAGAGAATGATTGCTGTGCTGCAGCTGGGACATTAGCAGGGAGAGGTGACAGGATGTGTTTAGTGCTTCAGAAGTTGCCTGTCATTAGTAGCCATGTGCACTGGCTGCTGTAATACTAGAGTGCCCTGGACTATTGATTATTTATCCTGATCAGAGTAATTAATCAATAATGCAGGGCAGTCTGCTGTTGCAGAAGCCAGAGATACAGGTACTGACAGCTGACTTCTGTAGTGAGCAGAGAAGCAAGCTCCAGACAATTTAGATTAGCTTGATTGCAGGTAATCTTATCTCTTTTCCCAGCTCCCCCTCTCACCCTGTTTTCTTCCACCATGACCCTTTCCTCTTTTCAGATTTTAGTTGCTTTTTTTAACAGCATGTCCCTGCCAAACAGCACTGGTGATGTCTGCAGTCCTGGTGAGAGGTCTTTCTGCCATTTCTCCTCTCCCACCAGGCTCTCTGTCTTGCACCTCTGCCTCTTCCCCCCCCTCTCCTCCTATGCACCCCCTCTTTCATATGTCTCCCTTTTCTGACTGTCCTCAGAGGAGCTTACAATCAACAGGGGTTGGACAAAATAATGGAAAAACCTTGAAAATCAACAATCAACAAAATAAATTTTAATATGGTGTAGGTCCACTTTTGCGGCAATTACAGCCTCAATTATCCGAGGTATTGGTTCATACAAATTGTGAATTGTTTCCAGAGGAATTTTAGCCCATTCTTCAGTTAAAACACCCTCCAGTTCTTTTAGAGATGATAGCGGCGGAAATCGACTGCTTACTTGAATCTCTAATAACGACCATAAATGCTCAATAATGTTGAGGTCTGGGGATTGTGGTGGCCAGATGAGATGCTCAACTTCATTAGAATGTTCCTCGTGCCATTCTTTAACAATTCTAGCTGTATGGATTGGGGCATTATCATCTTGAAAGATGGCATTCCCCTACGGAAACAGTTCTTGAACCATAGGATGAATTTGGTCGCCCAAAATTCCTAAATAGTCTCGGCTGTTAATTCTTCCATGAAGGGAAATCATTGGCCTGGCAGATTTCCAAGAAATAGCACCCCAGATCATCACAGTACCCCCGCCATGTTTTACGGTTGAGAGAAGGCAGTCTGGATTAAATGCTTCTTTCGGCTGTCTCCAAACTTACACTCGGCCGGAGGTCGGAAATAATGTAAACGATGATTTGTCAGAAAAAATCACATTTTTCCACTGCTCGAGGGACCAATTCAGGTGGTTTTTACACCACTCTAAACACTTTGAAACATTTGTCTTTGAGAGCAGAGGTTTTCTAATTGCAGTTCTTCCGTGGAATCCAGATTTGTGCAGCTCCCGACAAACAGTTTTTGTGGAAACAGGGTTCTGTAGGTGTTCATTCAGCTTTGCAGTGATTTTAGGAGCCGTGGTCTTGCAAGCTTTTCTAACAATTCGATTTACAGTCCAACGGTCTCTCTCAGACAACTTGACTTTCGGCCACAACTGTGCTTTGCTGAGGATGTTTTTCCTTCTCTTTCAAAGGCAGTCATTACTTTTGAGACAGTACCTCTTGAAATGCCAAGCATTCAGGCAGTTTCTGTTACAGTAGCGCCTGCCATACAAGCACCAACAATTTGACCTCTTTAAAAGTCTGAGAGATCTGCCATTTTTTATAAATTATAACCAACTTTGGTTTAAATATCCATAAAAAAACAATTATTTTAATTAAATATATCAAATAACAAAAATAATAAACAAAAAAAATTTAACATATGTCAAATTTTGATTGCTTAAAGGAAACTTCCAAACAAATAAAAAAATAAAGATCCACTTACCTGGGGCTTCCTCCAGCCCCTTGCAGCCGTCCTGTGCCCACACGGGTCACTCGGTCTCACTGACGTCAATAGTTCTGCGCCTGCGCAGTACCGTCCTATTGACGTCAGTGAGACCACGTGACCCACGCCATGGAACGCAGCAGCAGCCGACCCGGGAACCCGACCTGATGAGGTCAGCTTTGCCAGCGCAGGAGACTGGGAGCCACCGGAGCTGCGGCGAGGGCACAGGACGGCTGCAAGGGGCTGGAGGAAGCCCCAGGTAAGTGGATGTTTATGTTTTCATTTGCTTGGACCATCACTTTAACCACTTCCCAACTGAGGGGTTTTACCCCTTGACCACCAGAGCAATTTTCACCTTTCAGCGCTCCTTCCATTCATTCGTCTATAACTTTATAATTACTTATCACAATGAAATGAACTATATCTTGTTTTTTTTCGCCACCAATTAGGCTTTCTTTAGGTGGGACATTATGCCAAGAATTATTTTATTCTAAATGTGTTTTAATGGGAAAATAGGAAAACATGTGGGAAAAAATTTATTATTTTTCAGTTTTCGGCCTTTATAGTTTTTAAATAATGCATGCTACTGTAATTAAAACCCATGAAATGTATTTGCCCATTTGTCCCGGTTATAAAACCATTTAAATTATGTCCCTATCACAATGTTTGGCGCCAATATTTTAATTGGAAATAAAGGTGCATTTTTTTCAGTTTTGCATCCATCCCTAATTACAAGCCCATAGTTTATAAAGTAACAGTGTTATACCCTCTTGACATAAATATTTAAAAAGTTCAGTCCCTAAGGTAACTATTTACGTATTTTTTGTAATTTTAATTTTTTTTTTATTACAAAAAAATAAAATAAAATTGGGGAGTGTGGGAGGTAAGGAGTTAATTTTTTGTGTAAAACTGATTTATTTGTATGTAAAAAATGCTTTAGGGTGTAGTTTTACTATTTGTAGTAACTGTTTGTTTAATGCGACCTGCAAGCGTCCTTCCGGACGCTTGCAGGAAGTACTAGGAGGCTGAGAATTTTTTTTCTTTTCACAATGATAGCGCTGCTTATCGGAGAAAGCAGCGGATCATTGCAGGGCTTAGATCAACGAACGGGAATGGATTTTCCCGTTCATTGATCTCCGGGCGGCGTGTTTACCCACGGAAGTGCGCACTAGAGTGAGCGGGAGCGCGGGCAGCGGCGGGAGCGCGGAAAGTACGGATTTCTCCGTCCCTGGGGGTTAAAGGATGGAAAAAGGGACGGAGAAATTCGTACGCGTGGGGGTGAAGTGGTTAAAACATGTTCTAAGATTATGATGCCGAAATGTTAGGTGTTTCCATTATTTTGTCCATTCCCTGTAATTGTACCATAGTCATAGTTTAATATCGTATCATATTATTATTACTGACATCTTCTGCATCACTGTATAGAGTACAGAGTTTCATAACGGTTAGCACCGTCCACATCCTGACGGCGCCCCAACCCATCAGCACCCCCACCAGAAAAACTGGTTGTTTTGTGTGTGTGTGTGTGTGAGGGGGGGGGGGGGGTGTCTGTGAATTATCAGCACTGGGTGTCAAATTCCCTCGGTACACCACTGCTACAAAGTACAACTGAATGAACAGCAATTTCATCCAGCAAAATGGACATACAGTAGTAGTTTTCTAGAGCTGTTATAAGAGCACGAGTTTCATTCAGCAACAAGTCATAGTTGATCTTGAATTCACAAGATATATTAAGTGAGTAAAAATTTCATCCAGCGAAGTAAGCAGGTAGTCATATTCAATGAATGTGAGTCAGAGCACGAATTTCCTACACCATCTGTTGACTAATCCTGAATTGATAAAATATGATTTAACCCTTTAGCAGCCAATTTATTTAGTGGCTTGCGAGTGCTCCAAACCAATTTATTTTAGCACTTTTTTTATTTCTTATTTGTTATATTTCCCTGCTTCTAATTAGTACAGCTGTAATGTGTATTTATAGCCACTTGTCACTAGGGGGCAGTGTGAGACAATAACCAGAGGACTTCTGCTTTCAGTTTCTATATTTTCTGCTAGTAGAGAGAGATATCAAAGCATTCCAAGAATTTACAGCACAAAAAGTTCTGCTGACTGAGGACAAAAGTAGTGCACTTATATCAAATGAGTTACCTCTATTTTACTTAACAAGAATTTCATGCAACACTGAAAACATGCAATGGTATTAAAGCAGAGCAATAATTTAACCCAGCAAAGTAGACAGAGCAGGTATAGTTGTAAAGTAGACATTGGTAGAGAAATCGCAAGCTTATTTCCATCATAAGAAGCCTCCAACTCAGGGAAAATAAAGGAGGGCAGGAGGGCTGTATATTTAAAAAAATGGGACATAGCATTTTGATATTTGCTATCATGTAGATACTTTTTGAAATAATAAGTTATAAATATATATATATACATACACATTGCTCAGCATAAATGAGGACACCTCTTTTAAAAGTGTTAAGTGTGGCTTTTCTCCTAAGAGTATAATTGGGGTGTACTCATTTTTGAAACATGGGCTCGAATATATATATATATATATATATATATATATATATATATATATATATATATATATATATATATATATATATATATATATATAGTGCGGTGAAAATAAAGAGTTAGATACTTACCTCCATAGTGGGAAGCCTCTGGATAGTTCAGAGTCTTTCTGTATCTTCACACCCCGCAATTCTAGTGCAGGGTCTCTCTTCATTTTCTGGCTATACTTTCAGTTGTGGACAAATGCATTTTGAGTGGGCATGTGCCACTATAGTCGGCGCATGCCCATACCCTTCACCGAAGAACAGTGGAGAGGTGGCAAAGCAGCAAAATGGAGGGACGGCCAGCAAATCTGAGGGCCCACTGAGTTTATGGGGGCTTGGAAGAAGTCCCTGGTATGGCTGCCTTATATTTAATTTTTATCGGTTCAGGTGTGCTTTGAGCTGAATTTGCTTTGGGTTAGGCAAACTAATGCAATATACGGTATGCTTTCCCATATAACACACAGTGGCTGGATGGTGTAATGGTTAAGGGCTCTGCCTCTGACACAGGAGACCAGGGTTCGAATCTCGGCTCTGCCTGTTCAGTAAGCCAGCACCTATTCAGTAGAAGACCTTAGGCAAGTTTCCCTAACACTGCTACTGCCTATAGAGCGCGTCCTAGTGGCTGCCGCTCTGGCGCTTTGAGTCCGCCAGGAGAAAAGCGCGATATAAATGTTATTTGTCTTGTCTTGTCTTGTCATGTATTACTGGGCTACAAGCAAGCATTACTGGTCATTATGCCCCATATTGCATAGAACATGTAAAAATGTAGGTTAAAAAACTCTGAAAATACATAGTAACTCGTATTGCTCTTCTACTTGCTTTTCTTTTACACACGTGTTCTTGTATAGACAAACCGCTATTTCTGGACACCACTATCCCTAATGTTATTTCTGCTAACCGCTAATGCCAATGTCAGTGCTGACTGAATTTCTGAGTAAGCCCTATTGTTTATGCGGAAGTTCAGTCATCGCAGATGTAAAAATAAACAGTCAGCGCTAACATCGGCAATAACGGATATCGGGAATAACGGTGTGCAGAAATAGCAGTTCCTCTATACCACAAAATGTGGAATTGGGGTTAAAAAAGGGCCAAACCAAAAGCAGTCCAACAATACTAACAGTAATTTACTAATGAGCAGTTATTTGGTAAAAATCAATACTGTATATTCAGTGTGTTAACCACCCTATACAGCTTTTTGCCCACAATAACATCCTAAGATCCAGACTAAAACACAAAATAGCTATATTAACAATCAAACATCACTTTTAAAATCCCTTATGTCCCTCATAGTCTACTGAATTGTCCCAGTTAAATTGCCCCTCTGTCACAGTCATCCTATATTAAAGTGTGCTCCATTATAGTTCTCACTTTATAGCTTCCACATTTACAGTGCCCCTTGTTATAACGCTCTTTGTTTAAAACCCACAATTATTGTCTAGTTATGTTGCCATAGATTACCATGTTACCATGGCCTCCCCATAGTGTTCTCCCCTTGTATTACTCCTTTCAAATAGTGTTCCCTCTTTGTATTGCTCCAGCTCATTTACTGCTTCCTGTATATCGTTCTCCAGGGAGGATTCTAAATGGTTCAGCCAGTGGACCAATTGGGAGCCCCAGTGGAAGATTTAAAGATGCTTTTACGAGGACTTCCTGTACTGCAGAGTCTCGATGGTGTCAGAATCTCATATTAATGCAGAGAACTGATCCTCCCTCTTGCCCAAATCGTATACAAATGTTAAATGGTTTGCAGATAAATTGAGTGAATTTCAAGATCCGTGAGTACGGGCAAAATCAAAATTAGATTGTGTACTTTTCAATGTTATTATTGGAAGTGAACTGTTTATTCCTACAAGGTTAAAAGTGAGATAGTATTGAAGAAATGTTCACGTTATAGAGTATTGTTGGGTTAGTTTTAACCATTAAGGTCAAGATATTTACACTGCTTAAGCTAAGCCTATTTTATACGCAAGATGTTAATCACATAGTTTTCACACATATCTAATATGCTGATCACTAATATACACTTTATTTCAGATTGTATACAAACAGTTAGGCCATAAGCCTTGTGTCGGCCATTACCACTTATAACCACAGGAGGAATCTCTTGTGCCTGCTACTACCACTTACAACCATAAGGGGCATCTAGATATCTCTATCTAAAAATAAAGGGTGAGGTAAATGTTATAAAAAGAACATGACTTCATGTAAAATCCCCTACCCCGACGCCATATTGGAAAAATTACAATAAATAGGCCTAGCAGGCTAGCACATTAGAGCATCAAGCCTGAAACTCTACTGAGATGATTGAGGCCTAGCAAGAGACTGCCTTCCATTGTGATTCTGAAACCCAAGAGAGGTAATATGCAATTATTCTTGGTGAATTCTTTGACAATTAGTCTATATAAAAGTTAAGACTTGTCTTTTTAAACTTCAGCAGTTTTTTGAGTTTTGGATAACTTTTTTCTATGCTATAAGTTGTACTATTTAAACGCAATTGCAAGCTTAGAAGCAATTAACAAGCTTTGAAGGATTAAGATATATCTACTTTAAGTTCTTCATATAAGAATAGAACTTCATAAATCATCTTTTAAGGATAAAGCTATATTGTGTGTAACATACACTGTTCAATCTCGAGACAACAATTATCGATGAAGGATAAAAGCTACAGCAGAATATTTGCTATATTGAAATGGACTGGTTTAACTAAAGGAACTTTGAAAATGTATTTTTGGATGAAAATGTATTTTTTGAATGATTGACAACAACTGGAGAGATGTATATTCCTGTATATAAGCTTTATCAATTTTTTAATAACAAGATAATTTTATAAAATTCAACAGCTGAGTGTTGCGTATTTCTTTCAGAGGTAAAACTGTTAACCTATAAATATTCTGTTTATAGTGAGCACGCACCCACTTCTGTCTAATTTTGGTTATGACGCTTTAAAGGCTGGTCCTTTACTGAGTTGGTAATCATTTTAAGCAGATATCGATCAGATATTTGACAATGGGGAGTAGCAGTGCAGGGAGTGCGTAAGGTGCAGCAGGTAACAACATTAGCAGGCCTGCAGTGGCAATGAGCAGCAGCCAGGGGGCGACCCTGAAAACCAGTTGATTGGAGAAAGAGCAAAGAAAAAAAGAAGGTAAAAGAAGAATAGAGAAGTATTCAGAAGAAAAAATGTATACACAAAGGGAAAAAAATTCTTATTAAGTTTATTTTTTATCCTTTAGTATAAATAGATAGGGAGTCAAAATTAACTAATTTACCTAAACAGACATCTGGGAGTCCTCTTATTAAAGGGGGCTCCCAGATTCTACCATAAGGTCCCTGCATGTAGTTACTGCAGGAATAGTTACCCCCATCCTCTCCTAAGCATCGGAGGAGGGAATGAGCCCCTTTTCCTTGACATGGTCAGAACTTTGTGGGAGAAATTGAGGATTACTGCTCATCTCCTGCATAGCCCCTCTGTGTCATAGATCAACCCCAAAAAGCCCATGCAAACCAGTTTAGAGAAACTCTGTTGTGTGTGTTTAGTATTAGCTACTGAAATAAGTGATGAAAACTATCTATGCAGTCATTGTAGAAATGGCAATATACTGTAACTAATAAGTGTGAGAAAACGTGGAAAAGCCGTCGCCTGTGCCAAGAGCAAGGCGGCTGACTCCCGCCCAACGCGGCGGTTTGCACGCATGGACACGCGTCTGGTAGTATGGTGGAGTGCGGAAAACCTGCCGCATGTCCTGACAGCAAAGCGGCTGTTTCCGCGTCCAACGCGGCGGTTTGCATGCAGCAGCGTGCGCTTGGTGTGGCTGGGTCTGTTAGTGCACATAGGCAGATGGAGAGCTACGCGTGCGCGGGCCTGAACTCAGGACCTTTATACCAGCAGGGGAAGTGTCAGCTGATCAGGAAGACTCATGATTGGCTGAATGGCTCGGGCGGGGCGGCAGAGTCCAGCAACTATATATTCTGCTGCTTGTCAGTTGCTGGTTGTCTGCCATTGCTAACACTTGCGTGAAGGCACTCAGCCCATAGTCAAATCCTTACAGTGTGTTTGAACTAGGTGGACCTGGGAATTCACACTTAGCCAGATTCTGTTGATAGCTTAAAGTACTAATTGAATTGTATTATTTGTTAGACCAGTTCCAGAGTGTTGAGATCAAGGCCCTCACACCCCAGACTAGGAATACTGTATATATTCTGTGTATTCTCTAGCATAGTTCCAGGGTGTTGAGATCAAGGCCCTCACACCCAAGATTAGGGAACTGTATTGTCTTTGTGTTATATTCCAGACTAGTTCCAGGGTGTTGATGATCACGGAACTCACACCCAAGACTAGGTAATTGTATTATCATTTATGTTATACTCCACACTAGTTCCAGGGTGTTGATGATCATGGAACTCATACCCAAGACTAGGCATTGTACATTATCTGTCTGTCTGTTGCCGACCTGGCTAGTCCGACCTCGAGAACTATCTCCTCTGTTTAGAGATAGTTCACAGATCTGTCAGTGACACTCCATCCTTGGTGTCACTCACACTCTGGTCCTTCCTCACTCAGCCTGACTCCCTGACCTTTGGGAGCCTCAGGCCAAGGAAGGAGCCTGTCCTTCAGGCAGTATCCCTTACTGCCTTGTATCCCCTTTACGGGGACCCTCCTCAAAGTATTACTGTTGCACCAAACTCTTACACTCTCTCAGGTGTCTAGAGGTTAGACATATCTGATTATTGACGATTCCGCAGATCCTCAATAATCAGGTATATCTGTATTCTTGGGGATACTGCGGATCGCCAAGGATCAGATTCTCTCTCTGGTTGCTGACACCGATCGTTACAATAAGCTTTCTAATACAGACTACCCAGATAGCCCATGGTGACCCAGAACCTCTAGGAAAGTATTTACTTAAAATTTTCAAATTTCACAATCCTCCCATTAATTTGCCAATAACTTTATTACTACTTATCACATGTAAATGATCTATATATTGTTTTTTGTTGGACAAACTGTTGGACAAAAACTTTTTTGGGTGGTGCATTTGAACACATTTAAACATCCTGCTAGAGCCTCTTAAAGAGGAGCTGTTAGGTATAGGGTCTCAGAGAAAAAAAACACATATATCAGTAGCTAAATATTGGCTGTACTTACATTACATATGCATTTCACTGTCCACGTTTGGATTTCGCATAATTTTTATATAGTATTTGCAGAGAATGATGCTCCTGACAGCTCATGGCAGGTTCCATGTTTGTCTGTCTTGTATGAAGCCAATTGTGATGTAATATCCTCCCTTACCCTGCTTCCTGATGATTCGATTCACAAAAACGATCAGGATTAAAGATCCTAATGGTTCATGATCCGGACAACACTACTGTGCAGTGAAAATTAATTAGCCATGTGGCTAGGAACAATAGCGGACTCATACAGTATACTCTAACGGAACATGTGCCCTGTGAACAGCACATTGATGTTTTAGTGTTGTGAGCTGGGCTGCAAGTTACAAGCTGCTATAACATGAGCCTGTAACTTCTCACTGTGAGAGCAGCCTTAGGGTGGGATAGGGAAATGAAGGGGAGGACCAAGGGAGTGCAGTG
Source organism: Hyperolius riggenbachi (assembly GCF_040937935.1). NCBI lineage: Eukaryota > Metazoa > Chordata > Amphibia > Anura > Hyperoliidae > Hyperolius > Hyperolius riggenbachi. The sequence goes on along the minus strand of NC_090651.1, from coordinate 238,303,998 downwards.
GGGAGAAGAAGCAGCCCCAGAATGCTTTGCAGTATCTGTTATGCGGCCTGCCGGCCTCCTTAGGAGCTTGGGAATAAAAAGCCTTGCTGTTCATCAAACATCAAAGTAAGAGAGATTTTTAACTTAAGTATTGCCTTTTTGGCTTTCTTCTAAACTGTTTAACACAGGAGAATAGAGGTTTAAATTAGCTTTTGTAGCCTGACAGTTACTGTTTAATGGCTCCAGAATGTTTTTATAAGTCAGACAGTGCTGCTGCCACTGTGCGTGTGCACGTGTGCGCTCCCACACAGGCACTTAGTAGATTGTGTATTTTTTCATTTTTTCATTGTTTTTCCCTTTAAAATGCCTAGAAAATAAAGTAATTACTGAAAACAAATGTCAACCCCAAAAAGCCCAATTGGTGGTGAAAAAAACAAGATATAGATCATTTCTCTTTGGTAGTGCTTAAGCTATTGGCAAATGAAAGGTGAAAATCACTCTTGTCCGTTAGGGTAAAAACGCCTTTGGGGTGAAGTGGTTAAATGAAAATAAGTAAAAAATATATACTTCTCAGTTTTCAGCCATTATAGTTTGAAAATAAAAAGTACTATAGTAGATTAAACTCACACATTTTATTTGCCCATTTGTCCTGGTTATTTATTACAACATTTAAATGATGTCACTAATACAATGTATGGTTACAATATTTTATTTGGAGTATTTGTTTTTTGTGTTTGTTTATACTCTATCAATAATTACAAGCCCTTATTTGCAAAAATAACAGTAATATATCCTCATTACATACATATTAAAAAGCCTCTAAGCTATCTATTTAAGTAATTTTTTTAAATGCTAACTATGGGGGAGGGGGTAGAAGTGGTTCATAACTATAGGAGATTTTTTTTAATGAAAATGTAAATTTTAATATATGTTAGTATAATTGTTTACTTTTATTTTAATGAATGATTACTGGCTTTTGGAACACATGTTCCCATTCACGGATCAGTGCTCGGTGGGACAGTGACGATGTTGCGTGCATGCTCGCATGCAAGTAATTGCGCATGGTGACAAAAAAATGAAGTGCATATGTATACATATATTGAGCTAACACAGTATCTTAAAGTGAACCTAAAGCCTGGAAAAAAAAATGAGATTAACTCACCTGGGGCTTCCCTCAGCCCCTTGCAGCCGTTCGGTGCCCCGCTCTGACGCTCCAGGACCCGCCGGCGAACACTTCCGGTTTGGCCTCCTGGCCGCAATAGCAGCATAGGGGGCGATATACAGGCTGGGAACGCGAACAATCACTCGCGTTCCCATGCCTGGCAGCCGGTGACGTCCGAAACCGGAAGAGTTCGCCAGCGGGTCCTGGAGCATCACAGCGGGCTGCGAGGGCACCGATGGGCTGCAGGGGGCTGAGGGAAGCCCCAGGTGAGTTAATCTCATTTTTTTCCCAAGCTTTAGGTTCACTTTAATGTGTGCAGTAAAATTTTAGCAAATAGTTGTTTATCCCTAGAAGTTCTTATGGTGTGGCTATTCTCTTGGAGCAAAGAAGAAATTGTGACCACAGTTCCAATTTATGTGCCAATATCAGTATTCATTGAGTATCAAGTTTGCCTCAGTTCTACATTACTTTGTTTTGCTGTAGGGATTAGATAGCTCCGTATAGAACCAAAGTGTCTAATTGTTTGTCACTAGGAATAAGCAAAATTCCTGCTTCCTGCAAAATTTCCCAAAAAGTTTGTTGAAACTTACACATTCACATTACACATTACAAATTTGCAAAGTGAATTGCTTTAAGTCAACGGTGCCAAATTCTGCGGTTAATTGCAAAGTCCATATACACGCTATTATTTATCACCAAATCCCATACCATACCTTTTTTTCTTGGACCTAAAAATGTTATGTTTTCACAACCTAGCCCTCGCACAGCCATCAGGGAACCCCTGATCCATCTTGATGAGGCTACTGTGCATATATTGGCATAGGCTGTCGGTAATCTCCTGCTTCAGCAAGTTTAATGGCATGAATGGCCATTTTGCAAAAATAAATAAATAAATGCATAGCACCATAATTGCTATGTGATTTTCCTGCACTACTATATGTAAGTATCCCTGCTGTAGTGTGTTCTGTCTGTTGCAGTGGAGCTGCAAACGGACAGTTCTGGCTTATCTGCTTGCATTCGGTTGTGCATTTGCAATGGGTCACGTTGTCATTTTCAGTCGCTCTGCAGTTCTGGGCAGCTCAGGATGCTGTCATCATTCCACCAGTTGCTTGTTGCAGCTGAGCTGCGGACGGATGGGCCTGGATTTTCTGCATGCATGTTGTTACATAAAACTACATGTATTTCTTATGGGAGTCCTTTGCATTCACAGCCAGCTAGCAAATGGTAATCAAGCCAGCTCAGGATGCCAGCATAAAAGTCTGCCTCCCATTTCATACCCCGCCCTTCATAGTGGTCAGTACGTTGATCTGCTATGCACCTTGTTACTATGTATAGTTCTGTTATTGTAGTTCCATGCTTGATGGACGTTCGCTGCATCCGCGGTGGGTCAGTGAAGTCCATTATACAGATAGCTTGGATTCTGCCATCACCATGTTGGTGACTGGTAGTATTCCTACTACTCTAGTTTCTGGGAACGTAATTATAGGCTGCAGTTGCTATTAGTTCCTTTCTATCCTGTAGTCTTGCCTGGGTGGATGCTTGCAGGTGACTGTTGTTAGCCTGCTTGCTCTGCTTCTGTGGACGTGACTGAGAGCTGCGGTTGCTACTAGTTACGCTCCAATCTATAGTCCTGTCTTGTACCTGTCGGAATGCTTGCTATCGCTAAGGCAGCACAGTGCGAACTAAGGCAGCGCAACATCACGCTGCGCTGCCATTGTGTTTTATTTGTAGCGATTTCGGAAGCCCAGAGCTACAATTGCTCTGGGCAGCCTGTTTAACCTCTTCCATTATCCAGCTCTTAGCCTTGTTGCGCTGGGTGGTCAGAAAGTATGACCCCAAGCATTACATTATGACGGGCCAAACACAAACCCACTTGGAGGAGGACTCTGACACAATGTATTATGGTTCTTTGTTTTTAAAAGATTTGAAAAGCTTGGCCCTGAAACAGCAGACACATTTTTGCATGAATGTGTTAGATTTTTGTCAAACCCAGACTTCCAAGCTACACCTGTCTCTACCTGGGCTGATCAGATAGTTTGCACTCTTTTCAAGGGCAAGCTTTTTGATTGGGCAATTGATGTTTTGAATCACACTACTCTGAGATAAAAGCCTCTAGAATTCATAGCTTTTGTGATCCATAACTGGTTAAGAATATCTCCATTACCATATCCTCTTAATGAACTCCTGATTGCTAGTCAATCAGATGTCTCCTCAGCCGCATCTAAAAGCAATCTGTATGCAGCAAAGTCTAAAGGTAGCCATACACTGGTCGATTTGCCATCAGATTCGACCAACAGACAGATCCCTATCTGATCAAATCTGATCAGAGAGGGATCGTATGGCTACCTTTACTGCAAACAGATTGTGAACCGATTTCAGCCTGAAACCGTTCACAATCTGTGGTGGTGGTGGTGCTGCCGCCGCTTCCCCCCATCCCGCATACATTACCTGCTCCGCCGGCGCGACTCCCGGGTCTCCGCTCTTTTTCTCCGCTCTGGTCTGGTCTGGTCTCCGGCATGCTTCCCTTCTTCCTGTCTGGGGGAAGTTTAAACAGTAGAGCGCCCTCTACTGTTTAACCTTCCTGCCAGGACAGGAAGAAGGGAAGCATGCCGGAGACCAGACCAGACCAAAGCGGAGAAAAAGAGCGGAGACCCGGGAGTCGCGCCGGCGGAGCAGGTAATGTATTGCGGCTCTATTGCGTCGGTCGTCGGGCACTCGAACGCCGCTAGCGATGTGCTCTTTACCCGCGGGTGATCGACGGTTATTTTCCGCACGGCGCGATCGATGGGATCGGACGGAATGGATCAATATTCGGCGTGTAGCGCGAACGATTGGCAGCAGATTCAATCCCAGTGATCGAATCTGCTGTCGAAACGGCGGCAAATCTGGCCAGTGTATGGCCAGCTTAAAGTCTTGCATAAAACTAAACGTAAACGTTCCAGAAAATGTTCCCAACCAGCAGTGTTCAACAATTGTTACGAGTCCTGGACATTCTTAAGAATAGGAAATACCCTAGTAATGATCCGGTTAATCGAGTTGATTCTGTCAGGAGTAAACCAAGCCAAGTCCACTCCAGCTAGCTTCCCGCAGACTGGTCCAACTGTAAATTATCAAAAATCTATTAACCCTTCGCACTCTCGCATGCAAATGTTCAAACAAATGCATTCACAGATTCACTCATCCAGGCATCACTGTTATCCCTACAGCAAAGTAGAGATGTAGCGAACGGTTCCAGGCGAACTTTGGGGGTTCGCGTTCGCCTGGACCAAGCGAACTTTTGCGGAAGTTCGATTCGCCCCATAATGCACTATGAGGGTCAAGTTTGACCCTCTGAATCACAGTCAGCAGGAACATCGTAGCCATTCAGGCTACACTAAGCCCTGGAGCCCCCCCCCCTTATATAAGGCAGGTTTGCCGGCCATTACACTCACTCATGTGCCTACTAGAGAAATACTAGGGACAGCTGCTGCAGACTTGTTCTCCTAGGGAAAGATTAGTTAGGCTCTTGGTATTGGCTTGCTCCTGGCTGATTGTTATTTCTAAAATAGCACCCCTCAACAGCTCTTTTGAGAAATAATGTTTTCCAGATGTGTTTTTTTTTGTGTGTGTTGCTCACTGACATTGTACAGCCCTATCTGTTGCAGCTGGACCTTGGTAATTGTTATTACTGTGCCAGCCAGGCCCTGCCTAACTATCTATACTGGGACACCTACCTATACCTAACTACTGGGGCACCTACTTACCTATATGGGGACACCTACCTACCTACCTATACAAGGGGACCTCCTATGCCTACCTACCTATACTGGGTCTCCTACCTATGCCTAGCTAACTACTGGGGCACCTACTGGGGCACCTACCTATGCCTACCTACCTATACTGGGTCTCCTACCTATGTCTAGCTAACTACTGGGACACCTACCTATGCCTACCTACCTATACTGGGTATCCTACCTATGCCTAGCTAACTACTGGGACACCTACCTATGCCTACCTACCTATACTGGGTTTCCTACCTATGTCTAGCTAACTACTGGGACACCTACCTATGCCTACCTACCTATACTGGGTCTCCTACCTATGTTTAGCTAACTACTGGGACACCTACCTATGCCTACCTACCTATACTGGGTCTCCTACCTATGCCTAGCTAACTACTGGGTCTCCTACCTATGTCTAGCTAACTACTGAGGAACATATCTATGCCTACCTACCTATACTGGGACTTCTACCTATGCCTAGCTAACTACTGCGACACCTACCTATGCCTACCTACCTATACTGGGACTCCTACCTATGCCTACCTACCTATACTTGGACTCCTACCTATGCCTAGCTAACTACTGGGACACCTACCTATGCCTACCTACATACAAGAAGATAATAAGGTCGTTGCTTCATTGTGGACAGACCAAATTTGATCAGCTGGACAGTCACTGTTGTTCTATCATTGAGCTACCACAGCCCGGCGACTAGAGATGAGCGTAATGACTTAATTACGATTTCGCGAAATTTCACGTAATTAGTGTAATTACGATTATGGCCGTAAGTACATAATCGTAATGAAGAAGGATTTCGCGAAATTATAGCGAAATTACGTTTGCCTTGCATGCAACCGTTTGTAAGCGTAGTTACATAACGTAATTTCGCGATAGTTCATATTACTGTAAGCGTTAATTTTCGCGTCGTTTTCGCGTTACGGTGGGTATCGCGAAATTACGTTTGCCTTGCATGCAAACGTTTGTAAGCGTAGTTTACACCCTTGAACTGCGCATGCTTAGTTTTTACATTATTTAACGCGAAAAAGCGTTTATATGCGAAAATTTGTTAGCGTTCGTCTGACTACCGCTGATTCGCTTCTGATTGACTAATGCGAACAAGTAATTTTTTATAGCTAACAAGTAATTACGAAATTCGCGAAATTACGAAGAAATGCGAAATTACGGTATGGTTTAACGCGAAATTACGTTATGGTTTAACACGAAATTGCGTTATGAACGAAACGCGAAATTACGCTTTGAAAATCACGCTTACGGCATTTTCAATTATGATTTTAATGGCAATTACGCTACCATAATTTCGCATCGTAATAGCAAATTTCGCATGCGTAATTTTAGTAACGTGAAATTTCGAAAATTTCGGGTCAACCCTACCGGCGACCATATGGGCTTGAAAACCGCCACGGCCTACACTCTCGCCCCGGTGCGCACCAGTCCAGCACGGCCATCACTAAGCAAACAGCTGTTTGCGGTGCGTTACACAGTGAGTTTGGTGTGTCAGTGGGAAGCAGTACTCTAATTACACTCCCTGATTGATGTATACACATGCAAGATGTTTGAAAGCACTTTAGGCCTGCAATTTAGCATTCAATGTCATTTCTGCCCTTAAAGAGAACCTGTACTGAGTAAAAATATTTAAAATAAACACATGAGGTAACTTCAAATGAACATTACATAGTTACCTTGACATCAGTTCCTCTCAGAAGCTCACCATTTTCTTCTGACAATGATCCCTTCCAGTTCTGACAATATTTTGTCAGATTTTGTCAGATCTGAAATATATCAGTTGCTGTCAGTAAAATATCAGTTGCTGTCAGTTATAGCTGAGAGGAAAACTGATTTACCAGGTAATGTCCATGTTTCCCAATGGCTCAAGTGGGCGATCTTACAGTTTAACTGTGTGCTGACCAGAAAGCTGTTATGGGTAATGGCCATTTGCAAAATGGAGGACGGAAAATCCCCTTTATCACAGTGAACAAACAGGACGCAGACAGGAGAAAGACGCTGAGGAGTAGACTACATGGAAGATAAGAAAGACTTGTGTATGCTTATTTTGACTTTAAATTTTCAGTTCAGGTTTTCTTTAAAGCGGAATATAACCCTGCATTTCAACTTTGCTCTAAAACATTATTTACAGCATATTATATGCAAAAAGCATTTTTTTTTACTAGACCAGCATTGGAAGGGTTAAACACAGAGGTTTTAAGTTCCGTGCAGACCTTCAGATAGTTACATTCTATTTAGTTATATGTATATATTTAGAAATGTTACACACTCTTTGGCTGTCCTCCAACTCCTTCTCAGTGAGAGAGATGAGTCACAATAAACACTTAGATACATTTGTGTAAACAAAAAGTATCTAACTCAAGTTCGGATGCGTCTGCAAAAATCTCCAGGGACTTTAAAGCCCTGTGTAACCCTTCCAATGCTGGTCTAGTAAAAAAAAAAATGCTGGTTGCATATAATATACTGTAAATAATGTTTTAGAGCAAAGTTGAAGTGCAGGGTTATATTCCGCTTTAAAACACTGCTTTGCGTCACATCCAGATTTTTCCCTGGGACTTTGGGCATGTATCCCACTCCGCCATGCCCCCCTCCAGGTGTTAGACCCCTTGAAACATGTTTTCCATCACTTTTGTGGCCAGCATAAATTTTTCTATTTAAGTATCTAAGTTCGCATCCCCATTGAAGTCTATTGCGGTTCGCAAACTTTTCCGCAAACCCAACCTTCCGCGAAGGTTCGCGACATCTCTACAGCTAAGTTAAAAGCCGGGGTTTTAGTTCACAGAAGAATGCATTCTTATGCTTAGTCACCTATACTGTGCAGAAGTACCCAGGTAAACATAGGTGTCCTAACTCTGGCCACCTATGTTTACCTGGGTACTTCTGCGCAGTATAGGTGACTAAGCATCAGGGCCGGTTCAAGTAACAATTGGGCCCTAGGGCAAAATTAGCCTGGGGGCCCTCCAACAGACACCCCCCGACCAAAAAGCGTCATTAGAGGCCCTTTGTTGCAGCTAAATTTCCATCCTGGGCCCCTGAGCTGGCTGCTGACCCTCCCCCAATCACCTCCCAACTTAACAGACTCTGCAGAGTCCCTGGGGAGCAACAGTTAAGATGGGGAGGGACAACTTGGGGGCCCCTACAGGCTCTGGGGCCCTGGGGCAACTGCCTATTTTTTTCTATGGTAGCTCCGGCCCTGCTAAGCATAAGAATGCATTCTTCTGTGAACTAAAATCCCGGCTTTAAACTTAGCTGTAGGGATAACAGTGGTGCCTGGATGAGTGAATCTGTGAATGCATTTGTTTGAACATTTGCATGCGACAGTGCGAAGGGTTAATAGATTTTTGCTGTTTTCTGGCCACACCCCCTTCAGCACCTCCCTTTTCCTTAAAGGGGTTCTTTCGCGAAAAAAGTAGGCAGTTAAAAAATGTGACAGATGACAGGTTTTGGGCCAGTCCATCTTTTTAAGGGGGATTCTCAGGGCTTTCTTTGTTTTCAACACCATTTCCTGAACAACAGTTTAACCATTTACCGCCATCCTAACGTATTAAAACGTCATGCTTACCGCTATTAACAGCAACATGACGTTTTAATACGTCGCGCATTCCCGCCGCTGCTACCGCCGTGTGTCCGCCGCTACCGCCGCCATTACCGTCGGGATCCCGTGCTGGGCGATTGGGGAAGAGGACTGAACAGTCCTCTACCCAATCGCAGTGCCTGGAGTGAATGGATGTGACCGCGAACAGCGGCTACGTCCATTCACATAAACAGGAAATGTAACAGTTTAATAAAGTGTGTAAAAAAAAAAAAAAAAAAAATGAACACGTCCTATGAGTGTTCACCAGCGCCATCTTGTGGCCAAAAAGTATATTACACTTACAAAATACATACATTTTCAAGTATATACACATCATTAATAAAATTACACTTCCAACCCTCCCCCCCAAAAAAAACACTTGTAAAAAAAAAAAAATCAGCTTAAAAAAAAAAAAAATAGTTGCCTTAGGGACTCAGCTTTTTTTATTCTATATTTTATGGGGGAAAATTAATTTTAATTTATTACATGGGGCTTGTAATTATGGCCAGAACAAACAGAAAAATAACCACTTATATTTCAAAATAATATACTGTCGCCATACATTGTGGTAGGGACATAATCTAAACGGTTTAATTATCGGGACCACTGGGCAAATAAAACGTGTTTGTTTTATCCACAGGAGAATGTTTAATTTTAAAACTATAAAGGCTGAACACTGAGAAATAATGATTTTTTTTCTTTTTTTTTCTGTTTTTCTCATTAAAATGCATTTAGAATAAAATAATTCTTAGCAAAATGTACTATCCACAGAAAGCCTAATTGGTGGCGAAAAAAACGAGGTATAGATCATTTTCTTGTGATAAGTAGTAATAAAGTTATTAGGGAATAAAAGGGAGGAGCGCTGACAACTGAAAATTGCTCTGGTCCGTTAGGATAAAAACCCTTGGGGGTGAACTGGTTAACTGCCAAAATAGCAAGATACCAGCCGGCCTCCCTAATCACTTGCACACTATTATGTCAGTTAAATTTTGCAACTGTTGTTCAGGAAATGCTGTTGAAAACAAAGAAAGCCCTGAGAATCCCCCTTAAAAAGATGGACTGGCCCAAAACCTGTCGTCTGTCACATTTTTTAACTGCCTACTTTTTTCGCGAAAGAACTCCTTTAATAACTTATTTAATGTCCTAACTAGAGGCGATGTGCCGAGATATATGTGTTTTTTTTTCCAACTGTAAAGTATGCCCAGAATAATTGTTTAGTTCCTGACAAGAATGAATGGGATCCTCCGTTTGAAAAATGGGAAATTGAAGCTTTGATTTATGAACTGGAAAATGATCTATGAATTTTACACTGCTAAGAGTAACATAATTTTGCATGCATGCATTGAGTCTGCTTTTTCTTTGATTGAATTGAATCTGTGTGTGCATGACTTTGTGATCGCTCTTGAATGATCGCTCTGGGAGTCAGTGTGAGCAACACTCAGTAACCAATGTCAATTCGGTCTCTCCGTTGCCCCTAGCAACAACATCACCTGCTAGCCTTGCTCCAGATGCACGCCTTGCTTCTGTAACCCGTTATAATGGTGGTAATAAGTCTTTTTTGAATTTCTTGCAGAATTGCAAAATTTGGAATTCATGTTCTTTCTTCAGATCATAAAGTTCAAGTGCGGAGGTGGCACACCTTACCCAAGACGTGGGTGCTATGGCCTGAGGATACTGAGCCCTAGTATCCAAAATCAAACAGCAGGGTAGAAAAGTCCAGGTCAGCACACCAAATAGAATTTTTTCTCAATTTATTGCTCCATAAGCATGTGTAAACTTGACAATTGTTTCGGGGCCACGGCGGGTCCCCTTCTTCAGAAAGTGCAAACAAAAGTCTATTTTGAATTTCTTGCAGAATTGCAAAATTTGGAATTCATGTTCTTTCTTCAGATCAGCTACAACATTTCAGCAGTCAAGATTTATTATCTTATACCTGCTTGATAGCAAGATGAAGACTTGGGCTGAGGAAGTTGCTGATGAAAACAAGGAGGTTTTTGATAACCCCCTGGAATTTGTTAAATTGATCGCAAAACATTTTGCGAAAAAATACAAACAAATTCCTACTGATTTGTTTTCTGCATCCTGCAAACCATATGATCCAGCAGACACCAATGGATGCACTTTATCAGTTCCTGAGTCTCAGCAATCATGTGTGGTAGCCTTAGAACCCCAGCATCTGAATTTTCCAACTTCACAGTTGAAGAACTGTGGTTCAGATTTGCAAACTCGGTATCCTGACCCTCCTGTTTCAGCACCTTGCTCTAGTTCCGCGAATGGCTCAGAGCATCTGTTATGTGAATCTGAAATCACAGAATCATTGCCTTATCCAGAAAATGTTCCAGTAAATTCGCCCTGTACCATGAATTACTCAGTAGTTCTGTCCAATGAAGCTCAGGTCACAGAATCATTAATGCTGTCCAGCAGGTGCTTCCATGGTTCTGCCCTGCAACATGGACTGTTCAGTGATCCTGTCCAGTGAAGCTGAGGTCGCAGAGTCTTATGCTTCACCCAGTACTTTGGATGCCTCAACATCTCTAGCAGAGGACTCAGAGGCTCTGCTTACTTCAGTTGGTGTTGCAGTAATATTCACCTGTTTAGCAGCTGTCTTAGAATTACAGTCCACTCTAGTAAAACTTGATGAATCTCTGTCCAGTGAAGCAGAAGCCATTGAGGTATTGTCCTCGTCAGCAGGTGTTTTGCATGCCTTGCCCTGTACACAGTCTGATTTGGCTAATGTTGTTGAGTCCCTGTCTGATGTTGTAGCAGCCAGGGAACTCCAGCCCTGTCCTCTGAATGTTTCAGAAGTCTTGCCCTGTAACATGGATAATTCTGACTGATAAAAATAACAGAAGTCTCAGAATTTCAGTCCTGTTTAGTGAGTGTTCCTGAAATCATGCCTAGTATCTTGGAAAATTTTGGTTCTCTGTCCAGTGTGGTAGAGGTTCCAGAGTCCCCTTCCTGTCCAGTGAGTTTCTCAGTCTTGCCCAGTGAGTGGGGGTTTCTGCAATACTGACTTGTTTGGCAGCTCTTTTTGAGCTCCAATCCAGTGTAGTTGGGATGAGTCTCGGTCCAGTTCAGAGGAAGTTGTGGAGACTCTATCTAGTTCTGTGCATACATCAGAAGATTTGTCCTGTCCTGTTAATGCCCCAGGACATGACTTGTTAATAACCTTGGTGGAATTAGTGACCCCTAAGTCCGATTCTGTATTCTTTAGATAGACTCCAGTAACTGTGGGGTCTAGTCATGATGATTTTCTGCCCAGTCCTGGTTTAGGTCCTATCGTGACTGATTCTGAGGTCCGCAGTTCCTTGACGTGCCCAGAAGTTTCTCTTGTACCAGTGTGCCCAGATGTGCTCTGTGTGCCAGAATGCACAAGTGTGTCTTGTGTGTCAGTGTACTCAGATGCTACTCAGATGCTTCCTTAGTGGTGATAAGTTCTGATTTTGCCAGTCTGCCTGCATGCCCAGAGATGGTTCTGGTCCCTGAAAGCCCTGATCTCAATGTTTGTCCTTGTAACCCTGACTCTGGAATTGCCCTAGGTTCCATAGGGGTTCTTGATAGTTCTCCATGTGAGCCTAAAGGGCGTTCTAACCTCTTGGGATCTCTATGGAGCTTCAAAGTGTTCTGGGATATTTCTGAGGAAACTTGTCCTGTTGCCTTGGACTGGTTTGACAGTGGGTACTGTGTTGGAAAGGACAGTTCCGGTGGGCATTGCATCAAAAGGTTTGGCATTTTTGGACAGTCCCTGGAAGGTGGTGGGTATCGCTCAGAGAGTTTCAGGGGGCTTTTACCTGAAAATCACAGTTCTGGTGGGTATCACACTGTGGCTTGTAGTACTGATGGGCATGGTTCTGGAGGTTCTGGTTCCGATTGGTTCAGTCTTTTGTGTGCCTGATTCTGGAATTTGGTCTTGTCGGGCTGTCCCGACCTTCATGAGTTATCAGTCAGATCAGTTTGCTGGACTTTCTACATCTGATTTTCTGGTTTGGGTGGTTCAGGAGAATTATGCCGGTTTCTATAGGCATCTGGAAGCCGCCTTTAAAGGAGGGGGGTACTGTAAGGATCCCTCCTGTAGCGTGTTCTGTCCGTTGTAGTGGAGCTGCAAACGGATAGTTCTGGCTTATCTGCTTGCATTCGGTTGTGCTTTTGCAATGGGTCTCATTGTCATTTGCAGTTGCTCCTCTGCAGTTCTGGGCAGTTCTGGACAGCTCAGGATGCTGTCATCATTCCACCAGTTGCTTGTTGCAGCTGAGCTGTGGCTGATGGGCCTGGATTTCCTGCATGCATGTTGTTACGTGGTACTGCATGTATTTCTTATGGGAGTCCTTTGCATTCACAGCCAGCTAGCAAATGGCAATCAAGCCAGCTCAGGATTGAGTGATTACCATTCAGCTGTGTGGAGATTTGCATACCTGCATCCATTGGCTGATGCCAGCATAAAAGTCTGCCTCCCATTTCATAGCCCCGCCCGTCATAGTGGTTAGTACCTTGTTACTCTGTATAGTTCTGTTATTGTAGTTCCATGCTTGAACGTTGGTGACTGGTAGTATTCCTGCTACTCTAGTTTCTGGGAACTAACTATAGGCTGCAGATGCTATTAGTTACGTTCTATCCTGTAGTCTTGCCTGGGTGGATGCTTGCTGGTGACTGTTGTTAGCCTGCTTGCTCTGCTTCTGTGGACGTGACTGAGAGCTGCAGTTGCTACTAGTTACGCTCCAGTCTACAGTGCGAACTAAGGCAGCAAACATAGCACTGCGCTGCCATTGTGTTTTATTTGTAGCGATATCGGAAGCCCAGAGCTGCAGTTGCTCTGGGCAGCCTGTGTAACCTCTTCCATTATCCAGCTCTTAGCCTTGTTGCACTGGGTGGTCAGAAAGTATGACCCCCAACATTACACTATAATTTCTAATAGTAAAAAAATGCAGCAGCACCAACGTTTGTGATTTGGGCAAAAATGCTTCTCCGTCACATCGTAGTAATGGGAATGTTCCTCACGGTTTCCATCAGATTTGCAGGACCTAGCGCTTTGCAATCCGCAAGTGACTGGAATCAGAACACAAAACGCTGCCAGTGTAAAACAGCCCTGAGTCTAATTGAGGTCAGTGGTATTCACATGTAAAGGAATAATGAAATGTTTTTTCTCTCTCTACTTTCTTTTTTTAGCAATCCTGGCTGGAGATGTTTTTTAACATCATATGATAGCTGCAAAGACTTCTGAAATTTGAAGTCCTTACAGTAGGAATTTAACATGATGAGATGAATTTTAGAGCTTCTCAAATGACCAGAAGATACAGCACATTCTTTGGTACAGACAACCACAGAACATGGTAGGGTATATCAGATATAGTTTGATTCACTAACTATTGGTTCACTTATTGGAATTTACTTGTGCAATGCTGAACTTATCCGTTTCATGTAGCTCTAAGGGAGAACTTTTTTTCTGTTCTCTAAGGAAGTGTGTTACGTTGGCTTATCAGCAACATTGCGTGAAAGTTATTCGGTAGAAGTCTGCCAGGATCGATTGTAAGTAGTTAGGTTAGACCAGCCTACTGCCTGCTTGAATATTCATTTTGCTTGGAGACGGAACCCCAGAAGTTTAATCAGTTCTTTTCATGATATTAAAACTAAACTGAAAACATATGCGAATCCAAATATCTTGCAGTGAAATCTTGATATTTATCTTTTTAGCTCTGGATAACAATGTAATATGTATGTATTGTAAACAACATGTTGTTAATATTTGCATCAGGATTTCAGTTGTCACATGCAATGCATATTACTGCTTGTAATTGTTACTGTGCTGTAAGTTACTCAGTAAATATTTTGAGTTATTAATATAAGGCTTAAAGTGACACTGAAGCGAAAAAAAACCCTTGAATGATATAATTAATTGGATGTATAGTACGGTTAACTAATATAAGTACGGTTACTTAATAGAACATTAATAGCAAAGAAAAGAGTCTCATATTTTTGTTTTCAGCTATATAGCTTTGTTTTTATAACATTTTATCATTCTCTAATATTTGTAGTTTACAAACTACATCTGCATTTTAAGCTATGCAACAGAGCAGAGTTAATGATCCTTTGAACTTCCCTTCAGTAAAATCTTATCTGAAGTTGTCTTTCACTGTTTCTTTGATGTATAACTGCTTCACAAAATAGCACTGTAGCTGAGTAAACATAACATAATCCCTTTAACATAAATGTTATGCGACATACAATTTTAGGGCAGATCATGCCTCTTTATAATGCATGAAGGCAAAGTTCAGACCATGGGCTCAACCCAATTCACTTTTTCTCCTAAGTTTTCTCCTAGGAGATAATTTTCAGCTTTTGTTTAAAATAACTTTCTTGCTTGCTCGTGGTTCAGTCCCTCTGTGCATTGCATGGGCACAAGGCAAAGCACACTCTGCAAGTTAAAAAACGCACATTATTTTTAGGAGGTGAATAATTGCTATACAACGTATGCAATTTTGCACACGTTATGCAGAAACGTTCCGTAGGATGTGTTTTAGGATAACGCAGACAAAGTAGAGGGTGAACAGTCAAAAATCAATTAACCCTTCGCACACTCACATGCAAATGTTCAAACAAATGCATTCACAGATTTACTCATCCAGGCACAACTGTTATCCCTACAGCTAAATTAAAAGCCAGGGTTTTAGTTCACAGAAGAATGCATTCTTATGCTTAGTCACCTATACTGCGTAGAAGTACCCAGGTAAACATAGGTGTCCTAACTCTGGCCCTGTAACATGCATAGTGCAGACATGCAAACACATTCATTGCATCAAACCTATCAATGGATTAGGAGCACACATCCTAACTTCCTCTCCTGGAAAAGACAGTGCATCTTACCAATCGCACAAGGGAGCTAACGTTATGTGTCCATGTGCACCATGCGCATACACCAGCATAAGCTGTCTGCATGCTGACAAACATACAGGGGAAGGGGGGAGTGCCCCGAATTGGACCCTAGCCACAGGGGTCAATGATAAGTAGAGGGTGAACAGTCACCCTGAAACGAAAAAACACAGAGACACCAGGAGCCCAGATGGTGCAGTGCGTCACAAATGATAGAAGAAGCAAAAAAATATAAACAGAGGGTACTCACAAAGGGAGGGTGCAAAGGGGCAACCAACCACTGCAGGCAGGTGAAGATAAATAAACACGACTCCACTCAGGGGTCCAGGCTAGCAGGAGATGGTCCCACTTTTCGAGAAAAAGGCCTTAGGGACCATAATTGGGGTCCAAGGGTATCCCCTACCCTGAGCCGGGAGGGGGGGGGGTATACAATGCACAACAGGATGAAAAGGCGCCCAGAAAATGATAAAATGAATTGCAAACAATAAAATAAATAAAGTTTGAGGTGGCTTACCTCAATGGAGACAAATTCATATAAAAGTGAACTCTAATAGCACTGGCAATGTGTTTCGTGGGTCCCTGCCCACTTCCTCAGGCCAAATCAAGTGCCTAAAATAATTAACACAAAGCGCAAAAAAACTCTGAACACTGATGATGGATACATCCATACAAATAAAATAAAACAATTACAAGTACAAGCATATTGCATAAAATTGCATGAATTAAATGCATTGCCAGTGCTATTAAAGTTCATTTCTATATGAATTTGTCTCCATTTAGGTAAGCCACCTCAAACTTTATTTAGTTTGTTTTTAATTCATTTTATCATTTTCTGGGTGCCTTTTCATCCTGTTGTGCGTTTAGGATAACGCGGTGCATTACAGCTCAGGTAGGTGAACATGCCCACACAATCGTATGGCCAGTGCATTTGCATGCGGCAATGCAATGCCTATAGTGTGAACACATCCAGAGTCTCACTGTGCACATTACATTACATAAGCACATGCAAAAATTCTATGTTCTTGAGTGGGTAATGTTCACACATTCGGGTCATAACGGATTTTGTTTTCCTAATGCACTGTTATCAAAAATATGCACAAAAAAAGCACATGTACTGTAGGAAATTACTGGGCTATGTCAATAGCACACATGGGGCCTTATCCAATTCACTTTTTCTCCTAAGTCTTCTCATTGGTGATATTTTCACATCTTATTAATAAAATGCCTTTTAAGCCAACAGGAAGCAAAAACATAAAATCTTTTTAACTTTTTCAGCTACTTTTTGGTGCTTATTCAATTGCAGAGAGCTGAAAAGTTATTTGAAACAGAAGATTAAAAGTATTTCCTAGATGAAAACTTAGTAGAAAAAGTGAATTGGATTAGGCCCAATTGTAATTTACACACTATGTACTGTGAAATCATGTTCTCCACTAGCCTCTCAGGAAGCGTTACATTGGTGTGATAAGGTCACAGGGATGGTTGCAACCTCCTTACCGCCTAATAGCGGGAGCATTTAATGGACATTAGACAACTGTAGTGAGATGAATATGGGGGCTGCCATATGTATTTCCTTTTAAACAGCACCAGTCCTGCTGATCTATTTGGCTGCAGTAGTGTCTGAATAACACCAAAAACAAGCATGCAGCTAATCTTGCACCGGCTATGGTCTGAGGGGGGATTCTGGACAGCTGTAATCCCCCCTGCGTTTGCCTATGCCTCTCGTATGTAGGATTAAATGCTCTCTGGTTATCCCTAGCCTGGGAGAAACTCAGTAAATCTGTCTCTTTGTTGCCAGTCCAGAGAAACCAGAAAGGTTTCTTAGTGCAACACTACGGGTGACACCAGAAAAGGATTAAGATAAAATGGGGCCGTAGGTAAGATAGCACTTTTCACACAGCCCTGATGGTCAGCTGGCTTTTTTAGATATATTTGGTGGGAACTAGCATCCACCAGGCCCCTAGACTCATCCAGGCCCTAGGCAACTGCCTAGGATTGCCTTGTGGATGATCTGGCTCTGGGTGACACAGACACAGAAAGTGAGAGGACCTCTCTCTAATGGCGACACAGACAATGGGGAAAAATATACTACTCTCCGCTCCATCCAAAAAAAAAGAAATTGGCTGGAGATTGACTTTAATATGTATACCAGAGGAATACAAAAGGGAAAATTAAAAAGTAATAGGCCCAAATTCCTTTTCACTGGGAAAACATTCTCTCTGAACAAGAATCAGGTTGGCATAGCTATTTTCAATAATGTTAGACATAAAAGAAAAAAAGATATCTAAAGTCACTGTCTAGTATTTTTCTCCTGAGCTATGCCAGACACAATTGTAATGGATAAAGAATGCAGCTGTCTCTCAAAATGTGTAATGTGAACACTCGTGCTTGGAGATTGAACGCCGCCGCAAACCACACAGAGCCATCCAATAATCACTGTGATTACACATCGCGGCCAGGTAAGGTAACTGCCAGTCAGCACACAGCACAATGGAAAACATGCAAGGAAAATTAAAATCATTATAGTTTGTTGGGATGTAATGATTTCTTGAACATCTGCGGTGTCAGCTGATACTTCATATGAGCACGGGTGGGCCATTGCAATAGCCATGTAGTGCTGGGAAACCTAAAAGTGACCTTACCACAAACATAATCATGAACTTAGTTACTGTGGGTTATGTGCATCAAAGTGTTGTTCTAAGAAATGTTGTTTATCTCTCTACAGCTGCAAGAGTCAAGCCACCCTGTGGAAACTTGAAGTGTAATATCATTGTTACTAGTGTAAAAAAAAAATCAATCCTCAAATCAGTTAAAAGAATATCTCCCAATGACAGAAAGATCAGTGGGAGCAATTAGCGTTTGCATAAAATAAGGTATTCCTTCTGATTTTTCCTTAAATGAGTACGCTTCTCTCCTGTGCATTGAATGAGTCGTTGCAGTAAAAATCAAGAGATATGGCGATATCAGGAATTGTACTTCCTGATTCTTACTGACGCTTCTGGGTAAGCACTAAAGCAATCATACAAACCAAGAGAGATGAGGATTCTGGGAAGTTTAGTCCACCTTATACTGCCTCTATGGTTTTCAGGAAGTTAACTGAATTTTCAGGTACAGTATATCACTTGCATACAGGAATAGAAAATGTATTTACTGCTTGGTTTACACATCAGGCTCAGTTCCCAGCCGGACCACGTGCAGCCAGCGGAAGCGGACAGTGTTATGTCCTCTCTGATGGTCCGCTGTGGTCTTTAGCCTGGGACAGATTTGTCATCCCATAGGCCACATGGGCATTATCCCAGACTGCACAGAAGTGCGGCCTACTTACCGCAATGGATTTCATGGATCTATTGCAGAGTAACAAGTGTAAATGGCTCCTATTTATAAAATAGGAGCCGCTCACTGTCGGTTTACCAATGAGCGACGAATGGGCAAAAAATATCCACTCTCAGCTCAAGTGGGAACAGAGCCTAAATCTGTACATTTCCCGTTCAGTCATCTCCTGTCAGTTTTGCATCAGTTTTCTATCAGTTTTACCTGACAGGGTAAACGAATACAATACTGATACAAACCTGACAGGACTAGAACGGAACTGTGCATATTTTATGTGTGAATCTAGCCATAGAAACTCATACAGAACTGATACAAAACTGACAGGACAGGTGTAACAATTGTGGCGGCAGCTGCCTCCATCTCCCTACCCTACAGCGATCCCGTGCCTCGGGCATCTAGCACGCCGAGGACGGGACTCTCAGTCGCACATAAGGCCGCATTGACGCGTGCGCGTGTGCACCGTCATGACCTTTATGCGGCCAGGAGACGTGTCAGCTGACCTGCGGGTCGGCTGACGTCTCACCATGCGCCCGCCGTTGCTGATTGGCTGGCAGCAGGGGGGCGTGCCTCAGGATCTCCTCGGGCTCTTAAGCCTGGAGGAGTCATTCCTTCTCTGTCTGCTGTCGTGAATACACTTGTGTTAGCGCTCAGACCTTAAGGTAGCCATACACTGGTCGATTTGCCATAAGATCGACCAGCTGACAAATCCCTATCTGATCGAATCTGATCAGAGAGGGATCGTATGGCTGCCTTTACTGCAAACAGATTGTGAATCGATTTCAGCCTGAAACCGATCACAATCTGTTGGCCTACTCCTGCCGCCGCTCCCCCCGCCTTATACATTACCTGATGCTGGCTCCCGGGCATCTTCTCCGCGCTGCACGGCTTTGTTCCGGCTCCACCCCGGCGCTTCCTGTGTCACTCCGTGACCAGGAAGTTCAAATAGAGCGCCCTCTATTTGAACTTCCTGGTCACTGCAGTGACACAGGAAGCGCCGGGATGGAGCCGGAACAGAGCCGTGCAGCGCGGAGAAGATGCCCGGGAGCCAGCATCAGGTAATGTATACCTGATCGGATCGGCCGCCGCTAGCGACGCGCTCCCTACCCGCGGGCGATCGAGGGTAATTTCCCGCACGGCGCGATCGACGGACCGATCCGATTTCGATCCGATTTCGGGAGGGAGGAAATCGGGAGGAAATCGGATCGGCGGGTGCGTCTACCGCGAACGATTGGCAGCAGATTCGATCCCAGGATCGAATCTGCTGTCGAAACGGCCGCGAATCGGGCCAGTGTATGGCCACCTTTAGACTAGTGCCCGGTGTTGAAACCAAGGACTTCACACCAAGACTAGGAGATTGTTTACTGTATTGATTACCTGTGTATGATTCTGGCTAGACCTCTGACCTTGCTTCTGCTTATCGTTACTGTACTTCTGTCTATCTGACTAGTTGCTGAACTCTGCCTGATTACTGATTACTCTTCTGCCTTACGATTCTGTACTGATACTTACCTCTCTGTTGCCGACCCTTGCCTGTCTGACCATTCTGCTAACCAGTGGGCCCTAGCCACTGGTGAGGTGCTCTATACCCGCCAGCTCCACTGGTCGGGTGTTGCCTAGTGACCGATAGTACCTTCCTAGCTCCTCTGGGAAGGTTCAGCCAAATCTATTAAGTCACCTATTAGTCCAGCATTACTATTTTCTGTACTCTCTCTGTTAGGACCTTCTCCAGCTCCTCTGGGAAGGGTTGATCAAATCTTACAGTCAGCGTACTGATAGTACCTTACCAGCTCCCCTGGTAAGGTCTCGCAAAACTATTAAAGTTACAGTTGCACCAAACACTACTCACACAGTCTGTGTTAGCTATACTGGCATTATTGGTGATTCTGCAGATCACCTAATAATCTGGTATAGTGTCTGTATTATTGAGGATTCTGCAGATCACCATATAATCAGCCGTCTGAGTTATAACACCCAACCGTTACAACAAGTCTGACTACTATACTCCCTATTGCAGTGTTCCTTGTTCTCCCAATCAGGCACTAGGCAACAAAGTCCATCGTCCCTTGTGGGGCTCTTAAAAAGTGAGCTTTGAGGGAGCGTTTAAAAATTTCAAAGGTTGGAGAGTGACAGATGTGTTGTGGAAGGGGATTCCAGGAGAGGGCTGAAGCATGTAAGTAGTCCACAAAGTAGTATATGACAACAGTTCAAACGAGATATTATAAGAGCATGTAATAACATTTTAGTTGTGTCCTGAGTGAGAAAAGGTCGGATGAGAAGTACATTTTTGAGTTGGGGATGACAGCAGCTGGTTAGGGAGTGAATGTGAGAAACAAATTACCGTACCTACTCGAGCAATGATAACCACCTAAAATCAGTTTACAGTCTACCAAAAGTAACTCTTTATATCTGATAACACTCCCCATAACAAATGCAGCACAATTTACCAGCACTGGGAATGAAAACGTGTAAAATGTTTACAGTTTTGTTGACAGCATACTTTTTTGACTGAACACACTGTACAAGATAACTGTGTGAAGAAAAGGACCTATTATCAGTAACCAAGTTTAGTGACTTTACTCTTGTAATGCAACAATATAACATTGTTCACCGAAGCAGTAGACTTGTTCATTACAGCAGTGAGGCGGCAATACCTTCTGCTTACAGAACATTACCAGGTGGAGGTGCAGGGAAAGTGCCAAAAATACTTATTACAATTTATTTCTATTTTTTTAATTAGTGACTAAGTGGCTAAGTCACTCTCAGTATTGGAGTTCTTAGCCAGGACACTATCTGCAAAGGTTTGTATAGGCTTATTTATTACGTTTAGTACTAAGCATTTCTTTTTAGAACTACTCTAGTATATTTTATCAGTAAACGATCAAATGCCAAAAATCAAAAAGTCACATTTGTTTATGTGTTATTTAAAAATAAATACATAAAAAATGAATTCGTAAAATTACGTTTAGTTGTAATATTTTATAGATTGGCGCTCTATAAATAATAATAATAATAATAATAATAATAATAATAATAATAGCACTATTTGAATTTATTATAATAATATTTTTTTCTTTAATTAAAAAAAATATTTCTACAGATTTTTATTGGGTGGGCTAGAAACAAGGAATAAATAAAATAAATACACTAAATAAGAACTATGAATTCCCTTTATGCAAAGTATGTACTTTCTGACAACATATTTAAATAACATTTAATTTAACTTTATTTACTGTAATCAAATCCTTCATATGTGCATGAAAGTCAGCAAGCAGGATGACGATTATTAGTTCTTATTTAAAAAAATGGGTTTCTTTTTCAAGGCATCATGTTCACGCCATTTACGTAAGGGAAAGCTTTGTTTAAAGCTAATAAACTGCTAACATCTGAAACAAGCACTTTTTCCTGTCACACAATAGAGAAAAAATGAGAAGCATGTTTAAAAGCTGTTAAGTTATTTCAAATATGTTGTGTCTTGAAACGCTAGGCATTCTTACTCATAAATTCTTCCTGGGAAAATATCAGTTTATAAAGTCTTGAGGGGAGTCCGGCTGAGGTAATGTAATTACTGGTGTTGTAGGAAAGTTGAAGATTTATTTATCATCATTTACTTCCAGCATTCATGCACAACTGACATATTATGCAGGGATTTAAGGAGTGTATAAAACTATTCACATCTCTTTTTTACCCATAGGAGCTCACAATCTAATGTTTCTATAAGGCTGCTTTCATATTGAGACGTTACAGGCGCACTTTAGTGCAGCCTGTAACGCAGCCCACCGCACAGCAATGAAAAATCAGTGGGCTGTTTACAGTGCCCACGTTGCGTTACATTGTAACACAGCTGTAACGATTGGTGTCAGAAACACAGATATTTTCTGATTATTGGTGATCTGCAGTATCACCAATAATACAGATGCTATACCTGATTATGTGGTGATCTGCAGAATCACCAATAATACTAGTATAGCTAGACACAGGACACCCAATGTGATATTGTGTTTAATGCAACAGTAAACGGAGAAGTTATCTCCCGAGAAGCGGGAGATACAGACACTACTGCAGCCAAGGATTCCCTGAGGAGCAGGGAATCAGACTGCACTGCAGCCAGTGGACCCCTGAGGGGCAGGTTTCCACTGACTGCGCTGCAAGATGATCTCCTGAGATGGAGGTAATACAGACAGTACTGCAGCTGAGGATTCCCTGAGGAGCAGGGAATCGGATGGTACTGCAGCCAGTGGACACCTGAGGGGCAGGGACCACTGACTGGACTGCAAGAGTGATAACTGGTGTAATGAGAGATATGATTGGACTGCAGCCAGGGACTCCCTGAGGAGCAGGGAATCAGACTGTACTGCAACCAGTGATTCCCTGAGGGCAGGGAATCAGACTGTACTGCAGCCAGTGGACTCCTAAGGGATAGAGACCACTGACCGAGCTGCAGGATGGCCCTCTGAGGAGCAATTAACCATAAGCCTGTGCTTGCAGCTGATAAACACCTGAGGAGCAAGTGTCACAGATAGTACAGTAAGACTGATCACCCAAGGGTTGGGTGACAGTCAGAAAGGTCAGACAAGCAAAGTCGGCAACACACGGACAGATAAAGTACAGAGATGGAAGACTGATTCGGTATCCGGGTACAGGCAATGTCGGCAACAGGTAATCAGATAGGCGGAGGTACCGAATCAGCAAGCAGGAGAGTGGTCAGGAAAGCCAGAGGTCATAACAGGTAACAGTATATATATCAATCCTAGTCTTAGGTGTGAAGTCCTTGGTCTCGACACCTGGGAACTAGTCTAACAGATAAACAGTAGCAATGTAGCAATCTCCTAGTCTTAGGTGTGAGGTCCTTGGTCTCAACACCTGGGAACTAGTCTAATAGATAACAGTAATACTTTAACGGCTATCACCGGAATCTGACTAAGTGTGAATTCCCAGCTCCAGCTGGTTCTAACACACTGTTAGATCTGACTGGGGTCTGAGTGCTCACACGTAAGCTTTCGCAACAGCAGACAACTGGCAACTGACAGGCAAGTCCTAATATACCCAGAGTGCTCCACAGCGCTGCCCCAGTCACGCAGCCAATCCGGAAGATTGCTGTAGTCAGCTGATCGGCATGATCAGCTGCCTCCCCTTCTGTTAGCATAAAGGTCCTGTCGCCTGGCCCGTGCGCGTGTCGCTCTCAACCTGTGTGCACTAGAAGGACCAGGCAAACCAGCAGCATGTAGCCGCGCGGCAGAAGCCACCGGCTGGAACGCGGAGATGGCCGCCCTGCCGCTTTCCCATGCAGCGGCATCTCTGCTATTCATTACAGCAGCACGTTGAAAGAAAGTGCTGCATGCTATACTAAGCCGCGTTAGACTGTTTGCACATGCGCAGTAATGTTGGAGGAAGAGGTCTCCCCTCCTCCTCCGCGGCCAGCCCCATGGCTAATTAATATTCACTGCACTGAGTGATGTGCAGTGTTTACTTCCTGGAGCGGCCGCTCTGTGCGGCGATTGGCTGGCGGGACCACGTGATGCAGCTCACGTGGTCTCCGCATCTCACAGCACAAAAAAGGCGCACCAAGAGCTGCATAACGCAGCTCTAGGTAGCATCCGCCTCCAACACCACCAGGCGTTGCGTTAGGGGCACGTTATGCTACCTATAACGTCCCCTAAAACGCAACGTCCTGGTGGGAAAGAGGCCTTAAAGTCAAATACCTTAGGGCACAGTTGTTGAACTCCAGTCCTCTAGGACCATATCCAGGATGGATTGAGAACCACACCTTTCCTGATTTAGTCCCATCAATTAATTTCAGCTGTGACAAATATGTTTGAGGACCTCGGCCCTTGAGGACTGGAGTTTGACATCCCTGCCTTAGGGACAATCAGTTAACCTATCAGTAAATTTTTGTATCATGGGAGTAAACCCCTGAGACCACCAGTCCACTAGGATTTTACTACATTCCCAATGACATTTGCCTTCACAACAATGCAGCAGATAACCCCTTCTGCACCCACATATCAGCAAACATATCCAATACAATACTTGCTTAGTACCCAGTGGAAAAACAATTCCAGTTGATGATTATTCTAAAAATAATAACACTGCTGAAATTTCTTAACTTACACTTGGCTGCCTCATGCAAGACTTCCAGAATTCACAGGTATTATTACCATATCTTTTTTTTCTTTTCTTTTTTTCAATTTCATTGAACACCGGGGGTCTTTTCAGGAATAAGACTTTATTTATGAAAGTCTTTTACACAAAGTTTACATAAAATAGGTGCCTGAATTTCTGCTTAAAAAATAATCTTTGCCTTTTACAATTAGGATATTATACTCACCTCCCTGATGGATGATCCAGAGGCCTTCCTCAAGCAGCTCAGCATGCTCCTTGGAAGTACATGTGCGGCTCTCTCATGTCAATCTCTCTCATCAGTCAGTCCAGTTAGTCTCACACACCATACAGTCCCCGTCAGTTTCACCAGTCAGCTAGTCCTGTCAGTGTCATCACCCAACCCGTCCTGTCAGTCCGTCCTGTCCTTTCTTTCAGTAAGTCCTGCCAGTCCTTTCTTTCAGTCTAGTGTGCCAGTTTCTCCTGTTCTCCCAGTTAGCCCAACCAGTCCTTGCTTGTAGTCTGTCATGCCCTTCCCATCAACAGTGGGGGTATCATGGGGGTCCTGACCTGGTTGCCACCAGGCTGCAACATAGTCTGCCACCCACAAGAGGTGAGGGCTCATTGTCCCTTGTGTGATGTTCTGGTGAAGACCTATGGACTCCACACCCTGGAAGTGCCTAGACCAATCACTGGGGGTGAGATCAATAGGGTTCTGATATGGGATGTGTAGTGGCATTCAGATATCTTACCATATGATATCTTACCACATGGCCAAGTGACAAGAAAACACACCAATAACAGTGACTCAGAAATTCTATATCTAGATACAATCAGATGTGTGAGGCAGTGCTTAACATTGAAAATGTGAGCACAATTTGCATTACCCCAGTGATGAGACATATTACTCAACTCAGGATGGTGCCATTTTTCACCAAGTTTTTAACTTGATTTTTACATTATTCTTCTTTATATTGTATTCATATTAAAAAATAAATTAATAAAAATATGAAGTCTCATTTCTTGTCCGCATGTGTGAGAAAACGCGGAAAAGCCGCCGCAAGTACTCAGAGTAAGGCGGCTGATTCCGCGTTCAACATGGCAGCTTGCACGCAGGGACCTGCATTCACTGGCCTGACGGAACGCGGAGAAACCGCCGCATGCCCAGAGAACAGGGCGGCGGATTCCGCGTCCGACGCGACGGTTTGCATGCATAGGCCTACCTCTGTCAGTACTGCTGAATGCGGAGAAAACGCTGCACACTCGGACAGCGGTGCAGCGGATTCCGCATCCAAAATAGCAGAGGCATTACAACACATGTCTGGTGTGGCTGGGACTGATAGTCCACACTGGTTCAGAAGGACGCGTGCGCGCGCGGAGAGGCAGAGCATTTATGACAGCCAGAGGGGTGTCAGCTGACCAGGCCGGTCAGCTGACAATTCTTTCAGTTCTCATTGGTCCAGCACTTAGGGGAGGCGCAGGAGAGCGCTGGTGTATATATACTGGGTGCTGGTCATTCCTCTGGTGTCTGGCGTTGCGATCACTACGTGGTAGCACTCAGACCCTTTCAGTATCTGTGTTTCATTAGATCAGTTTCCTAGGTGTTGATGATCAAGGAGCTCACACCTTAGTCTAGGAATTCTGTACCATTTGTGTTATTATCTAGACCAGTTTCCAAGGTGTTGATGACCAAGGAACTCACACCTTAGTCTAGGAATTGTTGATTATTTGTTATGACCTTCTGCTTTCCTGACCATTCCTCTGATCTCTGATTTTGTACCTTTGTCATTCTGATACTCTGTTGCTGAACTCGGCTAGTCTCAAGATTCTGCATCTGTCTCCTGTTTCTGTACTTTATCTGTCCGTGTGTTAACGACCTGGCCTGCCCGACCTCGAGAACTATCTCTTCTGTTGAGAGATAGTTCACAGATCTGTCAGTGACACTCCTCCATTGGTGTCACTCACATTCTGTCCTTCCCACTCTCGGCCTGACTCCTCCCTGCGGAGAGTTCAGACCAACGGAAGGAACTTGCTGCAGAGCAATACTCCTTATTGCTCTAGAACCTGATATTCAGGTGCGGTCCTCAAAGTATTACTGTTGCACCAAAACACTCTCATCACTCAGGTGTCCAGAGGTTAGAGATATATCTGATTATCGGTGATACTGCAGATCATCAATAATCGGGTATATATCTGCATTCTCGGTGATACTGCAGATCACCGGTAATCAGATCCTCTCTGTGTTACACCGATCGTTACAGAACGCCAGACCAAACCCAAATGGATGCACTGTATAGCCATGTTGAAGTCCTGACCACCGCGGTAAACCAACTTTCTGCGGCAGTTTTGAACCAACAGACCCAGACATGTCAGATAGTTGGGGCGATTCAGGAACTTCAATCAGTGCAATCTCCTCTTAGCACAGACATATGCATGCCTGTACCTGAAAAATTTTCTGGTCACAGATCTGAGTAGAGTGTTATCATACTTTGAGTTGAGACCTGATTCTTCAGGAACTATGACCCAAAGGGCTACATTTATCAAAACTTTGCTATCAGGTGATTCTCAGACCTGGGCGTACAGTCTGCCTGACGGAGACTTGGTCCTAACCTCGGTAGAGGAATTTTTTAAAGCCATGTCTATAATTTATGATGATCCAGACATTGCCTCGACTTCTGACTTCTGAGCCGAAGCTCAAACAGTTACGTCAAGGCAAAAGTCCGGTGGAAGATTATGCTGCTGAGTTTAGGAAGTGGTCAGTATCAGCCAGGTGGGAGACCTTTGCCCTTTTAGATTGCTTCTTATCAGGGTTGTCAGATGAGGTTTCCGATCTTATGTTGATTGATGAGTCATCCTGAACCTAAGTCCATCGATGAGGCCATTTCATCGGCCATCAGGATAGATCGCCGGCTGCGCTATCAGAGGCAGACCCGGGGTAGTAGCCATGTGAGAATGGTACCCCACGCTGCGTCCCCTGTGACTCCACCTCCTCCCGTCTCACCTCCCCCTGAGCCAATGCAGATTGGGGGTAGTACCCTGGGCGTGCAATTTTTACCCCTAGAGGATAAGCGGTTACTTCTTCCTTGTATGATTACCTGGGATGATAAATCTGAAGTCTCTAAGGCCTTCATTGATTCAGGCTCAGCAGCTAATTTTATGGATTACGAATTTGCAAAGAGATTGGGTATTCCGCTCACCCCAGTAAAACCACCCCTTCAGGTTATGGCAGTGGATGATTCACCCCTGCAGCGTAACCATCCTCTGTCCCAGACACCAGAGGTGGAAGCCACTATAGGGGTGCTGCATAGAGAGAAATTGCAGTTTTTTGTGTTGCGCATGACAACCTCCACAGTCATCCTTGGCATGCCGTGGTTACACCTTCACTCCCCTCAGATAAATTGGGCCACTGGTCAGCTAACGAGCTGGTCAGCCCACTGTTTTCGTCATTGTTTAGTGAAGGTGACCTTGGGCCAGACCAGGATTCATGTGGAGGGAGTTCCGGAACAATATGCTGAGTTTTCGGACGTGTTTTGTCCCAAAGCTGCCGATAAACTAGCTCCACATCGCCCTTTCGATTGCCCCATTGGTCTCCACACGTCATTTGACCCTGAAACAACCCTCGTCCAAGTTAGGTCCCAGGTTTGTGGGCCCTTTTTCTGTAACCAGGAAGATCAACAATGTTACTTATGCCATTGATCTTCCTGCCAGCATGCGTGGTGTAAGATCTTTTCATGTGTCCCTGCTTAAACCAGCAGTCCATGTGGGTGCCACTCCTCCTCCTCCTGTGATGGTAGACGACCAACCTAAGTACGAAGTAGAAAAGATTTTAGACTCACGGGTAGTGCGGAACTCAGTACAGTATCTAGTGCACTGGAAGGGGTATGGTATTGAGGAGAGAACATGGGTACCTGAGTATCGCATGCATGCGGACAAATTAAGAAGGGAATTCCACGCTCGATATCCTGAGAAACCGGGTAGGAGCTGTCCGGAGTCCACTCCTCAGGGGGTGGGGGTACTGTGAGAAAACACGGAAAAGCCACCGCAAGTACTCAGAGTAAGGCGGCTGATTCCGCGTTCAACATGGCAGCTTGCGCGCAGGGACCTGCATTCACTGGCCTGACGGAACGCGGAAAAACCGCCGCATGCCCAGAGAACAGGGCGGCGGATTCCGCGTCCGACGCGACGGTTTGCATGCATAGGCCTACCTCTGTCAGTACTGCTGAATGCGGAGAAAACACTGCACGCTCGGACAGCGGTGCGGCGGATTCCGCATCCTAAACAGCAGAGGCATTACAACACATGTCTGGTGTGGCTGGGACTGATAGTCCACACTGGTTAAGAAGGACGCGTGCGCGCGCGGAGAGGCAGAGCATTTATGACAGCCAGAGGGGTGTCAGCTGACCAGGCCGGTCAGCTGACAATTCTTTCAGTTCTCATTGGTCCAGCACTTAGGGGAGGCGCAAGAGAGCGCTGGTGTATATATACTGGGTGCTGGTCATTCCTCTGGTGTCTGGCGTTGCGATCACTACGTGGTAGCACTCAGACCCTGTCAGTATCTGTGTTTCATTAGATCAGTTTCCTAGGTGTTGATGATCAAGGAGCTCACACCTTAGTCTAGGAATTCTGTACCATTTGTGTTATTATCTAGACCAGTTTCCAAGGTGTTGATGACCAAGGAACTCACACCTTAGTCTAGGAATTGTTGATTATTTGTTATGACCCTCTGCTTTCCTGACCATTCCTCTGATCACTGATTTTGTACCTTTGTCATTCTGATACTCTGTTGCTGAACTCGGCTAGTCTCAAGATTCTGCATCTGTCTCCTGTTTCTGTACTTTATCTGTCCGTGTGTTAACGACCTGGCCTGCCCGACCTCGAGAACTATCTCTCCTGTTGAGAGATAGTTCACAGATCTGTCAGTGACACTCCTCCATTGGTGTCACTCACGTTCTGTCCTTCCCACTCTCGGCCTGACTCCTCCCTGCGGAGAGTTCAGACCAACGGAAGGAACTTGCTGCAGAGCAATACTCCTTATTGCTCTAGCACCTGATATTCATGTGCGGCCCTTAAAGTATTACTGTTGCACCAAAACACTTTCATCACTCAGGTGTCCAGAGGTTAGAGATATACAGGGGCGTAGCAATAGGGGTTGCAGCGGTAGCGACCGCATCGGGGCCCTTGGGCCAGAGGGGCCCCGAAGGGCCCTCATTCAACTACAGTATTATCTCTATAGTGGTCCTGTGCTCATAATAATCACTTCTATAGATACATTGAATAGTGGTAATCATTAACAAACTGTTTCCCATCCCCTTCTTGCTCCTCTGACACTGTAGTTGCCATTGGCAGGTTTTGGTGCGCCGTATCCATTGTTATGTATAGAGTGCTTGGGGGGCCCCATTGTAAAACTTGCATTGGGGCCCACACCTCCTTAGCTACGGCACTGGAGATATATCTGATTATTGGTGATACTGCAGATCATCAATAATCAGGTATATATCTGCATTCTCGGTGATACTGCAGATCACCGGTAATCAGACCCTTTCTGTGTTACACCGATCGTTACAGCATACAGGCTGTTTTTGCTTCTTCCCATTATGGGGCTTTACTGCATGAAAAATACCAGCCCACATGTTCCTTAAAGGATACCCGAGGTGACATGAGATAGACATGTGTATGTACAGTGCCTAGCTCACAAATTACTATGCTGTATTCCTTTTTTTCTTTCTCTGCCTGAAAGAGTTAAACTGGACTGGGTCAGACTACAGTGTGACCCTCACTGATTATTATTATTATTATTATTATTGATTTATAAAGCGCCAACATATTCCGTGGCGCTGTACAAAGTAAGAAACAAACATGGGGTACATAATAATACAGACAATGGTGTACACCAATATACAAGATACATAATTAGTGACAAAATACTAAGAATGATACAAAATACAAATTATAGAATTGGTAATGACAGTGATAAAATTAACATGATGAATAAAATGTATAATGGTTACCAAGACACAAAAGGGGGAGAGAGCCCTGCCCTTGCGAGCTTACAATCTAAAGGGAATGGGGGGTGGGGGGGAACAGGAGGAGGGGTAGTATGCAGCAAATATATAGAGGCTTTGTGTTTTAGGATACCTAGTAGGAGTGCAATTTGGTCTTAGTACAAAGGGAAGTGGCCTAAGGTAGAGCATATGCTTGTCGGAACAAGTGTGTTTTTAGAGAGCGTTTAAAGGTAACAAAGGTTGGCGAGTGACGGATGTGTTGTGGGAGGGCATTCCAGAGGAGGGGTGAAGCGCGTGCGAAGTCTTGTAAACGTGAATGTGAGGAGTTGATTCTAGAGGAGGACAACAGAAGATCATGTGCCGATCTGAGATTGCGATTGGGTTTGTATCTGGAGATTAATGAGGATATGTACCGGGGAGAGAGATCGTGGAGAGCTTTGTAGGTTAGGGTTAGGAGTTTGAACTGAATCCTCTGGTTAATTGGCAGCCAGTGAAGAGCTTGGCAAAGAGGGTCGGCAGAGGAAGATCGAGAAGAGAGGTGAATGAGACGAGCAGCTGAGTTCAGTACTGACTGGAGCGGGGCCAGTTTGTTAGACGGTAGTCCACAAAGTAGTACGTTGCAGTAGTCCAGACGAGAAATTATGAGAGCATGTACTAACATTTTAGTTGTGTCTTGAGTGAGAAAGGGACGGATGCGAGATATGTTTTTGAGTTGGAGATGGCAGGAGCTGGTTATGGAGTGAACATGAGGAATAAAAGAGAGAGATGAGTCGAATATCACCCCCAAGCACCGAGCTTTGGGAACTGAAGTTATGGGAGTGTTATTAACATTTATTGTTACTTCAGGCAGCGAGGTGGACAGAGACGGTGAAAAAATTATTAGTTCAGTTTTACTCATATTAAGTTTTAGGAAGCGAGAGGACATGAAGGAGGATATAGCAGACAAGCAGTCAGGAACACGTTTAAGGAGGGAGTTAAGGTCTGGGGCAGAGAGGTACAGTTGTGTATCGTCTGCATAGAGGTGGTATTGAAACCCGAATGAGTTGATTAAATCACCAAGACCATGCATGTAGATGGAAAAGAGGAGGGGACCAAGGACAGAGCCTTGGGGAACTCCGACAGACAAAGCATGAGGAGAAG
This sequence comes from Hyperolius riggenbachi, assembly GCF_040937935.1. NCBI lineage: Eukaryota > Metazoa > Chordata > Amphibia > Anura > Hyperoliidae > Hyperolius > Hyperolius riggenbachi. The sequence goes on along the minus strand of NC_090651.1, from coordinate 238,272,069 downwards.
AGATCTGATCTGAGTAGGAGACTGTGAAGGACCTTCCAGAGAGGTAGGAAGATAACCATGTGAGAGCAAGGCCCTTTATTCCGACATTTGAAAGTATTTGTAGGAGTAAGGTGTGGTCGACAGTATCAAATGCTGATGACAGGTCAAGAAGGAAGAGTATAGAAAATTGACCTTTGGATTTGGCTGTAAGAAGGTCATTGGCCACTTTGGTAAGGGCTGTTTCCGTGGAGTGGTTAGAGCGAAAGCCAGACTGGAACTGATCAAGTAGGGAGTTAGCAGATAAATAATGGCTTAATTCTGCATGTATATGGCGTTCAAGTAGTTTGGATGCAAATGGGAGAAGTGACACTGGGCGGTAGTTGGCAAGTGTGGTAGGATCTAGAGAAGGTTTTTTAAGTAGTGGTGTCACAACAGCTTTTTTGAGTGGAGACGGAAAGATGCCAGTAGAGAGGGACAGGTTAAATAGCGTTGTTAGTGCAGGCAAGAGAGATAAGGATAGCTGCGGAATGAAATAGGAGGGAATAGGATCCAAAGAACAGGTGGTTAGATTAGCTTTGGCAATTATAGAGGAAAGAGAGTGTTCAGAGAGTGGAGAGAAGGCAGTTAGAGAACAGTCAATGAGAGGTGTGGAGGTGGGATTTGAGGGCTGCATGGAGAATTCACTTCTGATTTTGTCAATTTTATCAGTGAAGTATGTTGCAAATTCTTCAGCTGATAAGCAAGATGAAGGAGGAGGAGGAGGGGGATGGAGAACGGAGTTGAAGGTGCTGAACAAGCGTTTTGGATTGTGTAAATGGGCGGATATTAGGGAAGAAAAATAGGACTTTTTTGCCACAGAGAGTGCGTTTCTGAAGTTGTTCAAGGCAATTTTATATAAGATGAAGTCCTCACTTGTGTTACTTTTCCTCCAGCGCCGTTCAGCTGCTCTAGAGCATCTTTTTAACTGTTTAGTGGTTTTGGTCATCCAGGGTTGGCGACAGACACGGTGAGGGCGGGCATTGACGAGGGGGGTGAAGTCATGCATGACTTTTGTAATGGAGGTGTTGTAGTGTATGGCAGCCGGGTCTGGGTCAGTGAAGGATTGTTTAAGGAGAGGTGCCAGGGCATCAGAGACAGTTTGAATGTCAAGATTGCGATAGTTTCTTCGAGTATGTGAGCGTGCTTGTGCCAGGGTGGTAGGAAAAGAGGAGGAGAGAGAGAGAAGCTAAGTAGGTTATGGTCAGAGAGTGGTAGTGGATCATTAGTAAAGTCAGTGACAGAGCAGAGACGAGTGAATACGTGGTCAAGCGTATGGCCATTAGTGTGGGTTGAGGTAGAGGACCACTGAGACAAGCCATAGGAGTGTCAGAATCTCATATTAATGCAGAGAACTGATCCTCCCTCTTGCCCAAATCGTATACAAATGTTAAATGGTTTGCAGATAAATTGAGTGAATTTCAAGATCCGTGAGTACGGGCAAAATCAAAATTAGATTGTGTACTTTTCAATGTTATTATTGGAAGTGAGCTGTTTATTTCTACAAGGTTAAAAGTGAGATAGTAATGAAGAAATGTTCATGTTATGCAGTATTTGTTGTGTTAGTAAGTTTACCATCTAGGGTCAAGATATATAAGAGATACAAGATATACACTGCTTAAGCTAAGCCTATTTTATACGCAAGATGTTAATCACATAGTGTTCACACATATCTAATATGCTGATCAATAATATACACTTTATTTTAGATTGTATTAAACAGTTAGGCCATAAGCCTTGTGTCGGCCATTACCACTTATAACCACAGGAGCATCTCTTGTGCCTGCTACTAACACTTACAACCATAAGGGGCACCTAGATATCCATATCTAAAAATAAAGGGTGAGGTAATGTTATAAAAAGAACATGACTTCATGTAAAATCCCCTACCCCGATGCCATATTGGAAAAATCACAATAAAAAGGCCTGGCAGGCTAGCACATGAGAGCATCAAGCCTGAAACTCTACAGAGATGATTGAGGCCTAGCAAGAGACTGCCTTCCATTGTGATTCTGAAACCCAAGAGAGGTAATATGCAATAATTCTTGGTGAATTCTTTGACAATTAGTCTATGCAAAAGTTAAAGACTTGTCTTTTTAAACTTCAGCAGTTTTTTGAGTTTTTTTAGATAACTTTTTTCTATGCTCTATTTCATATACAATCAGTAAGTTTTACTATTCAAACGCAATTGCAAGCTTAGAAGTAATTAACAAGCTTTGAAGGATTAAGATATATCTACTTTAACCACTTCCCGACCGCCGTATATACAATTGGCGGCCGGGAAGTGGACCCCGCAAGGACCGCCGCATAGACAAATGGCGGCGGTCCTTGTTTGGGCATGGGCGGAGCGATCGCGTCATCCGTGACGCGATCCTCCGCCTCCGCCTGTCGCCGCTCACCCGCCGCAACATCCCGCCGGCCATACGGAAGCGCCGGCGGGATGTTAACCCGACGATCGCCGCATACAAAGTGTATAATACACTTTGTAATGTTTACAAAGTGTATTATACAGGCTGCCTCCTGCCCTGGTGGTCCCAGTGTCCGAGGGACCACCAGGGCAGGCTGCAGCCACCCTAGTCTGCACCAAGCACACTGATTTCTCCCCCCCCCCCCGCCCCAGATCGCCCACAGCACCCATCAGACCCCCCCCTGCCCACCCCCCAGGCCCCTGTTTGCACCCAATCACCCCCCTAATCACCCATCAATCACTCCCTGTCACTATCTGTCAACGCTGTTTTTTTTTTTTATCCCCCCCCCCCTGCCCCCTGCTCCCTCCTGATCACCCCCCCACCCCTCAGATTCTCCCCATACCCCCCCCAGACCCCCCCCCCCAAGTACTGTATGCATCTATCCCCCCCCGATCACCTGTCAATCACCTGTCAATCACCTGTCAATCACCCGTCAATCACCCCCTGTCACTGCCACCCATCAATCAGCCCCTAACCTGCCCCTTGCGGGCAATCTGATCACCCCCCCACACCAATAGATCGCCCGCAGATCCGACATCAGATCACCTCCCAAATCCATTGTTTACATCTATTGTCTCCTCTAAACACCCACTAATTACCCATCAATCACCCCCTATCACCACCTGTCACTGTTACCCATCAGATTAGACCCTAATCTGCCCCTTGCAGGCACCCAATCACCCGCCCACACGCTCAGATTGCCCTCAGACCCCCCCTTATCAATTCGCCAGTGCAATATTTACATCTGTGCTTCCCTGTAATAACCCACTGATCACCTGTCAATCACCTGTCAATCACCCATCAATCACCCCCTGTCACTGCCACCCATCAATCACCCCCTGGCACTGTCACCCATCAATCAGCCCCTAACCTGCCCCTTGCGGGCAATCTGATCACCCCCCCACACCAATAGATCGCCCGCAGATCCGACATCAGATCACCTCCCAAATCCATTGTTTACATCTATTGTCTCCTCTAAACACCCACTAATTACCCATCAATCACCCCCTATCACCACCTGTCACTGTTACCCATCAGATTAGACCCTAATCTGCCCCTTGCGGGCACCCAATCACCCGCCCACACGCTCAGATTGCCCTCAGACCCCCCCTTATCAATTCGCCAGTGCAATATTTACATCTGTGCTTCCCTGTAATAACCCACTGATCACCTGTCAATCACCTGTCAATCACCCATCAATCACCCCCTGTCACTGCCACCCATCAATCACCCCCTGGCACTGTCACCCATCAATCAGCCCCTAACCTGCCCCTTGCGGGCAATCTGATCACCCCCCCACACCAATAGATCGCCCGCAGATCCGACATCAGATCACCTCCCAAATCCATTGTTTACATCTATTGTCTCCTCTAAACACCCACTAATTACCCATCAATCACCCCCTATCACCACCTGTCACTGTTACCCATCAGATTAGACCCTAATCTGCCCCTTGCGGGCACCCAATCACCCGCCCACACGCTCAGATTGCCCTCAGACCCCCCCTTATCAATTCGCCAGTGCAATATTTACATCTGTGCTTCCCTGTAATAACCCACTGATCACCTGTCAATCACCTGTCAATCACCCATCAATCACCCCCTGTCACTGCCACCCATCAATCACCCCCTGTCACTGCCACCCATCAATCAGCCCCTAACCTGCCCCTTGCGGGCAATCTGATCACCCCCCCACACCAATAGATCGCCCGCAGATCCGACATCAGATCACCTCCCAAATCCATTGTTTACATCTATTGTCTCCTCTAAACACCCACTAATTACCCATCAATCACCCCCTATCACCACCTGTCACTGTTACCCATCAGATTAGACCCTAATCTGCCCCTTGCGGGCACCCAATCACCCGCCCACACGCTCAGATTGCCCTCAGACCCCCCCTTATCAATTCGCCAGTGCAATATTTACATCTGTGCTTCCCTGTAATAACCCACTGATTACCTGTCAATCACCCATCAATCACCCATCAATCACCCCCTGTCACTGCCACCCATCAATCACCCCCTGTCACTGCCACCCATCAATCAGCCCCTAACCTGCCCCTAGCGGGCAATCTGATCACCCACCCACACCAATAGATCGCCCGCAGATCCGACGTCCGATCACCTCCCAAGTGCAGTGTTTACATCTGTTCTCTACCCTAAACACCCACTAATTACCCATCAATCACTCCCTGTCACTGCTACCTATCAGCTTAGACCCCTATCTGCCCCTAGGGCACTCACCCGCCCACACCCTTAGAACGCCCTCAGACCCCAGCCCTTAACACCTCGCCAGTGCATTGCTTGCATCTATTCCCCCCTCTAATCACACCTTGAGACACCCATCAATCACCTCCTGTCACCCCCTAGCACACCTACCCATCAGATCAGGCCCTAATTTGCCCCGTGTGGGCTCCTGATCACTCGGCCAAACCCTCAGATCCCCCTCAGACCCCCTTCCGATCACCTCCCCAGTGCATTGATTGCATCTATTTTCCCCTCTAACCACCCCCTGAGACACCCTCAATCACCTCCTGTCACCCCCCTAGCACTCCTATCCATCAGATCAGGCCCAATACAACCTGTCATCTAAAAGGCCACCCTTCTTATGACCGGTTCCACAAAATTCGCCCCCTCATAGACCACCTGTCATCAAAATTTGCAGATGCTTATACCCCTGAACAGTCATTTTGAGACATTTGGTTTCCAGACTACTCACGGTTTTAGGCCCGTAAAATGCCAGGGCGGTATAGGAACCCCACAAGTGACCCCATTTTAGAAAAAAAGACACCCCAAGGTATTCTGTTAGGTGTATGACGAGTTCATAGAAGATTTTATTTTTTGTCAAAAGTTAGCGAAAATTGATTTTTATTGTTTTTTTTTCACAAAGTGTCATTTTTCACTAACTTGTGACAAAAAATAAAATCTTCTATGAACTCACCATACTCCTAACGGAATACCTTGGGGTGTCTTCTTTCTAAAATGGGGTCATTTGTGGGGTTCCTATACTGCCCTGGCATTTTAGGGGCCCTAAACCGTGAGGAGTAGTCTGGAAATCAAATTCCGCAAAATGACCTGTGAAATCCTAAAGGTACTCATTGGACTTTGGGCCCTTTAGCGCAGTTAGGGTGCAAAAAAGTGCCACACATGTGGTATTGCCGTACTCGGGAGAAGTAGTACAATGTGTTTTGGGGTGTATTTTTACACATACCCATGCTGGGTGGGAGAAATACCTCTGTAAATGACAATCTTTTGATTTTTTACCACACAATTGTCCATTTACAGAGGTATTTCTCCCACCCAGCATGGGTATGTGTAAAAATACACCCCAAAACACATTGTACTACTTCTCCCGAGTACGGCGATACCACATGTGTGGCACTTTTTTGCACCCTAACTGCGCTAAAGGGCCCAAAGTCCAATGAGTACCTTTAGGATTTCACAGGTCATTTTGCGGAATTTGATTTCCAGACTACTCCTCACGGTTTAGGGCCCCTAAAATGCCAGGGCAGTATAGGAACCCCACAAATGACCCCATTTTAGAAAGAAGACACCCCAAGGTATTCCGTTAGGAGTATGGTGAGTTCATAGAAGATTTTATTTTTTGTCACAAGTTAGTGGAAAATGACACTTTGTGAAAAAAACTATAAAAATCAATTTTCCGCTAACTTTTGACAAAAAATAAAATCTTCTATGAACTCACCATACTCCTAACGGAATACCTTGGGGTGTCTTCTTTCTAAAATGGGGTCATTTGTGGGGTTCCTATACTGCCCTGGCATTTTAGGGGCCCTAAACCGTGAGGAGTAGTCTGGAAATCAAATTCCGCAAAATGACCTGTGAAATCCTAAAGGTACTCATTGGACTTTGGGCCCTTTAGCGCAGTTAGGGTGCAAAAAAGTGCCACACATGTGGTATCGCCGTACTCGGGAGAAGTAGTACAATGTGTTTTGGGGTGTATTTTTACACATACCCATGCTGGGTGGGAGAAATAACTCTGTAAATGGACAATTGTGTGTAAAAAAAATTAAAAAATTGTCATTTACAGAGATATTTCTCCCACCCAGCATGGGTATGTGTAAAAATACACCCCAAAACACATTATACTACTTCTCCTGAGTACGGCAATACCACATGTGTGGCACTTTTTTGCAGCCTAACTGCGCTAAGGGGTCCAAAGTCCAATGAGCACCTTTAGGCTTTACAGGGGTGCTTACAATTTAGCACCCCCCAAAATGTCAGGACAGTAAACACACCCCACAAATGACCCCATTTTGGAAAGTAGACCCTTCAAGGTATTCAGAGAGGGGCATGGTGAGTCCGTGGCAGATTTCATTTTTTTTTGTCGCAAGTTAGAAGAAATGGAAACTTTTTTTTTTTTTTTTTTTGGTCACAAAGTGTCATTTTCCGCTTACTTGTGACAAAAAATAATATCTTCTATGAACTCACTATGCCTCTCAGTGAATACTTTGGGATGTCTTCTTTCCAAAATGGGGTCATTTGGGGGGTATTTATACTATCCTGGAATTCTAGCCTCTCATGAAACATGACAGGTGGTCAGAAAAGGCAGAGATGTTGGAAAATGGGAAAATTCACTTTTTGCACCATAGTTTGTAAACGCTATAACTTTTACCCAAACCAATAAATATAGGCTGAATGGGGTTTTTTTTATCAAAAACATGTTTGTCCACATTTTTCGCGCTGCATGTATACAGAAATTTTACTTTATTTGAAAAATGTCAGCACAGAAAGTTAAAAAAATCATTTTTTTGCCAAAATTCATGTCTTTTTTGATGAATATAATAAAAAGTAAAAATCGCAGCAGCAATCAAATCACACCAAAAGAAAGCTTTATTAGTGAGAAGAAAAGGAGCCAAAATTCATTTAGGTGGTAGGTTGTATGAGCGAGCAATAAACCGTGAAAGCTGCAGTGGTCTGAATGGAAAAAAAGTGGCCGGTCCTTAAGGGGGGTAAAGCCCTAGGTCCTCAAGTGGTTAAGTTCTTTATATAAGAATAGAACTTCATAAATCATCTTTTAAGGATAAAGCTATATTGTGTGTACTATACACTGTTCAATCTCGAGACAACAATTATCGATGAAGGATAAAAGGATAGGATAAAAGCTACAGCAGAATATTTGCTATATTGAAATGGACTGGTTTAACTAAAGGAACTTTGAAAATGTATTTTTGGATGAAAATGTACTTGTTGGATGAATTGACAACAACTGGAGAGATGTATATTCCTGTATATAAATGCTTTATCTATTTTTCTTAACAAGATAATTTTATAAAATTCAACAGCTGAGTGTTGCGTTTTTCTTTCAGAGGTAAAACTGTTAACCTATAAATATTCTGTTTATAGTGAGCACGCACCCACTTCTGTATAATTTTGGTTATGATGCTTTAAAGGCTGGTCCTTTACTGAGTTGGTAATCATTTTAAGCAGATATCGATTAGATATTTGACAGGAGGAGGTGAGTGATAGAAGTTTTTTGGAGACAGTGTTATTGGTGTCAATAGGAATGTTAAAATCACCCATGATGATGGTAGGGATGTCAGAGGATAGGAACTGGAGAAGCCAGGCAGAGAAATGATCTAAGAAAACAGAAGCAGGGCCTGGAGGGCGGTAAATCACTGCAATTTGGAGGTTCAAGGTGATAAGAAATTACAACTGCAAAACAATTTCCTAGCAGAAAATAGAAGAGATAAAAGGGTCAATAGTTCATAGATTTTAGCTCTGGCATACTTTAATGAATGTGTCATTGAGCAAAAACAATAAAACAGTAAAAACTTCAAAAGTAGATTTAAATATAAAATAAAACTGTGGAATAACTGTGGAATATCTTAAAAAGCCATTTTTAGGAGAAGGACAGACACAGACAGACACAAAACATTTATATTGCGCTTTTCTACTGGCGGACTCAAAGCGCCAAAGCTGCAGCCACTGGGGCACGCTCTATAGGCAGTAGCAGGTCTTGCCCAAGGACTCCTACTGAATAGGTGCTGGCTTTCTGAACAGGTAGAGCTGAGATTTGAACCCTGGTCTCCTGCGTCCGAGGCAGAGCCCTTAACCATTACACCACCCATAGGATAGATACATTTATTTCATTAGTTTATTTTCATCTCGGGTGTCCTTTAACATGGGGATACTCTGGATGTGGAAGCCAGAAATCCAGCCTTTGCAGGAAAGATTCTCATTCATCATTTCAATGGGCCAACAGGAAATCTCAGCAGAGAATACAAAAATGCTTTTGCCATGGCCATAGCATTGAAATGCAGCAAAAAAGGAAGCCCTGACATATAGCATGTTTGAATTTACCTCTGGGGTTTTCTGATTGCTCCACTGACCAACCAACCAACCTGACTAAGGGCCTATACACACTGCTGCTCTTGCGCTGCGTTTTTAAAATTGCATGCCATTTTTAAATCGCAAAGCCTTCATGAAAATAAAAAATCACATTGCACCAGTGTGTACAGGTCTTCACGATTTTCATGAGTGTGTACAGGCCCTTACCAATGAGTGCTTCTCAGAAAGCATTGTACTTGGTCTAAATGGACCAATGAGAAGCCTTATCAAGAAATTTTAAGATGCTTATATATCGTGATCAATGTAATCAATGTAATAGTATTGTCACATTGTGGATGGGTTAATAAGGGAGACTTCCAGCTTCCACAAGAAATGACTCCACCTTTTCTGATAAATAGGGATCAGGAAGAAAAAAATTCTAGTTTAGTCTGGCAGCGTATTGACCCAAATCTTGCTTAGCGAGACTCGAGTCTCCTAAAATCAGTGGCGTAGCTAATGAGTCGTGGGCCCCGATGCAAGTTTTACAATTGGGCCCCCCAAGCACTCTATACATAGCAATTGATACGGCACACCAAAACCTGTCAATGGCAACTACAGTGTCAGAGGTGCAAGAAGGGGATGGGGAACAGTCTGTTAATAATTATCACTATTCAAACAAACAACAAACAAACACATAACATTTATATTGCGCTTTTCTCCTGGCGGACTCAAAGCGCCAGAGCTGCAGCCACTAGGACGCGCTCTATAGGCAGAAGCAGTGTTAGGGAGTCTTGCCCAAGGTCTCCTACTGAATAGGTGCTGGCTTACTGAACAGGCAGAGCCGAGATTCGAACCCAGGTCTCCTGTGTCAGAGGCAGAGCCCTTAACCATTACACTATCCAGCCAATATCTATAGAAGTGATTATTATGAGCACAGGACCAATAGAGAGCTAATACTGTAGTTAAGGGGGGGGCCCTTCGGGGCCCCTCTTGCCCAAGGGCCCCAATGCGGTCACAACCTCTGCAACCCCTATTGCTACGCCCCTGCCTAAAATCGTCAAGTTAACCGTGTGGACTGGCCACATTAGGCAAGAACAAGTATGTACAAGGTTTTTCTATGTAAATTATTGTAAACTATAACTTATCAATGTTAGCATGCACTTTTGATTGATTTTAGCACTTAAAGTACACCTGAGACGAAGAGAGTGGAAAAAATATACATACCTATGGCTTCCTCCAGCCCCCTCCAGGCATTTCACTCTCTTGCCATCCTCCTCCGCCTCCTGAATCTTCTGCAATTAGCCTTGGAAAGTCCTTGGTCTTGGGTGTATTTCACATGCACGTGCACCCCCATCACGCTCTGATCCCCAGGAGTGTTCTGAGCCTGCGCACTACTACTGCACAGGCTCAGAACGCTCCTGGCCATGGGAGTGCAATGGGGGAGCACATGCGGCTGGACTGAGCCTGCGCCGACTGGCCCCGACTGGAGGACTTTTTAGGGCCAGTTGCAGAAGATCCAGGAGGTGTAGGAGGACAGGTGGTGGTGGTGGTGCTGGGGAAGGGGGGGGGGGGGGGGGTTAGGGGCCCAGAGACGCCTCTTGGTGCCCATTAACCAACCTTGTAACTAGTTAGTTTGGTTGAAAAAAGACATGTAGTGAACCTGAATAAACCATTCACCAGACATGAAGGATTTTAAACAAGTGTACACTTTATTTAGAATGTCTCTAATGGAAGACTGGGCAGATCAACGCTTATTAAAACTGTACCATAATCCAACAGCACAGCAACGTGTCACTTGATTATTATTCCTGAATACGGTATCAAACTATTACTGAACTGTTACTGTAACTAACTATTGTAACAGTAACCATATTTACTGCTCTGAGTTCAAGGCAGCTAATCTGTTTTATTTCCTAAATGTGGCAAAGATTTTTATTAATGAATACAGACCTTTCTCCAAAAATCCAAGATTAATTTCTGCAATATGTTCAGTACAGATTTGTTCTGCCAGCATGTTCCACCTTGGATTATTTCTTGTATTGATTACAGTATAAATCACAAGGACTACTCTGTTTTTCATCCTGAAAATAATCAAGAGATCGTAGGGTCAGGAAGCAATCATCAATATGGAGATTCTGAGAAGACATACTGTCTCACGTTTTCAAAGGAGATAAAACTGTGCACATCCAAAGATATTTATTCATTATGCTTTTAGAACAGTCCTGACAAATAGGGCCATCATGTAACGGATAAAGGAAGTTATGTTAAAAATTTCACAAATTTTTGCTCAACGGGGCCCAGACTTATCCAAAAAAAGTCTCATTACACGTTGTCTCTTCTGGCCAGGAAAAATGGGTGCAGGTTTAAGCCACTATAAGTGAAAACAATAAATATCGTTGTTAATTGATTGCAGAGTGAAAATAATTAATACTAACAGTGGTAATGATGATAGTAAAAATTGGAAAATGTTACCGATATTTTATTACAGCTTAATGTAACCCTACTTCCACACAGAACCGTCCCCCCTCCGATGCCTAACCCTTAAACCCTCGTTCCGGACACCTAACCCTAAACCTGCCCTTCTTGAAGCCTGACCCTAAAACCACCCCTTCCAGACAACCTAACCTTAGAACCCCCCTTCCTAACCTTACATTTTTAAAATGATGAATTTCAAAAAGATAATTTTCAAAAAAGAATAATTTGTAAATGCAAAATAACATTTTTTAAAAACTATAAAGTAATTAAAAAAAAAAATTATCAGGCACCCAAATTTCTGCTTTGGGTGTCAAACAGCCGAAAATTGCATTAGCGCCTATGGGGTGCCCAAATCATCCACTAGCTGCAGGGCGACCACATTTTCTGCTTCCAAATACACTGCCTGTAGTATACCTTAGTGTACAGCAATATTATGGTAAAAGACAAGGGGTATGGTGACCAGTGGTGCTCAGCAGAGCTCGAATATTCGAGTAGCTCGAATATTCGAGCTCTTTTTCAGCTATTCGAGCTCGGTATTCGAGCTCCGAATAGCTGCAGCTATTCGAATGGGCTATTCAAGTAAACGCGAATAGCCCATTCACTATTCGAGCTATTAGAGCAAACGGCGCTATTCGAGCTCGAATACCGAGCTCGAATAGCGTCATAGCCCAGATTGATGTCCTTAGAGCCAATCAGAGGGCTCCCAGGCCCTCTGACGGCAGCCAATCACAGAGGGGGACCCTGGCCAGCCCATACCCTATAAATAGCGGCCGCCATGTTCCGTTTCTCCGTCCTTACCTGAGACTTGCATAGAGAGAGAGTTGCTCCTTTGTGCTTTGGCTTAGCAAGAGCTCTATTGTGGTCATTTACCTAGCGTTTTTGCTCACATACACCTCCTATACACACCTATATTGTTGTTAGTTAGATAGACATTGTATTTTAGTTAGTAGCTTTTGTGTTACATAGAGACAGGCCAGCTGCTGCTGCAGGCTTACAGCTTTAGGCCTCAGGGCCTGCCTGTGTGGGCAGCTGTCCTCCTGTCCTCTGTTAGTTTATTTCTCATTAGTATTAGACAGTATTAGACAGTATTAGATAGTATTAGACAGTATTTCTGCTGTCCTTTACTACTTAGTGATTGTATTTTGTATTGTAGTTATATACTGTAACTGTACTAGGACACTCACTGACTGTCACTGTTCATAGGCTAGCTCCTGCGTGTGCTTGCACTCACTGTCTGTGTACACACACTCTATTTCCTTCTGAATAGTTATATACTGTAACTGTACTAGGACACTCACTGACTGTCACTGTTCATAGGCTAGCTCCTGCGTGTGCTTGCACTCACTGTCTGTGTACACACACTCTATTTCCTTCTGAATAGTTATATACTGTAACTGTACTAGGACACTCACTGTCACTGTTCATAGGCTACTAGCTCCTGCGTGTGTGTGTGCACTCACTGTCTGTGTACTGTACACACACTCTATTTCCTTCTGAATAGTTATATACTGTAACTGTACTAGGACACTCACTGACTGTCACTGTTCATAGGCTAGCTCCTGCGTGTGCTTGCACTCACTGTCTGTGTACACACACTCTATTTCCTTCTGAATAGTTATATACTGTAACTGTACTAGGACACTCACTGTCACTGTTCATAGGCTACTAGCTCCTGCGTGTGTGTGTGTGCACTCACTGTCTGTGTACTGTACACACACTCTATTTCCTTCTGAATAGTTATATACTGTAACTGTACTAGGATACTCACTGACTGTCACTGTTCATAGGCTAGCTCCTGCGTGTGCTTGCACTCACTGTCTGTGTACACACACTCTATTTCCTTCTGAATAGTTATATACTGTAACTGTACTAGGACACTCACTGTCACTGTTCATAGGCTACTAGCTCCTGCGTGTGTGTGTGTGCACTCACTGTCTGTGTACTGTACACACACTCTATTTCCTTCTGAATAGTTATATACTGTAACTGTACTAGGACACTCACTGACTGTCACTGTTCATAGGCTAGCTCCTGCGTGTGCTTGCACTCACTGTCTGTGTACACACACTCTATTTCCTTCTGAATAGTTATATACTGTAACTGTACTAGGACACTCACTGTCACTGTTCACAGGCTACTAGCTCCTGCGTGTGTGTGTGTGCACTCACTGTCTGTGTACTGTACACACACTCTATTTCCTTCTGAATAGTTATATACTGTAACTGTACTAGGACACTCACTGTCACTGTTCATAGGCTACTAGCTCCTGCGTGTGTGTGTGCACTCACTGTCTGTGTACTGTACACACACTCTATTTCCTTCTGATTACTGATTGATTATTGTAAATTCTACTTCCTGACAGTTACTACTTACTTACTGTAGTAGGGACACTCACTCAGTCACTGTTCATAGGCTAGCTCCTGCACGTGTGTGCACATGCGTGCACTCACTGTCTGTAGTGTACACACACTCTATTTCCTTGTGATTACTACTGATTATTGTAACTTCTAGTTGTACTTCCTGACTGTTACTACTTACTTACTGTACTAGGGACACTCACTCACTCTCTGTTCATAGGCCAGCTCCTGCGCGTGTTTGCGCGTGCGTGCACTTACTGTCTGTAGTGTACACACACTCTATTTCCTTGTGATTACTACTGATTATTGTAACTGCTAGTTGTACTTCCTGACTGTTACTACTTACTTACTGTACTAGGGAGTCGGGACACTCACTCAGTCACCTCACCCACCAACCCACTCCATTAAAGTACCCCACTTTTCACCCGCCCTTTTCAAAAACTTTTGTGTTTTCGCCCAAAACATCGAAGATGTCTGGAAGTGGCAGCCAGCGCGGTTTGGGCAAGGGGAAGGGCAGCAAGGGAATCAGGAGGAGAGGGAGCAGCATTGTGGCAAGCCGCGGGCGCGGCCGCGCCACCATGCACAGTTCCGCAGCAGCAGCAGCAGTGTCAGTGGCTAACATTCCTCCCATAGCCACTGGCCGTGGACGCCTTGGGCGCCGCCCAGCAGGAGCATCTGCAACTCACGCTGCAGAGACACAGCAGCAGCAGCAGCAGCAGCGTGTAGCACCTGCTCCGATTTTCCTCCAGCCGGGTCGGAAACGTCCCATTGAGGAAAAGGATGCAGACACTGTGGTGCAACTGATGACGGAGGATGAGCAGCCCGCCATCAGCTCTGCATCCGAGGCCTCCACCATCACCACCACCCCTGTTCGCAGCAGCCGCCCAGCAGGGCCTGGGGAGGAGGCCAGTTCACCGTCAGTCGCCGACCTGTCACTCAGCACTCTTTTGACCCCAGGCATGATGCGTCAATTGTCTGCTGTTGTTGGCGATTTGGAGGAGGAGATGCTGATGGGCACTTTGGGGGATGAGGGATTGGACAGCAAGACTGTGGCGACAGTCAAGCAGCCCATCCATGCATCAGGAGAGGAGTTTGGGGGATCATCATCCCAGCAGGACATGTTTCAGGAGGGGGAGGCTGATGATGACACGGTGACAGACAGAGACTGGGTGCCACCACCTCCAGGGGATGTCGTCCTCAGCAGCTCTGAGGAGGAGGAGGAGGATGCGCTTGTGGGCCTTGCAAGGAGGCGCATCATTGCAAGCATTGGCAGCAGTAGGCAGGTCCCACAGCCTGCTGGTGTCTCAGGCTCAGCAGCAGCAGCAGCAGCAGCATCTGGCAGTACCACCACCAGCCGCACCCAAGCCCCCCCCCCCCAACCACCACAGGGAGACAGGCAGCAGCGGTTCCATGCCGTAGGGGGTCGTTTTTGTCACCAATCTGGCGTTTTTTCACCATGCCCACAGTGTACAGCAAGTACGCCACTTGCAACCACTGTCAGCGGAAGTTGAGCAGAGGTGCAGACCCCTTAAAGTTCAGCACCAGCTCGCTTATCAACCACCTTGCTGCGAAACATTTCCACCAGCATGAGGAGTTCCAGAGGCTGAAGGCATCTGGTGCTGGCAGTGGCACCACACCCATCACTGCACAGCCTTCAGCAGCAGCAGCAGCAGCAACAGCAGCCTCCTGCTCCTCCAGCAGCACCAGCAGGAGTGCGGAAACGCACTGCTCCTCCCCCCTCTGCAACTCCTGCCGCCGACACTGAGGCCTGTTCTGGCAGCCAGTCCTCAGTGGCCTCCTCTGCTGTGTCTGCTGATTCCCGTGCCAGCAAAAGGCCACGCCAGAGCCTTTTGAGCGAGTCCTTCCAGGGGGTGGTTAGGGCTCTGCCTCCCAGCAGCCGTCACGTGCGGCAGCTGAACGGCTTGCTGGCACGGGCCATGTGCTCCCAACTCCTGCCGTACACGCTTGTGCAGGAGGGGAGCGACATGCGTGCGCTGCTTGCTTGCGCAGCCCCAGACTGGCAGCTCCCCAGCAGAAACTTCTTTGCCCGCAAGGCCATTCCTGCACTGCACCGCTTTGTGATGGCCAATGTGGAGCGAGGGCTGGAGCACGCGGTTGGTGAAAGGGTCCACGTCACCATGGACTCCTGGAGCAGCCGCTTCGGGACAGGCCGCTACCTGTCTTTCACTGTCCACTGGGTCAGCTTGGTGGAAGGGGGTGAGGATGGGAGAGCAGCAGCGGGCACAGCAGCAGCAACACAGTGGGTGGTGCCCCCCCGCAGGGTCAGGGGAACTGCAGCAGGTTCCTCCGATCCTCTGCCATCCTCCGGCACACCTGGCCAAACCCCCCGCCTCAGCAGCAGCGTGAAGGCCCGCCACTGCCAAGCGCTGCTGCACTTGGTCAGCCTTGGGAAGACCAAGCTGACGGCAACCCATGTGTTGGCCAAACTCCAGGAGCAGGAGAGGATTTGGCTGACCCCCAGAGGCCTCAGAGTCGGAGAGGTGGTGGCCGACAATGGGGCCAATCTGGTTGCCGCAATAGACAGGGGAAACCTGACCCACATCCCCTGTCTTGCCCACGTGCTGAACCTGGTGGTGCAAAAGTTCTTGCGCACCTACCAGGGGATGGGCGAACTGCTGGAAACGGCAAGGAACGTTGTGCGTCACTTCCGGCGCTCGGCTGCAGCCTGTGCGAGCCTGGAAGACGTGCAAAAGGAGCTGGAGCTGCCACGCCATCGGCTGATCCTTGACGTTCCGACTCGCTGGAACTCCACCCTGGCGATGTTGGAGCGTCTGGTTGAACAGAAGCACGCTGTCAACCAGTACCTTGCCCTGGCCACGGTTTCCGCCGCTCGGAGAAGGGACAAGACCAGCAACATCCCGTCCATCGTCCCCGATGATGACTGGAGGCACATGCAGCAGGTGTGCTTAGTGCTGGCTCCCTTTCTGCAGGCCACTAACATGGTGAGCAGGGACCATGCTATGGTCTGCGAGTGGGTGCCCCTGGTTTGTCTGCTGAACAGGGCCCTCGATGCTTTGCTGGAACAGGGAGCGGCAGCCTTGGACCAGCAGGAGCGGCAAGCAGCTGCACAGTCCACCTCTGAGGGGGAGGAGGAGGAGGACTTGGTGGAGGTCCCTGACCTTGCTGCTGATGAGGGGGATCAGCACAGCGCAGCTGAGTTGGTGCGGGGGTGGAGAGAGGATGAGGCGGCAGAGGAGGAAGATGAGGAGGACAGCACTGCCGTCGATGTGCCAGCACACGTGGCCCGCCTCTTCCCAATGGCAGCGCACATGCTGGCGTGCCTGCGCAAGGACCCCAGGGTGATCCAGATGAAGCAGAGGGAGGACATCTGGATCAGCATGATGTTGGACCCACGCCTCAAGGGGAAGTTGAGCCAGTTCCTGCCGCCTGCAGGAGGAGACCCAGCGCAACAAATAAGGAGCTTGCAGCAGGCCCTTGTTGAGCGCTTGGAGGAAGCCTTCCCCCAGCCTTCCACCCCCACTGTCCAGCAGCCAGCACAGAGGCAGCAGCAGGTGCCTGCATCCAGCAGCAAGCGCCCCACAGACCTGCTGTCTCTCAGCCACAAGCTCTACAGGACTGTAGAGGCTCCGGCAGCAGTGACTAGAGAGGAGGTGCATGATGCAGCAGCATCCTCCTCCGGTCACAGCCAGCGCCTGACCCGCATGGTGGCTGACTACATGGGGTCCTACAGCGGGCTTGACAGCGATGCCCCTGTTGATCCCATGGAGTATTGGGTCAAGCGCCTGGAGATCTGGAGCGAGCTGGCGCAGTACGCCCTGGAAGTGCTGTCCTGCCCCCCTTCCAGCGTGCTGTCCGAGCGCTGCTTCAGTGCAGCTGGTGGCGTGGTCACCGAGAAACGCTCACGTCTGTCTCACAAGTCTGTGGACAGACTGACGTTTCTCAAGATGAACCAGGCGTGGGTGGAAGGCGAGTTCCTGGCCCCTGTTGTCGGCGAGAGGGGGACATGAACTGGCTAAGAACCATCGTTAATGTGCCTTCCCACCCTTAACCACCTCCTGGCTCCTGCTCACTAAGCCAGCCTGGTTCAGTTTGACTATTACGTCGCCTGCAGCCACACATTTTACACCTACAGTGGGCTGCTGTGTACTGCCCTTCTGCTGTCTGTCTGTGTTTCCCACTGCCAGGGTACACAGAATTACATTCTGCTGCCACTCTGCCACCAGCTATTACGTCAAACAATAGCTATATATCTGTGTAATTGGTTGTACAAACAAAACCAACAAACCATTAAAAAAAAAAAAAAGGTTTAATTTTTCTGAGGTGCCCGGGTTGAAAACTGTGTTGTCCCAGTTGTGTATTGGACACGATGTGGGCTGCACGACCGCTGTCTGGGACCTCCTGCCTGCTGTGTTTATTTACAGCCCTGTTATCACCGCTAGGTACCAGGGCTATTATGTCACGCTGCCTGCCTGCTGCCACACTCACACTACTCCTCCATTCCTCCTGCTGCTGCTGTCTGTCTGTGTTTCCCACTGCCAGGGTACACAGAATTACCTTCTGCTGCCACACTGCCACCAGCTATTACGTCAAACAATAGCTGCTCACATTACTCCTCCATTCCTCCTGCTGCTGCTGCTGTCGGTCTGTGTTTCCCACTCCCAGGGTACACAGAATTACATTCTGCTGCCACTCTGCCACCAGCTATTACGTCAAACAATAGCTATATATCTGTGTAATTGGTTGTACAAACAAAACCAACAAACCATTAAAAAAAAAAAAAGGTTTAATTTTTCTGAGATGCCCGGGTTGAAAACTGTGTTGTCCCAGTTGTGTATTGGACATGATGTGGGCTGCACGACCGCTGTCTGGGACCTCCTGTTGTGTTTATTTACAGCCCTGGTATCACCGCTAGGTACCAGGGCTATTATGTCACGCTGCCTGCCTGCTGCCACACTCACACTACTCCTCCATTCCTCCTGCTGCTGCTGTCTGTCTGTGTTTCCCACTGCCAGGGTACACAGAATTACCTTCTGCTGCCACACTGCCACCAGCTATTACGTCAAACAATAGCTGCTCACATTACTCCTCCATTCCTCCTGCTGCTGCTGCTGTCGGTCTGTGTTTCCCACTGCCAGGGTACACAGAATTACATTCTGCTGCCACTCTGCCACCAGCTATTACGTCAAACAATAGCTATATATCTGTGTAATTGGTTGTACAAACAAAACCAACAAACCATTAAAAAAAAAAAAAAGGTTTAATTTTTCTGAGGTGCCCGGGTTGAAAACTGTGTTGTCCCAGTTGTGTATTGGACACGATGTGGGCTGCACGACCGCTGTCTGGGACCTCCTGTTGTGTTTATTTACAGCCCTGGTATCACCGCTAGGTACCAGGGCTATTATGTCACGCTGCCTGCCTGCTGCCACACTCACACTACTCCTCCATTCCTCCTGCTGCTGCTGTCTGTCTGTGTTTCCCACTGCCAGGGTACACACTACACAGAATTACCTTCTGCTGCCACACTGCCACCAGCTATTACGTCAAACAATAGCTGCTCACATTACTCCTCCATTCCTCCTGCTACTGCTGCTGTCGGTCTGTGTTTCCCACTGCCAGGGTACACAGAATTACATTCTGCTGCCACTCTGCCACCAGCTATTACGTCAAACAATAGCTATATATCTGTGTAATTGGCTGTACAAACAAAACCAACAAACCATTAAAAAAAAAAAAAAAGGTTTAATTTTTCTGAGGTGCCCGGGTTGAAAACTGTGTTGTCCCAGTTGTGTATTGGACACGATGTGGGCTGCACGACCGCTGTCTGGGACCTCCTGTTGTGTTTATTTACAGCCCTGGTATCACCGCTAGGTACCAGGGCTATTATGTCATGCTGCCTGCCTGCTGCCACACTCACACTACTCCTCCATTCCTCCTGCTGCTGCTGTCTGTCTGTGTTTCCCACTGCCAGGGTACACAGAATTACCTTCTGCTGCCACACTGCCACCAGCTATTACGTCAAACAATAGCTGCTCACATTACTCCTCCATTCCTCCTGCTGCTGCTGCTGTCGGTCTGTGTTTCCCACTGCCAGGGTACACAGAATTACATTCTGCTGCCACTCTGCCACCAGCTATTACGTCAAACAATAGCTATATATCTGTGTAATTGGTTGTACAAACAAAACCAAAAAAACATTAAAAAAAAAAAAAGGTTTAATTTTTCTGAGGTGCCCGGGTTGAAAACTGTGTTGTCCCAGTTGTGTATTGGACACGATGTGGGCTGCACGACCGCTGTCTGGGACCTCCTGTTGTGTTTATTTACAGCCCTGGTATCACCGCTAGGTACCAGGGCTATTATGTCACGCTGCCTGCCTGCTGCCACACTCACACTACTCCTCCATTCCTCCTGCTGCTGCTGTCTGTCTGTGTTTCCCACTGCCAGGGTACACAGAATTACCTTCTGCTGCCACACTGCCACCAGCTATTACGTCAAACAATAGCTGCTCACATTACTCCTCCATTCCTCCTGCTGCTGCTGCTGTGGGTCTGTGTTTCCCACTGCCAGGGTACACAGAATTACATTCTGCTGCCACTCTGCCACCAGCTATTACGTCAAACAATAGCTATATATCTGTGTAATTGGTTGTACAAACAAAACCAAAAAACCATTAAAAAAAAAAAAAAGGTTTAATTTTTCTGAGGTGCCCGGGTTGAAAACTGTGTTGTCCCAGTTGTGTATTGGACACGATGTGGGCTGCACGACCGCTGTCTGGGACCTCCTGTTGTGTTTATTTACAGCCCTGGTATCACCGCTAGGTACCAGGGCTATTATGTCACGCTGCCTGCCTGCTGCCACACTCACACTACTCCTCCATTCCTCCTGCTGCTGCTGTCTGTCTGTGTTTCCCACTGCCAGGGTACACACTACACAGAATTACCTTCTGCTGCCACACTACCACCAGCTATTACGTCAAACAATAGCTGCTCACATTACTCCTCCATTCCTCCTGCTGCTGCTGCTGTCGGTCTGTGTTTCCCACTGCCAGGGTACACAGAATTACATTCTGCTGCCACTCTGCCACCAGCTATTACGTCAAACAATAGCTATATATCTGTGTAATTGGTTGTACAAACAAAACCAACAAACCATTAAAAAAAAAAAAAAGGTTTAATTTTTCTGAGGTGCCCGGGTTGAAAACTGTGTTGTCCCAGTTGTGTATTGGACACGATGTGGGCTGCACGACCGCTGTCTGGGACCTCCTGTTGTGTTTATTTACAGCCCTGGTATCACCGCTAGGTACCAGGGCTATTATGTCACGCTGCCTGCCTGCTGCCACACTCACACTACTCCTCCATTCCTCCTGCTGCTGCTGTCTGTCTGTGTTTCCCACTGCCAGGGTACACAGAATTACCTTCTGCTGCCACACTGCCACCAGCTATTACGTCAAACAATAGCTGCTCACATTACTCCTCCATTCCTCCTGCTGCTGCTGCTGTCGGTCTGTGTTTCCCACTGCCAGGGTACACAGAATTACATTCTGCTGCCACTCTGCCACCAGCGATTACGTCAAACAATAGCTATATATCTGTGTAATTGGTTGTACAAACAAAACCAAAAAACCATAAAAAAAAAAAAAAAAGGTTTAATTTTTCTGAGGTGCCCGGGTTGAAAACTGTGTTGTTCCAGTTGTGTATTGGACACGATGTGGGCTGCACGACCGCTGTCTGGGACCTCCTGCCTGCTGTGTTTATTTACAGCCCTGGTATCACCGCTAGGTACCAGGGCTATTATGTCACGCTGCCTGCCTCATTGACTGCCTGCTGCCACACACTCATCCTCCTCCTCCTGCTGCTGAATTTACCTCCTGCTGTCTGTGTGTTTCCACTGCCAGGGAGCACATACAATGGCGCTTCCAACATGCGTGCGCCACCAGCTATTTGTTACGCTCAAAAATAGCTGCATTTCTTTAAAAAAAAAATTGAAAAGAGAAATAAGTGAAGAAGAAGACGATATAGAAGAAGATGAAGAAGATGAAGAAGAAGAAAATGAAGAAGAAGAAGATGAAGAAGAAGAAGAAGAAGAAGAAGAAGAAGAAGAAGAAGAAGAAGGAGAAGAAGAAGAAGATGAAGAAGAAGAAAATGAAGAAGAAGATGAAGAAGATGATGAAGAAGATGAAGAAGAAGAAGATGAAGAAGAAGAAGAAGGAGAAGAAGAAGAAGATGAAGAAGAAGAAGAAGAAGAAGATGAAGAAGATGAAGAAGAAGATGATGAAGAAGAAGAAGATGAAGAAGATGAAGAAGAAGATGAAGAAGAAGAAGATGAAGAAGAAGAAGATGAAGAAGATGAAGAAGAAGAAGATGAAGAAGAAGATTATGATGAAGAAGATGAAGAAGATGATGATGAAGAAGATGAAGAAGATGATGATGAAGAAGATGAAGAAGAAGAAGATGAAGAAGATGAAGAAGAAGATTATGATGAAGAAGATGAAGAAGATGATGATGAAGAAGATGAAGAAGATGATGATGAAGAAGATGAAGAAGAAGAAGATGAAGAAGAAGAAGAAGAAGAAGACAATATAGAAGAAGAAGAAGATATAGAAGAAGATATAGAAGAAGAAGATATAGAAGAAGAAGAAGATAGAAGATAAAGAAGAAGAAGAAGAAGAAGAAGAAGAAGTATATACAGTACTGAACAAAATTCTGGACACAACTTCTCTTTTCACCTTTTTTTTTTTAAAGGAACATCCCCACATAATCACTTGCTGTTGTTACTTGGAAAAAAAGATGTTTCTTGCATCATTCACCCTCAAAACAAGTGTTGGAAGCTATTTAAGGCCAATTCGAATAGTCAGCTCGAATAATGAGCTCGAATACCGACTCGAATAGTGAGCTCGAAGTCCGAGGTCGAATCGAATAGTAAAAATTATTCGACTCGAATATTCGACTGACCTCGAATAATTTACTATTCGAATTCGACCAAACTTGAATTTTAAAAAGGGGTATTTGAGCACCACTGATGGTGACATTTTATTCTACAAGGACATAGGGAAGGAAGCCAGATGGGTAATGTTAAAATATAGGGACTTAACATTGACAGTAATTTCACTTTTATTGCGAAACACTCAATGTGTTCAGTTTGACCCTCTGTAATGCAAGGATTAATGGGGAGCTTTTTTCACTTTGATTACTATGCTTTTTACATAAATACTAGCTTAAGACCCAGCATTGTTCATATATATATTGAGTTGCTGTTGTCTCTGCCCACTTTTTCTAACCTTGACACTTAATCACTCAATGACCAAGTTTATAAGCTTTGGGGACCTTCGCATCAATAATGTGAGAAAGGAAGCAGTTTATGGGCTATATTCTATTGATAAATTCGCCAGTGCTAAGCACTGGGGAGTTCTTAACTGAGGCGATGGGGGCATCGCCTAATCTTATAAAACTTTAGACCCCCCCAGGTGGAAAAGAACTCGCTTGGGCGATATAATCATTATCCAATTACCCTTATCATGCCTCCGGGAAGCGATACTTCCCGGCAGACATGAGCGTTAGCAGGTCTAAACCGGCTAACGCACATCGCCGCCGCAGCATCTGGGGGTCTCCTTTAATAAGGAGACCCCAGAGCTCCCTGTCGGGTCGCCGCATGCTGTAGAAGCCCCCCATGTAGCTGCACCGGCACCCCTGTTGGCATACATACCGCCGCAGATCACCCAACGCCTCTCGCCGCAAAATCCCTCGTGTAATTACAGTGTATCTGACACTGTAATTACTGTGCGCATAGAAGGAGCCTGGGCAAAGCATCTTTGAATCTGTAGCCCGGACTCCTCATTGGTCCGCTGTGTGAGCTATTTTATTGGTTCAGACAGCGGACCAATGGGGAGCCCCGGCTGCAGATTCAAAGATGCTTTGCCCGGGCTCCTTCTATGCGCACAGTAATTACAGTGTCAGATACACTGTAATTACACGACGGATTTTGCGGCGAGAGGCTTCGGGTGATCTGCGGCGGTATGTATGCCAACAGGGGTGCCGGTGCAGCTACATGGGGGCTTCTACAGTGTGCAGTGACCCGACGGGGAGCTCTGGGGGTCTCCCTATTAAAGGAGACCCCCAGATGCTGCGGCGGAAGATGTCGGCGATGTTCGGCGGGCGAGTGCGCATGTGTGGGGAGTGAGGCTGTGGTGCTGATGGACGGCACCACAGCGTAAACCTCACTCCCCATCGCTCGGTAATAGGGAGCATCGCTCAGGCTTTTGCCTGAGTAAGGCTCCTTAATGGTCGGCCATCGCGCGAAGGATATGGGCAATAGGATTTGCCGGTAATCCTCGTACGATGGCAAGGTGATAAGTAGCTCGCATCTGCAAGCTACTTATCACCTTGAATAGGATATGGCCCCATGAATCAAACAAATCTAATCTATTTTTGGCTCGACCACCTTTTCTGGATTTGAACCCCAGTTACCTAATGACCGACAGTAGCAGGTTTGAGGTCTCTGCCATTACCAGTGCAAGAATCGCAGCAATTTAAATATTCCCCTTGAAAATCAATAGGTGAATGATGATTGGCTGTTGTAGGTTCCACCCACTTTCCTGAGTATTAATCCCTGTCGCCCAGTGACCAACTGTGCCAAGCTTGAGAACCCTGTGATTAACAGTCTAAGAATGGCTGCAATTTGCATTTTCTCATGTAGAATGAATGGCTAAGTGTGTCTGTTTTATGTTCTGCCCACTTTCTTTGAGTTTTAATCCTCAGTCACCAAGTGACCAACTGTGCCAAGTTTGGGGACTTTTACATTTTCCCATTGATGTCAATGGGTAAATTCTGATTGGCTGTTTTGTGATTCTGCCCGGGTTGTTGGGAAGGGGAGGGGGGGGGGATGTGTAAGACTCCCAGAATGCACCGGCGTAACTACCGGGGAAGCGACCCCATCAGCTACAGGGGGGCCCAGTGCCCCTCCGGGGCCCGCCAGCCGTGTGCGGGGGGAGCGTTGCTGCCTGCCCGATTCTGGGACCCCCCAGCCAGGTTTTGAACTGGCCGCAGCGTCTATTTCATGCCAGTTCATTCCCCAAATCCCACAGCCCGCAGTCTCCCGAGAGGCAGAGCAGGGCTACAACAAGACGGCTAACTATTTGTGTCTCCAGTACAGGGCAGTGTTGCCAACTCATCTTGTCTTAACTGCATCTAAATAGCCACAAAACCTGTACAATTCATACGTGTCAGTAATTAAAGGGATGAGTTGACAAGACTGGTACAGGGCTTCAGGCGCCATCTCGCCATAGCCCTGCACCCTGCCTGTCAGCACGGGAGATTTGCTTCAGGAGGATCGTCGGGGGATCTGCGCACCAGAGGCCGGGAGAGGAGACTTCTGCCAGGTGAGTGAATTGTTTTTTTTCTTTTTTACAGGTGGATTTTATTCTGGTGACTGCTGCCCAGTGCACGATTTTCTGGTGACTGCTGCCCACATTGAGATGTTCTGGTGACTGCTGCCCACTATTTTCTGGTGACTGCTGCCCACATTACGATTTCTGGTGACTGCTGCCCACTATACGATTTTCTGGTGAACGTTGCCCACATTGCGATTTTCTGGTGACTGCTGCCCACTGTACGATTTTCTGGTGAACGCTGCCCACATTGCGATTTTCTGGTGACTGCTGCCCACATCGCGATTTTCTGGTAACTGCTGCCCACATTGCGATTTTCTGGTAACTGCTGCCCACTTTACGATTATTTTCTGGTCACTGCTGCCCACATTACGATTTTTCTGGTGAATGCTGCCCACATTGTGATTTTCTGGTGACTGCTGCCCACATTGCGATTATTTTATGGTGAAATGCTGCCCACTTTACGATTAATTTCTGGTGAAATGCTGCCCACTTTACAATTAATTTCTGGTGCATTACAATTATTTTATGGTGAAACGCTGCCCCATTACAGTTATTTTATAGTGAAATGCTGCCCCATTACGATTATTTGGCACCATCCAAATTTTTGCAGGGGGGCCCAGTGATTTGTAGTTACGCCCCTGCCAGAACATATCTACTCAGGTAGTAGGGGATCTGTATAACAAGTTTTGTCGAGGCACTTTGTAGTGATGGTGGCACATACACGCTCACGTCTTATTTTTATATGTATACTGGTAGATTAAAAATACCAAAATCACTCCTGGGGGCTTCTTACAGAAAATGGAAGACAAGAGGGTTAAATATAGTGATGAGCAATGGATAAATTCCGAATAGGTTTTATTCAAAATTCATCCAGGTAATTAGCACACCTGAGTGTGTGTGTGTGTGTGTGTGTGGGGGGGGGGGGTTAAACTTACCCCTTCTGCTTTAAACCATCCCACGGCACATCCCACGCTGCATTCCGATCCATGTCACGTGACTACCGCGCGACTTCCTTTTGGGTTGAAGGAGGAAGTGCTGCAGTCACGTGACCATAAATTGGAATGCAGCGTGGGACAGATTAAAGCACAAGACCCCCCCGATCAGGTGTGCTAATTACCTGGATGAATTCCGAATAAAACCTATTCAGAATTCATCTGTTGCTCATCACTAGTTAAAGGTTGCTGCGAGTCAAGGGATTAGTGCAAGTAATAAAAATGGGTAATGCAGCTTCTTGCTCTCTGTAGCTACGATAATTAAAGCTACTGTAGGTGGGAGTTTCTGGACAGTTCCTTATCAGTTGTACTCCTAACAGAGTACAGACAGCACTGTTGCTTTTAGTTTTAAAAATTCCATTCCGACTGCATTTTTAATACATTAGAGTCTCGGTTATTCTGCACCACTGTAGGTTGGTAAAGGTCCATCTGGGGGTTTGATGTATTAAGCGATAGCTCTGTTTGTGGGTTATAAAGTGAGGGCATTTATTTATTTATTTAAGTATTTATATAACGCCAACATATTACGCAGCGCTGTACAGAATATATAGTCTTGTCACTAACTGTCCCTCAGAGGGGCTCACAATCTAGTCCCTACCATAGTCATATGTAGTGCATGTATCATAGTCTAGGGCCAATTTTAGGGGGAAATCAATTAACTTATCTGTATGTTTTTGGGATGTGGGAGGAAATCAGAGTTCCTGGAGGAAACCCACGCAGACCCCGAACATACACACTCCTTGCAGATGTTGACCTGGCTGGGATTCGAACTGGGGACTCAGTGCTGCAAGGCAAGAGCACTATCCACCACAGAAAGGAAGCAAATACCATCCACAGATCAATTTTGAGCAATTCTATACTAGGTTGCATTTACTGACACCATGACATACCATAAGCCAGCCACATCACTTTAATCCAATCAATCAATTAACATGTACAAATTGCAGGAATCATTTTATAATTATTTTATATAGTATCAATACCATTTCAGCAGTATTTTAAGAAGTTTTGAATCAGGATGATACCATTTATTGGCTAACTTAGAGATGGATAATATTTTACACAGCACAAAAAAATAGTTCTCAGTGTAGCTCACAATCTAACACGAGCACTGTAAAAACAGCACAGGAGAACTGGGCACAGCTGGTGCCACCATAGGCCGTAATAGGTATTATGGCTATAGCGGTGCTCAGTGAGTAATTTGGATGCTGTCAAGAGACAGGACACAAATGGCTACAAAAACACCGTAATTCGGCCCCAAGCAATAGCTGGAAGCCGAATTACATCTTTCCCTCACTATGGCGGCCTGGAGGGGGAATAATAATTAACGCCGCTGGGACTTGTGCAGGAGCAGGGTGAGACACTTATTGGCTTTACCCTGCACCCAAATCTCCCTGTGGCTGAATCAGAGGTATGTATCTAGCATCCCTATATGCAGTTTAACCGCTTGCCGACCGCGTCACGCCAATGGGCGTGGCCGCGGTGGCAGCCCCAGGACCAGCTAACGCCGATTGGCGTAAAGTCCTGGGGCAGCAGTTTGCACCCTGCGCGCGCATCTCCTGCTGGTGGGCGGGGCGGAGCTCCGCCTTCAGTCTCCGAGCGGCGATCGCTGCTCTGAAGACTGTTACACGGCGAAACCGCCGTGTATTTACATGTACAGTGCTGCGATCAGCAGCAGCGCTGTACTGGGGACAGCCGTGTCACACGGCTGTCCCTCTGGGGGACAAGAGAGCGATCGGCTCTCATAGGCAGAAGCCTATGACAGCCGATCGCCATAATTGGCTGGCTGGAGAGAGGGAGGGAGGGATAGATTTTAAAGAAACAGTTTTTAAAAAAACAAACAAACAAACAATGTTTATAAAAAAAAATAAACATGGGGGGAGCGATCAGACCCCGCCAACAGAGAACTCTGTTGGTGGGGAGAAAAGGGGGGGGGGATCACTTGTGTGCAGAGTTGTACGGCCTTAAAGCTGCAGTGGCCAATTTCACTGAAATTAGCCTGGTCACTAGGGGCGTTTACCACCATGGTCCTCAAGAGGTAATAATGGGGTAGGGTGGGGGGCCGGTAAACTATCAGTATGTCTTTGGGATGTGCGAGAATCCAGAGGATGCAAAGGTAATCCGCAGAAACATGGGGAGAACAGACTTAAGGTTCTTACATGTTGGTAGCTGAAAGCATTGAAATCACTGGCTAGAAGCTTGTTAGTGCTCTGTATCTGTATTAGACAGATGGCCCCCATGTGACATGTTTTGGTTCTCTGCTGCCGGGTACAGCCACCATGTGTCAAGCACTGGCAAACGTAGCGTTACAAATGCTGACATTCGGCAGCATCTTATTTGCATCTGAATGGTGCTCATGGACGGCAAAAGGGATGTTGAGCTGCCCGACAAGCGCAGTTCAGCCTCCCGTCTGAAAGAGGCCATAGTTCTGATAGTGTCCCGGCTAGGGCTCAAGCCTGCAGCTCTAACATTTTAAGGTAAGAGTGCTGCTAACAGCTTATCCACCTCGTCGCCTGTAAAATCAGGTGAGGTTGATTCCAAATGGCAACTTTACAGATGCATATTTCCATAACCGAGTACCATTTTTTAATGTGAGTTTACAGCAGTCCTAAATATTAATAAATAACATTCTGAATGGTCTTACATTTTTAGAATAGTGCAAGACAGTACCAGAGGGAACTAAACATGACAGATAAGTCTTCATGGAATAGCTAGTCACCAGGTTCCCACACTAAGCCTGTCCATCTAATTCTGTGTGATCTAGGAGGCAGGCACGCACCCTGCCAGTATCAATGCGTGCATACAATAGAGTGGACGGCCTGAACATTTTTGTGGCGTCTGCAGTGGATTTAGAATATATATGTATAAAAAAAAAGAAACAATAAAATGTTACCCTTTGCAGGCGCCAGTGCAGACGATGAAATCGCTAATGAGAAAAATGTTTTTCAGAATGCCTTGCCATATAATTCAAACCAGATAGACAAGAGCCATCATCCTTTCTCAAGAAGCAGAATGTGTTTCTTATCTGCTGGGGCGAGCGGGTGAAGCCGCGGAGAAGGACAGCTGTAGGTGTGGCTTCAGGAAAACAATGCTTCAGACCTGGTGGAAATGTTTAGCAAGCAGTCCAAGATTCCATTATTTTACAGTGTATCAGTGTGGCAATCGCTCATTGATGATTCTTGGAGGACAGACTTATTATTTTTTTATAGTTTACAATCTGAGTGTAATCTTTTATAGAGAGAAGAGAGAGAAAAATGTTTTTCTATTAGTTTTATTGAGTTTGATTTTAAGTTTACAAATGTATAAACTGGTATTATAGAATGAGTTTCATTTATTTATCTAAACAGATATTTCAACAAAATGTTTAGGATTTAACGTTAGCTCCCCACACTCCTCTTGTCCTCTGCGACGGATATGTACGGTATTCACAACTCACAAACTTACTGTGTTGTGATATTTGCCGCTGTCTTGGGGAGCAATGCAGTCTGAATGATAATGACACACCACCCTTCAGGGCACACCTCTTCCTAGCTTGATAGTGTAAAATTAGTAAATAATAATCTGACCACAACCCTCCCAGATGCTACGAGTGGATGGGTGAAAGCAGCTTACACCAAATCCCTCTTTCCCTGAGAAGGAGAGTAAATGACAGCATATAGGGCCAGTTCTAGAAAAAAATGAGTTGTGGGCAAAAGTTAACAACACGGAGCCCCCTAACCTCCTCCCCACTCTAGCGGTATTAGATGCCCCCAAAGAAAGATAGAAGTCTTAGGTGGCCTTTGTTGCCTCCAGATAGCAACATTAGATGACATTTGTTTACCTCTACCCCCACATAGCAGCATTAGGTGCCCCCCCATCCCCAATAGCAGCATTGGGAGGCATTTGTCTCCCCAGATAGCATTAGGGTGTCTGTCAGGGTCTCGATTTACAGCAAAGTGTTCTCCCCTGTCTTAGCCCTTTCCTTATTTAGCATCCTTCTATCTCCATTTTCATGGCATTCTCTGTCCTTGTGACCTGGCGAGTGGCAACATGAACATACATGATGCTGGGTCATGGGGCAGAGATGCCGCAGGGATTGAGAATTTGAGACAGAAGGATTCTGAATGAAGACATTGCCAGAATATATGTAACAGAGTAACAGGGAGCCTCTAGTAACAGGGAAAGCTCTGTTTAAGTGTACAGGAGTATAATACCATCTCAAGAACAATGAGGAGACTGAAGACTTATGGGCAAGTTTACAAAAAGAAGAAAATTAATGATTTAGGTCTGTTTACTGATCAAAATCGAAAGGAACTACAAGGAATCGTGTAAAGGATAACTGGAGAAGACACTTAAATTTTGGAACATGAAAAAGAAGTCACCTGTGTTGCTCAGGCACTGAGGCAAAGCCCTGACCTTCCATTTGTAGCTGTGGTCCATAAGGGCCTGTACATACTGCTGTGCTTGCGATTTAAAATTGCATGCGATTTTTCATCCCAAAGCCTTCATGAAAAAAGAAAAATCGCATCGCACCAGTGTGCACACGTCAGGGGCGTAACAATAGACCCTGCAAGGGACGCCTCCGCAGGGGGGCCCAGATGCCACAGGGGGCCTGTGGGGGGAAAAGTTTGAGAGACTGACAGCTAAGGGCATGGAGGAAAAAAAGCATATTCTGCTCTCACAGCATTGTTATATTGACTGCATGTGTCCACCACACAGATAAGGACTCACACACACTTTAGAATTTGTACACTGTCCCTGCTCCCTAGAGTTCGTAAAAAAACATCTGTATCTCACTACAGCAAAGTTCTAAAGACTTGACAAAGACTTTACAACTTTTTTTCAAAATGTGACTCCTTTGTTTGTAGACTTTCCCTTTCAGCAAAGCTTGGTCCTAGATTCTTATCACACACAGGCTAATGACTTTATGGCCTCTGAATACTTTTACAACACAATGGAGTGGAGATTGATGTCTGACAGTCACTGCCTCATTGAGAGCTTGTTGTCTCATAAGACCCCATAATAACAGTATCAATCAGTGACATTCTGAATGTTTTGCCAAAGTTACATTTATACTATATCTTATGTTCAGCATGTCATTGTTGTTCCTCCATATAGCATGTGCTCTCATGTAGTAAAATAATAAGGCTGAGTGTGTATGTATGTACTGGGAACAGGGAGGGACTTGTCCGCAGCAAGGGGCTGGAGGAAGCCCTGGGTAAGTAAATCTAGGGGTAGCATAGATTGCCTGACGTTTCCTTTAAAGGGGAACTGAAGAGAGGTATATGGAGACTGCCGTGTTTATTTCCTTTTAATCAATACCAGTTGCCTGGCAGCCCTGCTGGTCTATTTCTCTGCAGTAGTATCTGAAGAACACCAGAAACAAGCATGCAGCTAGTCTTCTCAGATCTGACTTTGAAGTCTGAAACACCCGATCTGCTGCATGCTTGTTCAGGAGCTGTGGCTAATAGTATTAGAGGCAGAGGATCAGCAGGGCTGCCAGGCAACTGGTTTTGCTTCAAAGGAAATAAACATGGCAGCCTCCATATACCTCTCTCTTCAGTTCCCCTTTAAGTCTAAGTGTTTTTACCTGCATGGGGAAAACACATTGGTCCTCAGTTTTCCTGTGCAGAAAGCGAGGGGGGTGGGGGGGGGTCTGGGTCATCCAAATTTTTGCGGGGGGGGGGGTCATCCAAAGTTTCGCAGGGGGGCCCAGTGATATCTAGTTACGCCCCTGGTACAGGTCATTACGATTTTCATGTGATTAGAAAATGCATGCGATTTTATTTAACTACCTTCGGACCGACGCAGTTTAAATATATGGCGGGCGGGTGGCGCTGCGGTTCTAAACGGACGTAAGCTCTACATCCCATTCACCACGTGCTCCCGCCTGTCCCCGTCGCTCTCGCCGCCCTGTCCCCGCCGCAATGTGCTGCCCTGCCGCCTCTATGACGGCAGAGCACTGTGAGCCGGGCAAGAGCCGTTTTCATTGGCTCCTGGCCCTGTCATTCCTGTAAGCCATTCCCATTAGCTTACATTGAGTGACAGGGTCAGGAGCCAATGAAAGCAGCTCCTGACCGGCGCACAGTGCTCTGCCGTCATAGCGACGGCAGAGAGAGCAGCCTGTGGCGGGGACAGAGCGACGTGACCGGCGGGAGCGGCGGATTTTAGCGGCGATTCGTCAGGAAGCGGCGGTTTACTGTACCAGCACTCTCTGGTCCTTAAGGGGGCAGAGGGTGCTGGTACTGAAGTGGTTAAAATGCAGCGCAATCTCAGCAGTGTTTACAGGCCCTAGGGTAGCTTGAAGAGAACTCAAGCTGCAGTTTTCATATCCTGATTGCAGGTGATCTGTGCATGGGTAAACACACAAGTCCTCCTCTGTAATGACTCAGGCTATATCACATGGAGTCTACAAAGCAGAGATGGCCAGAGCAAGATCCAGGAGAAGCCAGATGCTGATCAGCATCAGACCAGTGGTAAGTATGTAGAGAGTGTGTGTGTGTGTGCTTGCGTGTTTGTGGCAGGGCTAAGCAGGAGCACATATTAGGGTGACAACAATGGCTGTTGTCCTGTAGAACGTCACACATTACCATTTCAAGTACTGGTGTGAGACAAGTATGGGTGCTTGGATCACATTACTGATTGAACCTAATTCCATATGTTTTGGAAGTTCATATTTATCTATGCAGTGTTAATCATTTTTTATGAATACGTGGGTGAAATGGTAATCTTTTATATATGCCACATTTAAATCAGTTTTATTTAAAGTGCAGTTAAGACAGTGAAGGTTACATGGCAAATATATCTCAACTGAAAACTGTGAACTTGAGCTCTAACTGGAAGTGATGAGCATCGATATGTAACCGTTATTCCACAAGGCACATTGTACTCGGAGATACTTTAGTTCTTAGGACACAAATATGTTTGTGGTTTTCCATGATTAATCTCTTTCCCCAGCATCCCCTTGTCATCTGAACTGTAACCAATGAGCTGAATTGATGCTAGACATGCACTAATGGTAATGTAATCAATCAGGATCATCATTGTCTGACATGAGACCACACAAAAAGCAACCAACAACATTTTACATGATTAAGGTAGTGGAGACATCAGCATTTTTCCAGATTGGGTCATAACAATTTTGGATTGCTATTGATATTCTGAGGTTGTCCTGTATTTCTTGGAAAGGGCACTATATACAAGAAGGCATGTAGTCAATAAAATGAATGATGCTGCATACCAAGATTTGTAGCGTTCATATTTATGGAGTGTACAGAACTTCTCTAACCCATATACTGTCACTATATACAGACAGGACAGCCACTGCGAATGTCGGGAGATGAGTGAGACCTCGACTTTCTTTTTTGTACATACAGGCAGGGTTTGTGTGAAATAGATGATTTACAAGTCACTGAAAACAGGAAGTGAGAGGAAAACTTAATGTGGATGAAATCAGCAATAAAAAATTGAAAGATGAAATGCCCCTTCTTCTGGACATTCAAACCTAAAAACTTCAATTGTCACTTAGATCAGTTGTTAGATCATTAATATTTACAAAAGTCTCTCCCTTGCTTGCAGTCTGCTTTGATATAGCTCTGATAATGAATATACTGCTTTTATAATGAATTTGTATTGTGTGGTTGTAGTTTCAGTGATGCGTCAATGGATGTGACCTCCTCCCTTTAGTCATGACAGTAACGTTCATTTTTTCCCCTCTCTCCCATCTTTAAAGTTGATGGAGATGTGACATTACACCTTAAATTTTGATTTTGCAGAGTCTACTTTGAAACTCATAATTCTTTTATTTTCTAACCAAATGCTAAAATAAATGTCATTTTTTTTTTTCAGATTGAAAGCTGTTCTACAAGTTGTTGAGCGCCAAGCAGCGGAGTTTTCATAGAACCTTGCATGTGCTACTGATTAAGACACACATGTAGTCATCAGGGATTTCTGCGTTCACACAAAGCCATGCAATATGAACAATGTATCCTGGAATACCAGACTAATTACAGAATGACGAAAGGCAGATGAGTTAGGGAAATCCATTTTTAGTATCTGTCCCATATTTGTCTGTCTGAATATCATCCCATCTTCTTGTTTCTCTCTTTTTACTTGATTCCACATGCAAGTCCAAGTTCAGGATCCCTTTTCAAGAATGCATTCATTTGTAACAGGGTTATAAATGTTATACCTATTTATACTTAGTTAATAAAGATTTTATTTATGACACATACAGAATTACAATTGTTGCTGAACATAGTGCCAACCAAGTAGGGGTCTTAAAAAACATTTATCAATATAATTGATACTTGATATGATTATCAATGTTAAC